>NC_135265.1:151586567-151891924 GCF_051311805.1 Agelaius phoeniceus | reverse complement strand
TAAAATTTATAATATTTGCAGTAATTATATTTTCTGACCCAGAAACAGTGTAACAGAAGCAGGTGTCAGTTACAGAAATAATTAGTAAACTGTATAATATATAGGTATAATGTTCCCAAAAAACCACTCAGAAATCCAGACTGCATGGGAACAAACTGGGACAACATAAGCTGCTTAAACTCACAATATAGGTAAGAGAATTACTAAGAAGCACTTATATTCTTATTTAACAACCAGGGAAGGTTGTTTTCTTTGGAGGCTCCTTTTGCTCCTGGTGAATCCTCGCTGGAAAGCAGAAATGAGCAGCAGGAATTGCAATGGAGATATTACAACACTGTGATATCCCAGATCTCACACCTCAGACCAGGACTTCTGCCCACAATACCCATGAAATAAAGACAGGCTCTGTCACAAGAAAAAACCCTTTTTTGGCACTAACTTAGGTTGTTCTTGAATTAAATTCCCAGTATGGAAATACTGATTGGAAAGACTGTAACATAACTACCTGGGGGATGTGAATCCCCAGTAAATAGCAGTGTGTGTGTGTCCTTGGACAATTTGTACTCAGCCTGAAGAGGTGCACAGCTCGGAGCTGCTGCAAGGCTCATGCTCTGAACCACACAGAAAAGATGCTTGCTGCAGAGGAGTGGGTGGATATTTTTGTGTGCTCCCACCCTTCCAAATACATCCAAAGCTGTAGAACACCATGGGAGAAGCTGTAGTTCCGAACCCCTTCCTCTGTATCATCTCTGTGTTGTTCCATGACTTCCCCAACTGCATTTAAGTTTCCATACTACCAAAACACTTCAGCTAAAACCCAGCTGGTGGGTGGTCTGGGGGAAAATATCTGTCTTCTGAAACACATTTCATTTTCTGAGTCTTCATTTCCCTATTTTCAATATAAAAATAATTTAAAACGGAAAGTTCTCCTAATTACTTTGCACTATATTTCAATAAATAAATAGATAAATCAATAAATAAATCTTCTCTTGCTATGATAAATACTTACATGAAAAATAATGGAAAAAATGTCACCATGAGACAGGTAATATCCCAGATATAAAGGACATAACCTAGAATACTGAGACCAAGAAATGCCCAATTTCAGAGCACATTTAGGACCAAGAAAAAACCTTTTTTAAGACCTGAGAGCTCAATCTATATCTGGTATCCTTAAACTGTTGTTTCTGTGTTCCCTGGTGGGGTGCATGGGAGCTCCAGGAGATCCTTCTGAACATGAGTTTTCCTAAAACTGGCAAGATCTGTTCTGTGGTTGAAATGGATTCATTTAAAACAAAACAAAACAAACCAAACAAACAAACAAATAACCCCAAAAAAACAAAAACAAAAACAAAACTTTGCTTGTTTTTGAAGGATGGGGCTTTGGGAGAATAAAACCCCAAAAAATTCCCTAGTCATGTGGAACTGTTCACAGAAAAACAAACCTTGCTTCTCTCTAAAACATTTAAAAAGTGACACAAATACACAAACTGTGTTCAGTTGTATCAGCAGACTCTAAAATATGAGTTCAGCCTTGGTTCTGCCTCTGTCTTTGATTCCTTTTGGAAAGGAATTCTGCTCTCTTTGCCCTGATTGAATCCTTTCTTGGAAAAGGGATAATCATCCAGGTGAGCTTGTTCTCTCACAAGTGCATTTTGCTTCACAGTCAAACTGCCTGTTTGCTGCAGAAATTGTGTTTTTATTTTTTTTAATTGTCAGGGAGCAATTGAGTGTAAAGAAAGATTGGAGCATGTTGTCACTCCCACCAATAAAATCCAGATGCTATGGCATTATTTTCTCTTCTGGAGCTTTAGGGTATGGGAAGGCTTTCATTAAGAGGAGAGGGATAAGGAGAGGCAGTTATGTGGTCCCATTTTCAAGGAAAATAATCTTGTGTGCAACAATGACAAGTACACAAATGAGAATAATTAATCCTAGATGGATGGAGACAAGGCTGAGCTAATATCTTGATGCATACAGCTTTTCCTGAAGAAATGCATTTGATCCTTGCCTTATTATGTGCTTTGCAGCAGCATTTTGTAGTTCTTGGCATTCTGCTGATCTGGCTGAAGCCAGCAGGGAAAACAGAGATGCAGAGCTTAGTTCATTTGCCTAATGATGCACCCAGTGTGATTGGAGATACCCCAAGGTACTTGAGACATTCACGGGGGTTTGGCAGATCTGACAAAGGTCCTATAGGATGTGCATATATTTTTGGAACTGGGAGACACTGCCCTAGAGAACTTCAGATTTTGTCAGGAATTAATATGAAATAATGTTACAATAGCTCATTAATTTATAAATTAAATATAACATAAATTTTCATTAATAATATAAAATAATTTTTATTGTGTCCTAGCCTGGAGAAGAGGATCAGGGAGGACCTCACACTCCCTGATATCAGCTTGTAGCCAGGTGGGGTGGGTGTCTCCTCCCAGGTAACAAGTAACACTACAAGAGGATGTGGCCTCACATTGTGCCAGGGGAGGCTCAGGCTCAGGAAGGATTTTTTCAGTGAAAAGTTGGTTAAGTATTGGAATAAGAGGGTGGTGGAGTCACCATCCCCAGAAATGTTCAGGAAATGATGGACATGGCACTTAGTGCCACAGTCTAATCAACAAGGAGGTGTTCCCAAGATTGGGCTTGATGATCTTGCAAGTCTTTTTCAACACTAATGATTTTCTCTTCAAATAGGTTTGGTCCCAGTCACTCCAGAAACCAGTGGCAGAACCAGAAGCAATGCCAAATTCCTCCTGACTGCAACATGGAGAATATTCCACTCTCCCCTGACCATGTGCTGATCCAGGGATGCTCAGGGACAGGCAACACCAATGTAAAGTGAGGCTCCCTCTGTTAAAAACAAAATCAGGCACAGGTGGCTGCTGAAATCACTGTGACATCTCCAAATGTTACCATGGAAATTTCTAGGGAGTTTGGTATCAAGCATGTGCAGAGGAACTCAGCCTGGGAGCTGCTGGGTGAGACATATCAAATATATAACACTTTAGTGAGCTCAGGATGGCCAAAGTGACAGCTTTGGATGGCTCCTCTGCTCTCCTGCTGAGCTCAGCTCCGACTGTGACAGAATTCCAGCCCAGCACAGCCCTGTGTTTCCAAATGTCTCTGTCTAGACTTGGGTCTGGACAAAAGCTAGTTGATGGTTTGAGCAGCAAAAAGCTTTAGAGCAACTTTTAGTTAAACTTCTGAGTTTTTGAATTGCAGAGCTGGGGAGGAGGGAGTATGAAGGGAAGCTTGAGCTGATGCCATGTGGATGGGGGAGGAGGGAGGGGAAGGGGTGGGGGCATGGGAGGAATCCAGGTGTAAAATTGCAGAGCTGTGTCCTCTAAGTAGGAGCTGGCTGTCCTGCAGTCCTCTTGTCCAGCTGGAAAATCCTGGGGGATGTGGGAACCCAAGAAATTCCTCTGGCTGCCCTGGAGGACTCGAACTCCTGCCCAGGGGGCTCAGAGACCTTAGCACAAAGCCCAAGACCCCTGTGCCTTTAATTTAGCCCTTGGAAAAAACAATTACCAACCTTTATATGAAGGATTAAAAGCCAAAAAAGTTTAAGTAGAATGATAGTGAGTTTATCACAGGGTGAAAAATAGATTTTTAAGGGTTTTTAGAATGGGGGTTCAGGAGGCAAGATGGAAGATCTGAACGTGTCCAGCCTTTCTCCTTTTTCTTCTTGGCCTCCATCTTCTGATATGATGCTGGCACTTTTAGATTGGTTTAGAGTAGAAGCTCACTGTCCAACATAGGTGATAGGTATTGGAAAGTAATTGTAAATATTTTACACGTAGTTTTTAGTATAAAAAGATAACACTGCCCCGGGGGCAAGCAGAATGCCTCTGTCTGTCTTGCTGAGCAGACCTCAGCTGGCCAAGAGAAAAAAAAAATTATAGATAAGGAACAATAAACAACCTTGAGACCAAGAACTGAAGAGCTCTGACTCGTTCTTCGAGTGCCAGGCTGGGAAAAGAGACTTGTACATATGTCAGGGTCACTCTGACCAGCAGAGATTCCAAGAGGGGGGGAAGATTCACAGTTCTTGAATTTTGGTACCACATTCATTAGGATAGTCTTTGTGTGTGTGTTTAGGGGGGGAAATAAATAAAAAATGAAACCTTCCCCATCTGCAAAGTTCTTATTTTATGTGTCGCTTCACATCAGTTGTTCAGTAGCAGAAGCACTTCAACAATTAAATCCAGAAGTACTGCTGGCAGTGGGAACGGCAAGCTGAACACTGCCATTAAGCTGGAAATGTCATGGATTTATCTAAACCTCAGCATTTATGGCCTTCTTGCATGTAGTTAGCCTAGCAGGTAGAAGAATATTTTGGAGATTGCCAATGCACATTTGAAATCATTCAGTAATCAAAATGTGCAAGTGATTTTAGGGTGCCACATATCCCTATTTTTTTCCTTTTTTTCAAAATGCAGAAAAATTTCCTGTCCCACTAGTGAGAGAAAATTGATGCTTGCTTTTTTCCAGCTGAAATAGCAATAGGACTTTTTGAACAGCAATATAATATGGAAGATAAAGCTTGTTGTTTCATAGAACAGAATTGTGTATTTATTATTTACGGTTCACAACAGACAGGCAACTCCATGAAAAACCTTAATCTCCTTTTCAGACACTGTGGAGCAGAATCATAAAAAATCTTCCTGTTCTGTGCAGGGAAAGAAGACAAACAGAGAGGAAATGAAGAGTCAATATTTCCATTTTAAGCTGCAGAGTACAGAGAGCTTTGCCCAAGGTCTATGAAGTGTCTGTGGCAGGGTCAGGAGCTGCAGCCACAGTTCAGAATCCCAAATAACTTTTCTTAGGTAATTGCAAGTATTGGTTCAATACTTGCTCATGGGCTTTTCTATGCTCCTGCACACAGCATGAAAAATAAGGTGTATCCATCTAAATTCTCTGAAAAAACTTGATATGAGGTTATTTACTCACTGTGCTCCAAATGTCAGGCTCTTCCTCACAGTGGTGTTGGTGTTCTGATGTAAGATCACAGCTCCCAGTGCAGGGTTGATGTTCCAGGCTAGAGCTGGTGGGGGAATATCAGACATTGCCCACTGGCTGTGGCCACTTCAACCAGGTGTCTGAATCACAGAATCACAGAATAGTTTGGGATGGAAGGGACATTAAAGATCATTCAATTCCCAACCCCTGCTATGGGCAGGGACACCTCCCACTAGAACAGGCTGCTCAGACCCCCATCAAATCTGGCCTTGAAAGATTCTAGGGATGAAGCTCCTAGAATTCCACAGCTCCTCTGGACAAACTGGTGAAATAAAAGCTGAAATACTGTCCAGAAAACAAAACTACTCTATATCTCCTCATTGGTACTTGATCAATGACTGAGAGTGAGAAAATCAAAGTCAAAAGATGAAGTATTTCACTGCTCAGCCAAGTCATGAAGGGAAGACTAAAAATGTTACACAATAAAGGAAAACCTGCCTCAGGTTTTTCTTATTTTCTTCTTTCCAGGAATGGGATCCCAAACTTGATATTATCAGCTTGGCAGTGGAGGTGGGATACAGTTTTAACTAGTTTTCAAAACTTTCTGAAATTCTGTTTTAATCCAAGTTTTATATGTCAAGCCATTGAATCAATATATTGTGAAATTTAGTGTAGAAAGATTTGTTCCAGTTCTATCCTCCAGAATAAAAAAGGTAGATAAGAAATGAAAGAAAAACAAGAAATGTCAAGTTCATTTACTGCCTTGGGATGAACCAATAAAAATTACTGGGGTCCTCTTCCCCCTGTTTAATATACAACTGAGGAAAAAAATGTTTCTTTGTCTCTTCCTGGCAAAGCAGAGTTTATTTTGGGTGACATTCTGCTCAGGTCTTTTCCAAGGAAATATACACATGCACTCCCCTTATTGGTCAGCAAAATGGAATGCATAGTGAAATATCACTGAAATTTTACATAACCTATTTACTCAGTGAAGAAAAGGCACAGACCTACTTTGCATAATCCTCTATACAAGAAATCGTTGAACAAAAAAAACATTTGAATATAAATTATTCTGACACCTATCCAGTACAGTTGTTTAGAGCAGCACCATCACCTGCTTGTGACAAGAAAGAGCATGAACACCCACAAATCCACGGCTGATAATTTTTCTCTGTCTTTTGGACATTTTCATCTTCCCTTTCAGGCCCTGGTTTCTCAGGAAAACAGGATAATTATGCTAATAGGTGCTTTTATTCTGGCATGAAAATTACATTGTTTTTTCAGCTTGGTTTGTATCATTTAGAAAAGAGTTTAGAGAGAAGTGAAAATTAAAGAGCACTGATTTCAGAATAAGAGTATTTACAGAAATCTGTGATTTAGAATTACTGCTTTGGGTGTTTTCATAATGCCTGTCTAGTTTTGTGAGCCCAATTAAGGTGTTTTGGGTAGGAGTCTCATGTCCCTAAATATCTAATGATGAAAGTTTAGTTCCCAATTTGCCAGTTCTTTAATGACATTGATCCTGAATACCTATAGAACTTCCAGAAACAGTAGGGAAGACTTTATCCAATACCTTCATTGGACCACAACCCATAAGGTGTCCACCAAAATGTAGAAACTCAACCTTTCTTGGTCTAATTAATTGAAAATACTGCTTTTTTCTTGTTATCATTAAAGACTAACACAGTCAGGACTAATATGGCTATTCTTCATGATGATTTATTTTATTACTCCCTACCAGAGATCCAGATTGATGAGCATTCAGTAATCATGGCACATTTCTTCAGGCTTACATGCTACTGACAGAAAACACACATTAAACTCATCATTTTCTGCTCCAAACAAAACATAATTCTATTTGCCCTCTCTCCCTTACTCATAAAAGAACAAAAATGAGTGCAAAGAAAGCCTATACAAAAAGAAACACTCTCCTTTCACTCCTGGCTGTAGGAACAGGTTCAGAGAAGACACAGAACCTGAGCTATGGTAAGGATGTGACTTTACCACCTTTGAAAAGAGGTGCAGATGTCAGATTTGTGAAACCTCAGAGCTGTAACTGCATAAATACTAAGACTGGATGAAATATTAATCCAGCCCATAGTTCCTGCCTCTGGCAGTGACCAATAATGTATATTTATGGGAAAATGATAGTACTAGGAGAATGCAAACTGTCTGAACATGCACATACTCATTGAATAATAAATACCAGTAAAACAAAAAAAGCTCAAACCTCGAAGGATTGATAAGGTCCCAACTTAGGTGTTTGCACAACCATGGAAATTGTTGTGCAAACACCTCCTGCTGGCAGCTACTCAAAGAATGCCAAAAAATCTCTTCCTGGGCACAAAGCACCTGCTGGATTCCCACACAGTACCCCAGTAAGAAACTTTAAAACAGTGTAGAAATTGCAGTCTGGATGGTTCAGTCATCATCCAGAGGAGAATGAGAATATGAGGCAGCTGCATTACAATTCCCAGGAGGTCCTGTATCACTGCTTTGATGCAGAGATGGTAAAACATCAGCCTTGGGGAATTTTTGTGCATTTCCCACACAGAGATCAAAATGTGTTCCAGCTGGGGCTGTGCAGCAGATCAGACCATTAATCCATTATTTGCATCTAACCTCAATGGAGAGGTGCTGCCACAGGGCTTGAACAATGCTGTGTTACCCAAAGTATTTCAGCTTGGTGTTCCTCAGGTGGCGGGGAGGCTCAGGCGGATGGAATTCATATTGAGCTTCTAACTGAGCTCACATAGTGGAAACATAGGATCCAATCTCCCAAAATGTTCATCAGCACAACTCATGTGACCAGGAGATCTGAAGGGCAAATGTCAGCCCATGGAAGACGGACTAGGGACTGTTTTTGGGAAATCTCTTTGATACTCATCATCTTCATGAGAGCAGGGCTTTCTTCCAGACAGGAGGATGAAGCTGGACACTTCTAGCCTAAGATCTCCCCAGCAGCTCTTTCCAAGAGCTATGCGGATAATCAGAAGTTTGCAACAGATTTTTCAGAAATAATTATGTGTGGGATTCCATATGGGGCAGGCCAGCTTGTTTGTTCAATGAAGGAAATGTTACCAAAGTCCTTCTGCCAATGCATTAAATATTTAGTGTCTTCTGCTTAGCTCCTCTGTATCAACAATTTAACTTCCCATTCTCTATTCATATTACAATTTAGCTGCATTAAGAGAATTTAACTGACATGTCAGGCAAACACAACTGTATCAATAGATTTCTTGGCCACTTTGACACATGTGCACAAAACCTACAAGAATAAAAGGCCTGAAAATATTTGTAAAAAGCTGATCTTATCTATGCATTAAAAAAAAACAAAACCCAAGCATTAATGTTTCACATTACAAAATGAATATAGCAAATATAAAATTTATTACTTAAAAATTTCTTTTGAATGGAAGATCATGAAAAGGTTATAAACATTCATAGATAATGGAAGTTTCAAGGTATTTTGCAAGCAATATTATTCAAAATGACAACATGTCCTAATGCTGTTTGGTTTTCAACATAGATGAAAATGTTTTGCCCAAATGCATATTCAGGGTAGATGTATGTGCACTGCTTTCTGGGGCCAGATCTGTGGGGTCTGAGGTTGATGGAATTAACATAATTATGCCTCTTCATTGTTACTTTTTTTTATCTTTACAATGTTGAAAATTAAAGTAAGCTTTGTGACATTTTCATTTCTCTTTCTATTTCAAAGAATTTTTTTTCAAGCATTTTCTGAAAATTATTGAGTATTACTGGCAAAGCAACAATGTTTGCATCCTACTTCCACTGTGTCTTTAGAAATAGTTCCTCTTGTCTTTATCCCCATGGCAAAACAGTAATTTAGATCACTGAAGTCATAGCAGTGATATTTTCCATTTCCAAAACACTGCAGCTTAAAAATGCTTTCAGATAAGATTGAAATCAAATAGAGAGTATTTTGTAGAATGTTTTCATGAGAAAGTTTGCAGGGGGAATATTCTACTCCTCTGCAAAGTGCTGCAGTGCTGACATTGTTTTGGAAGCACTTAAAGCCATCTCAGGAACCTGGGGGTTTTGTTTTTCAGGCTGAACTTTCATGACCAGCACACTGTGTTACTTTGAAAATATCCAGCTTTCTAGGAACATGGAGAGGCTTTTAGGACTCCCTGGCATGGCTGAAGGTTTGAAAGATTCTCCACTTCCTCCAGTATCAGCACAGCCTTCAAGGGTTGGTGAGAGATGCCCCATTGTCACTTTGCAGCTTGAGTCATTGGGAAATCTTTCTTGTGCCAACTCAGACTATTAAATTCTGATTCCCAACTCACTGGTTTTCCTCAGAAATAAAAGCTGTTCCTACTTTAAGAAATAATTCAGACCAGCAGCAGTGGTCTGCACTAAAGAAGAGCAGTTACATGTTTTTAAAGACCATGTGTCCTATAGACAAATTTTTGGCTTAATACTGGACCTAATCTAGTGGTCTCATTGCAGACTTACACCTTGATTGGTTTGGGTGAACCCCAGACTTAATCTAATTCCTTCTAAATGGAGCTGAGTATGGTGTCTGCCAAGCTCTGTGACAGAAAACAAAGTGCAGCACATGAGAATTATTGTGAGATCCCTCTCAGCACTTCTGATTCAACTAACTGATCTTTCTCCTTCTCCTGATTCAAACTAAAACCCTCATTTAGGAACACAAACTACTGTGATGACATCAAACCTTCCCTCTACTCTCTACACAAATATTTTGCTAAATACCAAGCTGTGCGAGAGGTTTATTGTCTCTGAGATGCTTTATGGCCCAAATCCAAGCTGGCTGCCTACCTATATGTGTCATCTGGAAGTTATGGCATGATATTCAAGTCTGAAGGACCAGCCACAGTTGTTAAATTCAAAGTTTTGCATATGGGCAGAGAGGAAGCACACCTTACCTATAGATTAGAAAATACCAAGAGTTTGTTGGTGTAATTTACATCTAACTTGCAGTCTAATAATTCACAGTCTAATTCAGAATCATCACAAGTCCAGTTATAAAGAAGAGAAGATAATAATGTGGGTGAAGTGCTTATGTACAGAGAAAGCAACAAAAATAAAATCATAGAAAATCTCCAGTTGGAAGGGACCCACAAGGATCATAGAGTTCAAGTCCCTGATCCTCACAGGACTTCCTAAAACTAAATCCTGTGACTGAGAGCATTACCCAGGAGTTCCTTAGTGCCATAAGAACTTTCCTGAGAGTCTGTTCCACTGACTGACCACTCTCTCAGTGGAGAATCTTTCTTTAATGCCCAATTTGAGCTTCCCCAATGCTGCTTCAGAACAATTCCATGTGCCCTCTTGGACACCAGTGGGAGGAGATCAGCACCTTCCCCTCCACTGCCCCACTTGAGGAAAGTGCAGGCTGTGATGTGAGGTTCTCCAAGCTGAACAAGTTAGTCAAACCATATAATTAAAATTGTTAATTCACTCAATTCTTAACATGCACCCTCTTTCCTGGCACTATGCTGACCCTTCCACAGCTCCTGTGGAGCAATGTCAATAACTCTGCAGGCAGTAACTCTCAAGCTGGAACAGCAGACATCTCTATTTCAGGAGTTAATCTCAAAAGAGAAGAGACAACCCTTGCTAGAGAAATTGGCAAGACAAAGTAATTACATTTCCAAGGAAGCAGAGTCCAGCACAGTTCCTCATTCTCTCCTGTGATGTGGAGGACAGGTTTACAAAAGTAGAGTAATGGTAAAAAAATTAGATCAGTCACCCAATATGTTGACGGAAGTTTTATCTCCACCACATCTTTTTGAAACAAAGCAGAGTACTGCACACAGGTAAAGCAAAAATAAACTCATAATAAAGTAAAACACTGCCATGGCTGGTGGTTTTCATAAGGAGACCTTCAGGAAGAGACCAACCTTCACATGACAAATGTGAACAGTAGCAAGCAATGCATGGCTGGGTGACTAAATGTTTCTTTGAGAGAGGTATAAGTTATTCAGGCACAGGATTGTCTGGGTGTATGTTCATGCATGAGAGAAGCATGATAAGCAGTCCTATTTCATGCTTAATAAAGTGTCTCGCTACCACCTTACAGCCAAAAATACATTCACACTGGTAAGTGCCCCATATGTCAGATTATGAGGAGGCATTTATTGAACAGTGTAAAAATTTATGTTATTTCTGTTTTATTTATTTTCTACTTCACTTTGTGAGGAAGAGATAGAAGAGCAAACAGCACAATTTTGTTGACCAATGGGTATACAGGAGGCGAACATCCAGTTTTCATCAGGACAGATGCACCATTCAAAGAATTCAAAAGGTTAAGAAGGAAAAGCAAAGAGCAGATGCAGGAGTTTACAGCCCCCAGAGCAGCAACAAAAATAAGAGTCATACAGGAGTCAGATAGTGTTAGAAGATCTTTCTTCCATCATTATAATGGGATCACATGATATTTTTCATATTATGTTTTAGATTTTAATTTGTGTCTGACACAGGGAAGGACCACTTTACAAAATTTTGAACAGATTGAAAAAAAGGAAACCGGCTGAGATGTCTATCTGAAAAAAAAAAAAAATCAAAATTAGGGGTTTTAGAGAAAAATAAAAGAAATGCTATTAGAAAAAAGCAGTTATCTCTGAGAAGAAAAAAAAAAGGTTATCCTTTTTTTGAGAAAAAAAATAAATGAGTAGTTCTCACCTCAGAATATAGATTTACCCAGGCTTGTAAGAAATTATTAACATTCCAAGATCTGGCAACTATTCATGTTCTCATATGCAAGCTGTAGCTTAACTGCTTAGCAAGATCAAAACCAGAGTATGTGTAATGGATTAATCATTCAAAGCTACTCAGTTGAGAGGGGAATATACCAGAGAGAGAGACACAAATTATTTCAGCTATATTTAAAAAAAAAAAAAAGTCATGCATTAGAAATAGGAATAGAAATAGAAAAGGAAACAGAGATAGGAATCTGGAACAGAGAAAATGTCACCTAAATTTTGGGAATTGTTCCTGATAGGGATCTGAAGACTATAAAGCATCTTCACTGGAGAATCAGTGGCAGAGAATCAGAGAAACAGGAGGGGAGCAGCTCCAAGGAGCACAGGGAGGGGACAGCCTGTCCTAAAGGGTCTTTTCTACCCAGTGCACCAGAACTGTTCTTAATAAACTTGCCAGCTTCTCAAAAGCAAAGCATGAGCTGAATCAACTTCAAAATGTACCAATAATAGGGATGAAAAATGCTGAAACCCCATTTCAAGGTGATTTGAGTAGGTTTGCAAAACAGGATGAATGCTGGCAGCCAGGTCCATGGACTGAAATACAGCCCATAAAATGAGTGGCTGGTCTGCACAGCAATGCCATTTATCTCTCATCTTGATTTGGACATATTTGATCATGTTCAATACAAAAAGAAATGCACTGTTCAGTGTTTTCCAAAACCTAGCATTTAAATTCATTCAGATATGGAGTCTACCTAAAGAGGAGAAAAAACCCCAGTTATACTTCAATTTCCGTCACAAAATTTCTGTTGCCTTTGCTGACAGAGGAAGAAATATGATTTCTGTTCATCCTGTAATTCCAGGTTTTATCTGAATAGAAACCAAAGACTAAGAGAACAATTCTGGTCCTGCTAGATGTACCTGTCTGCTTTACTATCAATTGAACTTGTCTCTCTAAATATTTTACAAGACATAACTTTTTTCTTTCATTTCTCTTCATCTTTCTCTTTACTTCATTATTTTTCTACTGGGAAAAAATGCCAGATTTGTTAGAAGTCATTACTTTCCCTGTGGGTCACCTCTAAGCTTTTTTTTATCATGTACTTTTTCCTTATTCTGACAGAATATGAGACATTATCAGATATGCCCTCTGCTTATTGAGTTCTGCCTGGATCTGTAATTGTAATATACATGAGCTAGTACTTCATGCTTACATTGTGCCTCACATTCAAAGATCTCACAGTAATTCAGAACGATGTATAAAGTATTAATGACCTGTATAAAAGAAGGGGAAATATAAAATGAAAAGAAGAGTAGAAAAGGAAGTAAATTTGCAACCATATTTTATTTTGGCTCTTCAGAAAGGAGAGAGTATTTCAGTTCAGTGGAAACAAAAATAAAAAATATGGTTTTGTTCTGAATGAAAAAAAAGTAATTTTAAACTTGAAGGACTTATAAAAATTTTAATTTTAAGACGTTACCTGTTTGAAAGCCTGCAACCATCTGTATTTATATACATCATCCAATTAATTCACAAAAGAACATTGTCATTGTCAGCTTACAGAGCTTTTGAAAACTGGATGTATCCAAGAATGCATTAAGCCACACATAAAATTCAAGGAAAAGGTCAAAGAAAGAATATAGGAGTCCTGAATACAAAAATCAATCTTCATCCACACTACATGCAGGCTAGCACACACATTGTTTGCTGCAGCCCCAAGAGGTAATTCTACTCTAGAACAAAACCTGAAAACAGGCTCATGGAATTTGCTACTTACAGACCATTACCTGGTATCTCCTTTGGAAAAAAAAAAAAAAAGGCACTTAAATATCTACTTTAAATGAAAAATAAAGCAAATTTTTTGACCTATTAATGTCAACTGTTAAAATGTCTCTGGAAGTTCCTAAATAGAAAGAATACTACATTTACAAAGCATTGGAATTGCTTCATTACAGTCCACATACAATATTCTGGGTATTGATAACAGTCCATCAATATTTTTGTCACCATGTAGGAGTTTCCCTTGATTTGGACTTGGAATCTAAGGTGGACATTGCAAATATTTTCAATGCAAAAGCATGTTGATTTCTAGAGCCACCAATTGTTTAACTGTGGCTTTTTTTACAAACTGTTACTACAGAGATGAAAATGTTTAGTACCACACAGGTATTATTGAAGTGATTTTGACAGTATTTCACACCTCATTTGCTGCCAAAGTTATTAGATTTTAGTCAATGATCAAAGAGTCAATTGACTCTAAAGGGCTCCTTTAAAGCACTGAGGCATGAAATTAGAACAATGTAGAAATTATCTTGATCTTTACTTCATCTTGTGTTCAAAGTAGAAGTGCCCATCTCTTCTACCTACCTCCCTATTTATTTAAAAGGAAACACTTAAGGTTAATATAAGCCTTGAAATGGTGCCATTTTTATGTGACTTCTGGCAGAGGAATTATTTGGAGGGGTAACTTTGACAAAGCAACTCTTTGAGTGTAGAGTGGCTGTTACAACTTCCAATGACAAAAACCACAGCCAATCTGAAATGAAGGCTGATTAGCAAAAAGTGCCTTTCCCAACATGAAATCATCAAAACTCATAGAGTTTGCAAAACCAATGAAAACAGAGCTCAAGGAGACACATCCTGTTGATTATCCTGGTAACTCCATGATCTGATGTACACACAACATATCCTATCACCCCTTTTACACCTGTGCAAAAATACTACTGTGTTTTCATAGCTCCTAATGCTACAGGTATTTAAAATTCTGCTTCAAGGCTAAGTACTTTCAAGATATTTACATCAGCTGGGCCACCACTAAACTCTGTCCCTATGTAACACATCTGTGTGTTATTTGAAGACTTCCAGAGATGGGAATTCCACCACTTCCCTTGACAGCCATTTCCAATCCTTGATGACCTTTTCAGTGAAAACTTTTCCCTGATATCCAACCTAAACCTGCCCTGGTGCAAAGGGAGGCCATTTCCTCTTATCTGGTAATTTGATACCAGGGCAAAGAGAATGACACACCTGGTTGCACCTTTTTATCAGGGAGATGTGGAGAGTGAGAAGGTCCTCCCTGAGCCTCTTTTTCTCCAGATGGAGCCTCCTCCCAGCTCCCTCAGTTGCTCCTCATCAGACCCTTCCTCAGCTCAGTTGCTGTTCTCTGGACACCTCAAAATCTTTCTGGTGGTGAGGAACCCAAAACTGAACCCAGGATTTGGGATGTAGCCTCACCAGTGCTGAGTCAGGGGCACAATCACTGCCCTGGCCCTGCTGACCACACTATTGCTGGCACAGGATGGAGGTGAAAGTGTCACAGCTCTTTGCTACCTGATCCTTTACTGGAAGATTCACTGTTTTATTCATGGTGAGGACCTACAGCAGCATCAGCCTGGCTCCCACAAATCAAGCAAGACATGTTTGTTTAAGATCTACACAATTAGGCCTCCAGTTTTCTTGCCTGTCTCCCTGTAGATATTTTATATTTCCTGGAGGAATTCCTACAACGCAGGGGACTTTTTGTCAGCAGTGACAAACTCCTGAGTCAAGTCACTTAATGTCTGGGAAGTTGTCTCAATAATACTCGACCTGGTTCCATGTATTTGTGTTACCTAAAAAAGAGATTTAAAGTGGCTAAAAACAGTCAGGGTACCCCATTTATCTTCTTTGTAACACTGTAACACTGATTTGGCATTTGAGGACACTCTTGTTCACATACAATCCCAAGCCGCTTTCTAGGAAACAGATTTCCATGCCTGATGGTTTACTGATGGCAAAGTATCTTTGATTTATTCGATAAAAACTTCCCAGCTGAACTATTAGTTCTCTTCCTTGGAACCAAGAAACCATTGAAAAAAGTGTGGGTTTCATTGTAAAAAAAAAAAAAAAAAAAAGCAACAAAAAACCAAATAAATCCCTTTTTTCACTCCTACAGAGTTGCAGGAAGCTCATCAGCTAAATCAATTGCCGCTAATTAGAGTACTACTTCAAACTGTGCCTAAACCCTATTTGATTGGGACTATTGTGTTAGGGCTTCTCTTGCCATGAACTGTATTTCAGTGCATCTGAATTATTCTGAGCAATCCTCTAATCCCCTCACTTTCCTTCGATTCAAAGATGAATCTTTGCTTTCCACTACTGTATTATCAAAACCTCTTCTCCAGACTAATGCGCTAGCAAGAGTCATTTTTCATTGAATGTTAGGCCTGACAAAGAATTATTATTCTAATGTATTGGGGAGATTAGCTCATTTTCACTCTCCTTCTGCCTTCCCATTCATCACTCTCCTGCTGTTGGGACTTCCAAAATGATTTATTTAGGCAGAAAACTTAAGTATTGTGGAGGATAGCTGAAAATACACAAATGGCACAGGAAATGCTGATCCTTTCCACTTCACTCCACTAAACATGACTCATAAGTGTGTCTCTTCCTTTTAATTTCTGTAAACTGGGAACCTTAGGGAAGTCTGTCTTCATATTCCTTCTAATCTTTACTGGTAGCATTTACATAATACATATAAAATAGGTCCTCTCTTCTCTATCAGGTCAATCAAAGCCAACTTTTTATTGCCCTTTGCTGTTAGCATCAGCCTGAATTGCTGATAACTCACTCTCTTCTAATTACATTTCAGCTTCTTTAATGCTGTCACAGGGATCAAAATATAGCCCTGTTTATCCCACACATCATCTAGACAACAATGCCATGAAGACATTAGCACTATGAATTTAACTAATGTAATTATGATGACTTAGAATGGCTCACAGAGTTCCCTGTGTTGTATTTAGTTGTCCTGGTCAGTGGTATTATGGGATTCTCACCTGATGAGGAGCTCAGGATTAGAAGCTTTTTCTTGAGGTCATGTGGAAAAGAAGTCATTCAGGATGATCCAAAGGGATGAGGATGCCATGCCTGGAGACCTGGACAAGCTGGAGAAATGGGCTCATGGGAATCTCATGAGGTTTAACAAGTCCAAATGCTGGTTCTGTACCTGCGTCAGGGCAACCCCTGGTGTCAATTTAGGATGAGGAGATTGTTGCCCAATATCAAGGGGAAAAGTCTTGCTACAGTGTTAACAAATACAGTAAAATAAAAAGCAGACCTTTATTTGGAAGATTCCAGGTGTCCCAGTGATCATGGGCACATCCAGAACTGGATTTCTACAATTTTATAAGTTAAAAAATTAGCATATTTCACAGCTATTGTCTAATTAGAAGAGCAGTTGCTTAGGTTTTTCCCTGCCCAATTGGAGCAATTCCAGGGCTAATTTGCCCCATTTTCTTGTTATGTCTTCTCAGATTCTGATTGGAAAACAGATTGTATTCCTTCTAGGTTCTCTTCTTGAAAATAGGACTAAACAGTATTTCAGGAATGTATTAGAAGGTTAACTTATTGTTCTAAAATCTAAGAGAAAGGGTAGGAAAAATATTAGGAGCTACATAACCATGTAATAGTATTCTACGAGCCATGAAAATATGCAAAATACATAAAAAGCAAAATTCTTTAGGCATCAGGATGAGCAGATCAAGAGCAGCCTTGGGGAGAAGGACTTGGTGGTGCTGGAGGATGAGAGGCTGGACATGAGCTGTCAGTGCGCACTCAGAGTCCAGAAACCCCCTGTGTCCTGGGCTGCATCCAGAGCAGTGTGGGCAGCAGGGCAAGGGAGGGGATCCTGCTCAGGTGCTCAGGTGAGACCCCACCTGCAGAGCTGGGTCCAGCCCTGGGGTCCAGCACAGGAAGGACACAGATTTGCTGGAGCGAGTCCAGAGGAGGCCTCCAAGATGATCAGAGGGATGGAGCACCTCTCTTACAAGGAAACACTGAGAGAATTAGAATTCTTCAGCCTAGAGAAGATTTGTGGTGTCCTAATTGTGTCCCTCCCATACCTGAAGGGAGCCTACAAGAAGGATGGAGAGATTATTTACAAGAGCCTGGAGTGGCAGGATGAGGCAAAATGGCTTCAAACTGGGAGAGAGTAGGTTTATATTAGATAATAGGAAGAAATTATTTTCTGTGAGGGTAGTGAGATCCTGGCACAGGTTATCCAGAGAAGCTGTAGCGGCCCCATCCCTGGAAATGTTCAAGGTCAGCCTGGAAGGAGTTCTGAGCAACCTGTTCTAGTGGAAGGTGTCCCTGACCATGGCAGGAGGTTGGAACTGGAGGATCTTTAAGGTCCCTTCCAACCAAATTATTCTATGGGTTTATGATGGAGGAGTGTAAGGAAGAAAAAGGGGAAATATGTAAGATGACATAAATGCACAAAACAGACAACAAGAAGAGGACATGAATCAAAGCATGAGAAGAATCAGGCAGGCAGAACAGCAAAGATTTTGGGAGGTTGCAATTAAATCAGTAAGGGAGCCCAAAAATATCTTAAGATTCAGATTCTATTTGATCAATGAACAAGATGGAAATTGTCAGCAATAGTTCCAAAACATCTTATTTAAGGAGAGAAGACTGGCAAAAATCCAGCAAATCTTTCATACAATATGTGGATCTTAAAATTTTGTCATGTGCAGAAAGGGAACACAGTTTATGTACAGATCAAGAAATCTATTTTTATTGTATCCATTGATAGTTTAATTAAATATTATTTCTATAATTAATATATTTAATTAGTTTACAACGTAAGTGTCTGTCTCTGGGGTGCCAGGTTGTCCAGTCCTGCTCTTGGAGGCAGGATCTGTGCTACTTAGGCTTCAACTGACCAAGTGTGGATGTCTCTGTAAGGTGACACAAATCATATCCTAAACTGCATTTACTCTATTAATTAGACTCTTACTAACTGTAAAGGGACTCCATAGTGACCTGTTCAAGTCTGTGCTATCAATGCCTTCATTGAACCAGGCAAATCCTAACCCTGAAGATCTAAATCCCACTTGGTCTTTTACTATAGTTGTTTCATAATCATCTTGAGAATTTCTGGTATTTTTTACTTCACACTGTAGCTGAGCCATCTTTACCTGCACAAACTTTCTCACATCCTCATGTTTTGGAATAGGATGTAAAGCTCATCTTTCTGCTACTCAAGTTCTTCTTATTTTCTTCCCAAAGTGCCATCTGCCCCACCTCCTGTTCCAGGGGTTTAGGTGCAGTGTTGTCATCTTTCATTAAGGTGTTTGTGTAGGAGAGGAAGAGGTATTCATGAATTAATTGTGAGGAAGAGACTCCTCTAGAAAAACTCTCTACTGCTATTTTTCAGTTTTGTTCTCCGTGACTAACTCTGGTGACCTCCTCATCATAACCTGCACTAGGTGGAAGATCCTGACACAAGAATCCATAATCAGGATGTTATTAACTGTATATTTTTCTTCTTCAGGCACAGACTGTCTTGGAAGGATTTTTAAAGACTGACTAGATAAATCCAAATCAATGTAGTGTAAATCCGAAGTTGCTCAACTTTTGAGAAGTTGCTCATCTTTTAGCCTAGTTCACCTCCAGATGTTCTTTTCAACTTAACTAGAACAAGGAATGAAATTCTATATCTCTAAGGTAGGGAGGGGAAAAGGAGAAAACGCTATAGATTAGGGTTAGACCTTAGAGAATCTGGTCATCTAAGAGTTACAGAGAAGTTCTTCATGTGCAGGGAGGTACCTTATACCTCAGCAAGAACTATTTTGGGATTCATACATTGGCTTCTGCATTCAGTATTAGTCTAACATCAGTTTTCTTCCAAAGGTCTCTCCATCACCACCATCAGAGTGCAGACAAGCTTCCCAAATATTTTCCAGAGCAAGAAGAGAGGATTTCTTTTAAGACATTCCAGTATCCAGAAGAATCATTAAGAGGAGAATTTCTTTCTCTTGAATATTTGCAGCTTGCAAGAAGTTAGCATAAACTGGGCATTCAGCACAGTCTAGGCTGTTGTTTACACACTTTTTCTTCTGCTAAGTGAGACACCAACACAGAATCAAGGTGAGCTCCTGTGTTCACTAGATGGTGCTCCAACATTCAGATCCAGTGTTTCTGGATCTTCCCAAGACATTGAATTCTCTTGTTCACCAGGCTGTCTCTGTGCCTGTTATTGTTTGTAATCATAAAGTTCCCATGGGCTGGACATGCTCATTCTTTACCAGCAGTACCCATGGCATGCCAGAGGAGTCTTCTGCATAGATGCATTATCAATTTCTCTCAGTTTATCTTGCTTAGTTGAGCATACTCATAGTAAAATGTGGTCTTTTAATGCAAGGTTTTGGTTTGTCTTCTAAAACATAAGACATAAACATGCAGACAAATGTCTCATCTGAGCATCAAAGAGTTGAATACATCTGGTACTCAAGTAAAGTGATATTTTTGTGTGTTTGTGTGTGGTTTTCCTGTTGGAAGTGCCTGTGATAGTGTAAAAATATGTCACAACCTACCAGACAGACATTATTATAGCACGACATAAAAAGTACATGGTGATTGCCTTACAGCTGGGCATGAAGGCATCTGGTGGGTATATGGGAGACCTGCAAATTTTTGGATTTGTTTTGGAGGATTTTACAGGTGTGTAGGAGTTAAAACTGGTGCAAGTTTTACTACAGTACCTATAATAAAGGGTCCCTAGAGCTGCCTATTCCCACAACCAGTGTAGGCTCCTCTTTTGGGGGAAAATAATTTGTCTACTGAAAAAAAAACAGGGAGTGAACTCATATACAGGCTGTGTATCTGGTGTGGGGACCAAGACCTGAGTGGGAAGAAACCATGAATTTATACTCAGATTTCTGAAGCATGTTGATCAGAAAATTGGGGTCTCCCCCTGCATGCAAAAAACATGCTAATGATGTGGTACCAAAGGTGGGGCCCCCAAAGATGGAGGCTGAGGTATTAAAGGATATTAAAGAACATGAGCTGGCAGAATCAGTGCTTGCCTGAAGGAAGAGAACTATGTCTGAGCCTTTATCTCCTATTTACCCATGGACCTTATAAAAATAAATTGTAAAATGCTGTAAATGACATGTTCAACACTGAATAGCTTTATTTTAGCTGTGACTAACCTAAAATAGGAAATATCAGGTCAGGAGTTCATCAGCATCTCCTCCTCCAGAGAGTGCAACATCAGTTCTGCTGGATTTAGAATCATGGAACTGTTTAGGTTGGAAAAGACCTCAAAAATCATCAAGTCAGACAGTTCATCCCACAGTGACACATTCAACATATCCACATGTTCTTTGAACACTTTCAAGGATGGTGAGTCCATCACTTCCCTGGTCAGGTTGCTCCAATGTCTGACCACCATTTCAGTGAGTAACTTTTTTTTGGTATTTAATCTAAACCTTCCTTGTTGGGGAGGTTCCATATGGAAAATATGGTCCAAAATTTCCATGAACTGAACCATGAAACAATACCAATCTAGGCTTCCAATAATGGCCAGCAGCTCTCCTGGGAGATTGCGGCCAGTGTTCATCAGAGCACTCCCACAATGACAAGGAAGCAGGAGGCAAATGCCCACATATTCCTGAAAAAAATCCTGCCCACCTTCCAGCCCTGGAACAAAGAATGGATATTTTCCTTGGCCATCCCGTGTTATCAATCTTTTTAAAAAACACACGTTTTATAATCTTTCACAGCAGCCACAGATTAAATTCAAATGGAGCTTTTTCCTTATTGATGATCATTCTATGTGAGGTCAGTGCCAAGGGCTGGGACAAATGGTGACGTGGGTGGGCAAAGCATTTTGGCACTTTGGCACAAGGCTTCTTTGGGGATGTTTAGGGGAGGAACACAAGGTGGGACAAGAGACAGATACAAGTCACAGGGAGAGGAAGAGGCGTAGGAAAAGTTGAGGGGCAAAGGCATTAAAAAAGTTATTTGTCACCAGGGACATTAGCATGTCCAGCACCAGGCCTTAGGGAGAAAGGGTGGCCATGCCCAAAAGACCTTTGTGACCCACAGTGACATCGTGCCCAGAGGCCATTGTGACACGGGTGCATGTCATGAGCCTTGGGGCTGCCAATCCCTGCAGTGGCCACTCCCAGGAGAGCAGCTCTGTGAGGAGGCAGCAGCTTCTCTGGAGGCAGCAGCTCACCTGGGAGATTGTGGCCAGTGTTCTTCAAAGCATTGCCACAATGTCAAAAAAGCAGGAGGCGAATGCCCATGGCTTGCCCTGTGAGGGGCAGCCACTGCTGTACCGGCGGCGGCAACAGGTGAGGGCTGGGGAAGGAGGGACAGCCTGCAGTGGGACCTGGGGGAAGCCCTGGGGCAGAGACAGCCAGGCCTGGCAGCAGGCAATGCTCTGTGCAGGGCCTGCACTGGGATGGCCCAGGCCCAGCAATGGCCCAGAGGCAGCGAGCCCAGCTGGGAACCTGGCCCAGCCTGGCTGCTGTGGCCAGCCCCTGCCTTGGGGCCAGGCCCGGGCTTGCAGGCACGTGGGGGACACTGTGCTCACACAGCTGCCTCCATCCCGTGCCTCCTCCTGCTTCCCACAGGTGACCCCCAGGCAGTCACAGGCGGCACCTCAGGTCACCTGGATAACCATCACACCCATCCCTGGGAACAGGCCCACTCTGTTCCCCATCCCATCACGGAGCCCCACCTGGTCCTGCACAGGCAGGGGCAGCAGGGAGGGCGGGCACTCAGTGCCCCTGAGCCGTGTCACGGGGCCACGGAGATTGTCTGTGTCAGACTTGCCGCCTCTCCGCGGCCCTCAGTTGACACTGGCACCTCCATGCCAGTTCAGTGGGCAAAGAGCAAAAGCATTCACTGACTGCCTTAAGCTGCCCCCTCTGCCAGCAGCAGCCACCTCTGGACCCTCTCTCAGAGGCACAGCACGTGCTGTGGGAGCAGCCTCTGACAGTGTCAAGCTGCCCCCTCTGCCAGCAGCAGCCGCCTCTGGGTCCTCTTCCAGAGGCACAGCTCGTGCTGTGGGCCCCATGGCCAGGGGCCAGCCAGAGCGTGTGCCCCCTACTCCATGGGGCACTCTGGCTGTGGGCAGAGACCAGGGAACACCTTCCCTGGAGAGCAGAATGGAAGGGCTCGGGCAGGAGTCACTGGCAAGGCAGGTCCATCACCTGCCACCCTTGACACCTGCACACAGTGTGCCGCTCTGCACCGGGACACGACCAGCTTGGACGCCTGTATGGCACCGTGTCTCTGAAAATCTGCAGCCCTGGCACACTTCTGTAAAGGAGCTGGAGAAAAAACAGGAAGAGGAAGAGCTCCCAGAAACACAGGCTGCAGGAGAGTGGGACCGAGACCTGCAGAGCGCGTCGCTTGCCCCGTTGAAGGAGAACAAGGGAGAGGAAGAAGCTTGTGCCCTGGCAGGAGACCCCTGGGACATGAGATGCAGCAAACCCTTCCTCACATCAGAGCTTGAGGAAACCTCAGGTTTCTCAGCTTCTCCTTTGTCTGGAGGCCCCAGTGAGGAGAGGGAAAGTCATCATCCAGCTGAGTACACTGCGCTTCACAAGCAGCAGTGGGTGAGGCCTGAAAATTTGCTTCATCTTATGCGCCAAAAGAGAAAGGAGCTGGAGAAACTGGAGGAAGACAGAATGTATGCAGAGCTCTTTGGAGACATCTTCTCTTCCATGAACAGCGAAGAAAGCCCCATGATGTCCAGCTGTGACCTCAGGGATCCATCAATTGCCAGCCTGGAACCAGCTGCAGACTCCTCGGTGGCACTCAGCACTTACAGCGTGATCAAAAAGGCTGCAGGAGATGCACAAAACTACTCAGAGCTTGAGTCTCCTGAGCTGTTGGCAGACCTGGGGGCTGACTCTGAGGATTCGCTGTCCCTGAACAGTCTTCTGAACGAGCTCCTGGAGAAGCAGGAGCAAGAGGAAGTGGCGGGAGAGTGGGACAGAGAGACAGAGAGCCCATTGTCCATCCCACCGCAGGACGAAGAGTTTGAGCCAGCTCCTACTTCTCCGGACAGCGACCTCAGTGACCAGGAGCACAGCGAGCCTCTCCCCAGGGCACCGCCCCAAGAGCCAAAGGGGTTTGCGGGGTGCCCCTCGCCTGCCGAGGCTGCGGACGAGGCCGAGGCAGCAGGCATGGAGGCTGGCCGTGCCCAGGCTGCCCCTCCCCAGGAACAGCCGTGCGGGGATGAGCTGCTGGCAGGAGCTTGCCCGGTGCCTGTGCAGCCCCTGGCACGCAGCGTTCCTGCTTGCCCCGCTGGCAGCGCAGCCGTCCCGCAGCCCCCGGCCCCACGGCCATGGCGCTCCATGGCCAAGAGGGCCCGGTGGGCTCTGCGCCGCCTTTTCTCCTTCAGCTGCCTCAGGGGGCAGCCAGAGGAGTGAGCCCGGGGCCAGCAGCAGGACCATGGCCAAAGATGCCGGGGCTCACCCTGGGGACACCCAGCTCCCAGGGTCAGCAGCAGGTCCCAGAGGGAACGGCAGGAGGGAGATGAAATGCGGGATGCATGGATGGATGGGTGGATGGTGGCCAAGGCAACCACTTGCCAAAGGTAGGCCCTGCTGCTGGCCCCAGCCCTTCACCCCCAAGCCAACAGCAAGGCAGCCTGGTCAGGGAGAGCCGGCTGAGGAAGGATGACAGAGCTACATTGTACAATCCCACAGCAGCTGACTCAAGGCCCAGGCTGCCTTGTGGGGGTGCGTCCCCTCCCTGCCCCAGGCTGCCTTTGAAGCTGAGAAATGCTCTTGGGCCTCAGCATTGCAGGTAAATGAAGGCAATCCCATTCTTCCTTCACATGGCACCTAGGAAAACGCCTCTCTGGCTACCTGCAACAAGGACTGGACGTTAATTCCAGATGATTGACCTGGTGTCCTCAACTCCACAAGAAGCACCAGGACCGTAGTGCAGTGAAGTGCAAGGAGGGGAAGGACCGAGAGGACACCGCTGGCAGCAAACATCTTGGACTGTCCTCTGTCAGTCATCTTCACCTACCTACTCCAGCCGTGCTCTTCCCTACAGCCTTCCAACCCCACTCTTCCCCTCCCCACCCCATCCCCAATTTTCCCCCTTTCCTTCTCATTTTCCTATTTCCTATCCCTTTCTATCTCTCTACCCCATATTTATTGTTAAATAAAATCCCAGTTGTTGATGTTTGTAGATGATCTCCTGGGCACCTTAATTCACACAGAGGCATCTGTGACCAATCACATCTTGATGGGGGCACACTTCTGCACACCAGTGCCCAGCACAGAAGGACAATAAACACCCTGGTCCTTCTGGCCACACTGTTGCTGACACAGAATCCCAGGATGTCACTGCATATTCCTGACCAAAATTCTACTCACTCCCCTCCTAGTAAGTTAAGAATGGAAATTTTCCTTGGCTTCCTTTTGTTATAATTTTTTTTCAAAAAACACAATAAGATCTTTCACAGTAGTGACTTGATTAAGTTCAAATGGTCTTGCCCAGTGCTTGCCCAGCTTCTCCAAGAACTCTGTTTTACAAGGTGAAAATAGGAGCAAGATGAATTTTACCATGACTTGAGCAGAAATATCTTCTGACTTCCAGAAAGCAAGGTTGTAGTCAAGCACTGAGGGCTCCTCATCTCTGTCATATTTCCATTCATTATGCTCCATTCCTTTTTTCCCCCATAAAAATGGGACAAAAGAAAACTACAACCTTGCAATGACAAAATGCTTCCTGGCATCTGGAAAAGTCCCAATCAGTTCAGAGAGCATCCCTGTTGGCTGAGGGAAAATGGAGGAGTTTTCAGACTGAGTGTTTGTGGCAGGGATGTTTTCCTTCCCCTTGCCTAGATTCAGCTGATTAGATCAGAGCAAAAACAGGAGAAAGGGAGCACACATAAACTGACCTTGTCATCCTAAGTGGTTGTGGCATTTCCAGGAATGCTCACCCCGTTCCAGCTCTTCATTTCTAGCTGCTTTCACTTTGTCTCACAAAAGGTTTCTGCAACAGTAAACAAACAAATAAACAAATAAATCCTATGGGAAAACCTCCTTCAATAACCATGCCACTCTCCAACACTTCTATTGTTGTCATTGCCTTTTTTCAACAAACAAATAAATACTTCCTTGCCTGGTGGAACTGTTCCTACTTGATGTAAAAAAGGCCAGGATCATGAAGTGGTTACAGCTTATGACCCTGAACCCAAACCCACAGCAAGTCAGAGAGCAGAGCTGGGGTCACAGATCACAACAAGGTAGATGCCAGTCTCTGCAGGCAGAATCTGTATCAGGTTATCTTTAATGAAATTAAATATTGGATATTTAATTGTCCCAAGATGGGAAAATTTGGTTAAGTGGACAAAGTAAACCCAGAGCAATTAGTTCTGGTCACCCTTAGAGCTGTCACCTGTTTTCAAGGAATTAAGCCATTCCCTAGCATCTCACTTTGTCTACTTTTCAGATGAGCATCTCAAATAACAAAGCTGTAGGATCCCTTAAATTTATGTCCTCTGTGACTCTTACAGAGCACACTGCCATGGGAATAATTCCCACATTTTACTGGAAACACTAATTTTATTTCTATTTTTCCTCAAGCAGTCAGAAATTTATATTCTGTGCCTCTGTTTCTCCAAGAAAACAATTTGAGTGCCACAACTTTAATTTTTGGCACCATTTGAAATATCTCAGTGTATCCTGCTTGATGTTCATTTGCAAGCTCAAACTCAACCTCAACACAGTACTGCAGTTTCCATGCTCTTGTCTACTCACTGATACCAAGGGCTTTTAAATTGCCTCTAGACATCTCTGTGTAGGCACCTGAATTCTGCTCCAGACATGGATGAAATTTCTTGGAACCCTCAGTTAACTCTGAGGAATTCTCTTCAGGCTAACATAAAACAAAACCAAACAAAATCAGCCCAAAACACCCTAAAGAAAACAAACAAATATTTAAATTTGCAGGGGTAGGACAGTAAGACATGGATAGTTTGGATAGAGAGACCATCTTTGCAGCCATTCAGAAAATGCAATGTTTAGTAAAATTAGAATGTGAAGAGTGTGTGAAACAGTCAGAAAGCCCATTCACAACCCCATTCACAAGTTTGGGTTACCCTCTGTACCTTCATCTGCACTTAAGGAGAAACTAAAATGAAAGTTTGATGCAAACTGTCCAGAGAAAGATTGCAAATACATTTAGCACCTCAGTTTGGAGACAAATTTTTGTTCAAACAGTTTTGCTATAAATTAAACAGAAAGATTGCTTATGGAGATCACAGAAACAAAGAATATGCTGAATTGGAAGGGATCCACAAGTATCAAGTCCAACTCCTGGTCCTGAGATGAGCTGGAAAGGAAAATGTCAGATCCAAAATAGGACTTGGGCACCTCAGAATTCCTCAGAACACAGCCAAGACACAGCAAGGTCCTCACTGAATTCAGTGATGAGGTTTATTTTAAAACACATTCAAATGCAAAATCCACCTGCTAGACCAGCTTTGTGCTAGGGCTCTCCCCCTGGCTCCTACCTGTATTCTCCTGTAAATTCATGGACTTACACCCCACCCACTCCAGAAGGACAGCTTACAGCCAAGGTGGGAAATGCTTTTCTTTGCTCCCTTTGCACCCCAGTCTCTTGGAGGAGTTCACAGAGCACTCAGTAGTTAATGTACTGTAGACTCAGGGTTCAGACCACTCCCCAGGCAAAGCAGTCTCCACTCTCACAGTATCATCCATTTGCTCTTAAAGGCCAGTCTTGATTGTTTAAATGCTCCCCCACTGAGCAGACAAGACATGAAATAATAATTCAGATCTTAATCAAGCTCAAGGACATCAATGGAAGTAATTGGACTGACTTAAGTACCCTGTTCCCGTGACTGATGTACTGAGTGAAGGGCTGGGAGACCTGGGCCACACATTTGTAATGAACTCTCTGCTCTCCACTGATGCTAAAAAGAATTTTCTGTTTCTGATGGAGTCCCCAGCAGATCTCCCTTCAGGACTGTCACCCAAGCACAGCCCTGGAAGTGTTGCTGCCCTCTCTGACATATCTGAGCTCTCCCACCCCTGCAACAAGTTGCCTACACAAAAGAGAGCAAGAAATCACAGTTCAAATGTTTTATTTGAAGCTTGGATTTTCTCTTTTCTTCTCATCACAAATGGTGATTAAAATGTCTCAGAAGTATTCTATGTTTGGAACAATGTTTTTTAGTAAGATCTGAAATATGTGCACTTGGCTCACTGGGGAGTAATACTGCCTGGGCTTCATGTTTAACATGGAGATGTCTGCATTGCTGATGAGACAAGGGTCACTCGTGGCATTCCTGTGCTCTAATTATGTGTGCAAATTGCACATGCACACCCAGCCAGGGTAATGCAAGTCCCACTTAAAATTCCTTGTTCTCGTATTTTTTTACCAGTTAAGTTTTAGTAGAAGCTGCAAGTGGCATCAGCTCGTAGCAAATGGGTCCAGAGCTTGGAGATAATACTTATACAACATTTACCATGTTATTTTCCCTGAGGCACTCTCAAATGATCCATGACTTGATAATGTATGTAAAGTGGCTGGAACACATACACAGAGCAAACTACGATTGCTGCCTTCTTATTAAATTTGGGATATTATTTCCCTGAGTGCTTGTATTAGTATTATTAGTAGTAGATGATAGGGCTTATTATGAAGAATGGTTACAAGTTTCAGTAATTGTTAGAACTGCTCCCATAAGGTAGTTTGTTCATCTGTCCATTCAACCTAGGTCACATAATATTTCAAATCACCAGGATGTATAAGTTTTGTTTTCTGCCAAGAAAAAAAGAAAAAAAGAAAAAATAAAGGAAGATACCACTTATTCACACTTTGATGAATGATTAAGATGCTGAGGTGATATAGAACACTTTGGTTAAACGCAGATGTAAATTTTTCTTCTGCACACACCTATCTTTGCATTTTTATGCTCCCACAGAAGTGGAAAATAGCATTCTCAAAAATTTTCAGAGGGAGGGGGATGTCAAATAAGATGAAAGAAGTGGTTTATGTCCCAACAACTCTCACAGTGAATAAGCCTGTATTTAAAGTTTCATTTAAATTGTGTCAGTTCCCGTTTCTCACCACCATTTAACTCCTAATGCAGTTCAATTTGCTACCACTGTGCTCCCAATATTTATCATTTTTTTCATCATAGTGTTTTTATACCAAGCATGGAAATATAAGTTTTGTTCAGAGATTGCTTGTCACTTGTCTTCTAGAGAACAATCTCTCCATTGCTGTGCTTGATTACTTCTGATGAGACTCAGGCTGGTGTGAAACAATACCACTAACATCCACTACAGGAAATTAGATTTACATTTGCCCAGGATTAAATTAAGAGTGATTTTTTAACCAGTATCAAACTGCCAAAGCTTGGCCTAGACAGGCTAACCTTGGCCTTTCAAAGAGGTCAGGTGGGAGTTAAATCAGTTTACACAGTAGAATAATATCTATGCCTTAGTAAGGAGACTTAAAATATTGAATTAATTAAGAACTCCATTAAAAAAAAAAAAAAAACAACAAAAAACTATCCTGTTTCTTATGGTGTTCACTCACTTCATTGCGAATTAAACATTTGCCTGATTCTGCTGGCTTTAAAGAATGTGCCTAAACATAGACTGGAAAAAGGATGATCTCTAGAGTCATTTATATCTCCACTTTTCAAAGAAATAGGAATTGGTTCTACTTCTCTTCAGGGCCAAGAATGCAAGGGTCAGAAACATGCTCAGACTCACACATCTCATGGAAGCTGCATATCTGTTGCTAAGCCCAGCAAAGCCATAGCTCCTGGGAATAGAAAAACTGCCTTCTCCTGTATCCCACTGATATCTGAATTTTCAAACTCCCACTAGGTAAGATCTCTTTGTAACTCTGCATTTTACAGCACAGGCATTCATCAATGCTTCATCACAGCAGATCTGTGGGCACTATATAGTCCCAAAAGAAAATTCTCTGGTAACCCTGTGGAGGGGCACTCTGGGGATTCTCAGGCACAAGTGACTCCCGAAGCGTGTTGTAGCAAAAAAATGACATAGAATCACTGACTGATAGAATCCCCTGAGTTGGAAGGGAGCCACAAGGATAATCAAAGTCCAACTCCTGGCCCTGCACAGGACAGCCCCCAAAAATCCCACACTGTGCCTGAAAGTGTTGTCCAAATGAGCTGTCAGGCTGATGTTGTGACCACTGCCCTGGGAGCCTGTGTAGTGTCCAATCCCCCTCTGGGGGAAGAACCTTTCCCTGAAATCCAACCTAAACCTCCCCTGACACAACTCAAGGCCATTCCCTTGGGTGCTGTCACTGTCACCACAGAGCAGAGACCAGGGCCTGTCCCTCCTCTTCCCCTCATAAAGGAAGCTGCAGACCCTGATAAGTCTCCCCTCAGTTTTCTCTTCCCCAGGCTGTGCAAACCAAGAACCCTCAGTCATTCTGCCATTGGCTTCTCCTCAGTGCCCTTCACCATCTTCATACAGAGGCAAGTTTCATCTATAAGTGTCTTTTATCTCTTCTTGTGCAGTTTTAGGGAGTTTACTTCTGCAGACACAGAAAATCTGATATCCAAAATTATACCTCACTTCAGTGGTCTCTGTGCTGCTTTTGCATTGTGTAGAAATGGTGAAAAGACGTGCAGGAAAATATAGACTTGGAACTGGGAAGAACTCAGCCTCTCTGTTTTTCCTGTGAATTTTACTGTCTCTGTTTTTTGGCTTTGCATATCAGTTTGTAAATTATCTTCCACATAATACCACAGAGCATTTTGCTGTTGCATATTAGTTTGGCTGTAAAGTTCTGTGTTGATCTTACAAATTTGTAGTAATTAAGAGAAAGAGCAAAGGAAAGAGATAAAGTGAAAGAGAAATTAAGAGGAAGAATTAAAGGAAGGGGAGGAGGAGAATGAAGAGAAGGAAGGAAGGGAAGAACTTTCATAATGAAGTTCTTCAGTAATTTACTTCTGAAATTATTTTTTCTTCTGAAATTAACTTAAAAACCTACCAACTCCAAAACAACACTAAACCCAGATGCTTCTATTGGAGTCAAACAAAAATGTTTTGTGAAACCAGGAAGCTCATTTTGTGGGACTATTTAACAGCAAAGCCTTTTCATTTCAGGGGTCTATTTCAATATATTCTCTATTTTCAAATATTTTCAGCTTGACTGGAGCATTAAAAACATTTGTACTCGCTGAACTATCTGAAAATTTTAAGGTTCCCAGACAGAATAACAAGTGTCTATGAGTCAGCCTCCTTCTTATGTCTTATCTGTCAACATAGATTAAAATGTCAGAGGTATCTGGTAATATTCATGGCTAGAGCCTGGGAAAGTGTTCATTTTTACTCCAGGTGCAAGATGACTCCATTTTGCTTTAATTCAACTGGGCTGTGTACTACTGTCCAGGTGCTTCAAATTGTTTCAGAAAATCTCAACCATCCAGAAGAAACTTTTCATGGTGAAAACTCCAGGGCAAGTCACTACATGATAAAATGTAGGATGCATTTAAGCTTCCACGGGATTATTTTTGCAGAGAGTGAAACAATGTTCTCTGGCCTGTTTTAATTTCCCATCCCCACTTGTGTGTCTGATCTGTGCCTACCATGTCACTTTGGAAAGCTCGGTATTTTCTGCCCCAGTGCCATTTTAACATCCTTAATCCCAGCAAAATCAATGACTGTCCAACTGGCGCTGCATCAGGGACAACTTGAAACCTCTATTTGTTTGTTATAAACCAATAGTCTGGAAATCATGGGAGCTACAAATAAGAATTGATGTGCTGTACAGTCTGGAACAGAAAGAAAAATGGCCTTTTATCAGGAAAGGAAAAATGTGGAATGATGCAGAGCAGTAGAGAAGACACTTTTCAGAGAACTGGGACTGGAAAGACATTGCTGTATCCCTTCCAGTTTCTTTTGCTGTCTTGGAGCTCAGACCACTCAAAACTTTACTAATGATGTTTAAAAAAAATCTTCTTTATAGTTATCATCAAATATGAAAGAGAAGTGGGGGGGGGGAGCAGGGGGAATGGGTTTTTTAGTAAAATATGTTTACTTTAAAAAGAATTGTTTGCTTTAAAAAAAATTCTTTCAGGAATAGAGGAGCTCCAAAGCTTTAATAGTTTCTTCTTTTCTTATTTGATTAATCATAGGAAAACAGATTTTCTTGTGAGAGATTTCATAGAATTATGAATGAATTAAACTTTTATGGAAGGACCTTAAAGGTCATCTATTCCAACCCTCTGCCATGGGCATGGACAACTTCCACTATCCCAAATTGCTCCAAGCTCCATCCAACCTGGCCTTGGACACTTCCAGGGAGAAGGCAGCCACAGCTTCTCTGAGCAAGCTGGTCAAGTGTTTCCATTTGCAGAAAAGTGAAAATAGTTGCAATAATAATGAACAAAATATTGCCTGCTATCCTGATGCACTTGAAGATGAAGAAAGAATTCTTAATATTGGAAAAATGGGAATTCATCCCAATGACCCCTCTCAGACTGAATCACAGAATCACAACATCGTGAGGGTTAGAAAAGACCTTTACATTCATTAAGTCCAGCCATTAACCCAGATCCACTGACATCTACATTGTCAAACTGTATCCACAAGTTTTTTGAGCAGTCCCAGGGGTGGTGATTCCTCCACTTCACTGAGAAGTCTGTTCCAATGTTTAGAAATATTTTCAATTTTTTTTTTTTCCTTAATATTCAATCTAAACCTCCCGTGGCAGAACTTGAGCAATCAGGGATCAGGAGGTGTGGTAACTCTCAAGCATGGAAGAGTGAACGGCCCTGGCAGGACTCTGGGTTGCTCAAGCACTCACTTGTGAAGGCTGCAGAGGTGAACAGAGGCAGAGCTGCTCATGGGGATCACATTTCTGAGCTGGAGGAGAAGAGAAGGATATTTAGTAATTAATGTTGTAATATTAAGGGAAAGCACACAGAAAAAGCCAAGGCGTTGTGGGAGAAATTCAAGTGTCTGCGCCTTCTACCATGACAGCTAAGAGAAAGAAAAGTTTGCCTCTATTGCATAAAAACCTAACTGTAGAATTATACATACAATGGTTATTTTCACAGATTTATTATCCTTTACCAGCAGAGTTCAGTGAATTCAGGACTTCTGAGACAACCTCAGAATTATTTATGTTGGTAAAGATCTCTAAGATCATCGAGTCCAACCCAACACCACAAAGTCCATCACTAAGGCATGTCCATAAGTGTCACACCCACACACCTTCTGAAAATTTCTAGGGACAGTGATTGTACCTCTTCCCTGGACAGCCTGGTCCAGTGCTTGGCAATGCTTTTAATGAACAATTTTTTCCTTATATTCTATCTAAACCTCCCTTTCTGCAACTTGATGCCTTTTCCACTCATTCTGCAATTTGTTTTCTGGGAGGGGAGACCAATTTCCTCCTCACTAGAAAGTCCTGTCACAGAGTTGTAGAGAGAGAGAAGATGCCCCTGAGCCTCTGTTCCTCCAGGCTGAGCACCCCTGGCTCCCTCACTTGCTCCTCATCAGCCTTGTGCTCCAGCCCCTTCCCCAGCTCTGTTCCCTTCTCTGGACACACGCCAGCACCTCAGTGTCTTTTTTGTAGTGATGGCCCCAAAACTGACCCCAGTATTCAGGATGTGGCCTCTCCAGTGCCCAGCACAGGGGGAAAATCCCTCCATGCAGCAAACACAAAATGCAGTGAGGTGTTTCCAACCAAGTGGAAAACGTTCTGTAAGGACAATGCCTAACCTCCACAGCCTTGTTTTGTAAGATTATAGCAAGCAAGTGGAAATAAAGCCATGCTAGTTCTGACTTTTAAACACATTCTTAGGTTTACAACTTGGACTCATACACACATAGCATCTAGCACAAGGCCATGAATCTTGTTTAGTGGGTGGTTATAGTTGTATGTAAAGAGTGGAGGTTAAATTAAGCATTTCAGGAAGGTAGTGCATCTTTTCTGGGCAATTACACATACCTTGTATAATCTAATGAGCTGTTACTGGACCCTAATGGAACATTTAAAGAGAGTTATTGTATTTTTTCACAGTTTGCTGGACTGGAGAAGTTAATTGATTTACCAGGGAAAATGCCTCTCCCTTTCCCTAGACCCACACCTTCTTTTTGAACACATCCAGAAATAGAAACACAGGAAGACAAGAGTAGGTAGTAATTGAGTACAACATCATTAAAAAGAGATCAGTTACATGATATCTTCCCTGATAACTATCCACAGTGATAATAGCAATACTAAGCTCTGCAATAGCTCTGTAAATCCATAGATTCCAAAGAGTGTTGTGCTGTGGAAAATACAGAACACTGCCTTCTTTCAACTTGTCATTAAAAAATGCAAAAAAAGGGCCGCTGCAATATTTGAATACAGTGGTCCCAATTTATTTTTTTTTTAATATTCCACTTCCACAGGAAAACTTATTAAACCCCAGAGTGCTTTCAAGCACTGTTTAAAGTAAGATGTTATGGAAGTACAGTCTCACAGTTATTTTGTGCATCGTGTGCGCAATCTATGAAGCCTCAGGGGTTTCTGGGGAGCAAGATTTTGGCTCAGATTAATAAATATTGGTAATAACCACAGGTTAATCACTTACTTTTTATCTAACTATAAGCAATAACTTCCTCTGAGTTTAGTGGAGGAAACCACAGCTGACCCTCACATGAAAGCAGGCAAATGTCATTTCCCCAGATTGTGCTCTGTGTCTTCTGCAATCAGAAGTGCTTTTTCTAGGATAATTAACCAGGTGGATAATTTCAGTCTAATGTGTTCTGTGGGGGCTTCTGAGCATGTTATCCAGCAGGGATTCAGGGTCTCCCAGGGGTTTGAGGAGCCTGAAGGAATTTGCACACTACAGACAGTGCAAACCTGTGTGGTGTCACTTTGGCTCTGCTCCTGCTTTGTCAGCAAAGATGGGAACTCACATTCAAAGCTATCACCAGGGACTTCAGCTTTGTCTTTCCTTTCCTTTTCCTGATGTGATTTCCTTAACTCAGTCGGACAAAGGCTGACAGCAGAGTTGTGACAGCTTTCACAGAGGCTCCTGCAGAGGTGACCTGTAGCTTCTGGGATGCCAGGAACAGTTGGGATCACTCCAGACTGTGAGAGTGGCTCTCCAGAGAAACACTTCCTCAAGGGGCTGCCAGCACCTCAAAGCAAGCCCAGAAAACAGAAAGGGGATGCCAAAGACAAATAGAAAAATGTTGACCCTGACAAACCTTTGAATGTCAGGGCTGGAAACCAGCAGGTGAATTGACTCATTTCTCTCCAGTTCCTTGTCGCTGTACAGGTTAAAGCAAAGAGGAATTTCCAGTGAGACATTTTAGAGGTTTAAATGTTGAGGTTGAAGTAATTTTGCTGCTTACAGGAGTCAGAATGCCAGCTGGTGTGGGGAAAGACAGGAGATCATCCTTCTATCTGTCTTTGTGGAACCCCTGGTTTTGCTAATTCGATCGCATGAAAAATTATTATAAGAAATTGGGAAGATTTTTAAAGTTCAGGAAATTACTGCTTCCTATAGAAAATTATAATTCTACCTATAATAAGGCAGCCTGTCTTGTTCCATTCAAAGTTACACTTCTGGCTTGCTGGTGACTTTGTCTAAGTTTCTCATTTGCCAAACATTTACAACTTAGCTTACAACTTATCTACCTTTAATAATCATAGAAAATGTGTAAGTAATGGTTCACGTATTTCTGAGACACTTTTTCATGTCAGGAAAAAGGGCCATATCAACAGACACCAATGCCCATGCTTCTCACATTCTCTTGACATCCATCCTTGTACACTTCCAAGGAAGAGCAGGGAATAGACACAGAAAGGACAAAACTGTGATGCAAGAGTAAAAAAAACCAAACCAACCAACCAACCAAAAAAAAAAAAAACCCAAAAGAACAAGGATGAGAACTATTGGAAAGAATAAAACTAAATACACACAAGTTGGTTAACACAGAATTTGATGATATACAGAGGACTGAAGAATACCAGACTGGGGTTGATGAGGGTGACTAACTGGGTGCATACATTAAGCTGGGACAGACTGGAAGTGAAACCAATTTTGGGAGGGATAGGTTGTAAATAACAGATTCAACAGGGACTAAAGTGTGAGGTGAAATAACATTCTGGTAAGATGGAGGGGTGTAAGACAGGTAGACAACAGGATGGGGAATGCTGGTGAAAGAGGGAAGTGAAAAAGAAAATTCAGTGGGAAGGAAAAAGAGCTTTTAGCAAAGGGGGATTGAATTTAGCAGGACAATGTGACAGAGACAAGGAACTGAGCTAGGAAGTAAGGATCAGGACTAATTCAGAAAAAAAGACAAGATGACAACTGACAAATGTGACAAAAATAGTAGCATCACCACCATCAGGAGATGCATGACAGATGTTCAATATGTGCTTGTTCTGTATTGCTGTGTAGACTCAAAAACAAACAAGGGAATCATATTTTAAAAACACATTAATTTACTATAAGTAAGGTACCCTGAAGCCATTCCACAGATATCTTAATGAGATGGATCTTGTCAAATGATGCTGTCAAGGATGTCCATGAGATCAAAACATGTTCTGTCAATGTGCCTTCACTTGTGTCCTGTGCAGAAGCTTTGTCCACTGGGAACTTTAGGAATTTGGTTATTTGGATTTTTCCAGACATTTTCAGTGTGGCTGGATAGCCAGGTGAAAGGTCACGGCATGAACACATCCAGAACACCTTGGGTACAAGAAGTTCACTCTTATCAGAGAATCATAGAATCATCATGGAATCATGGCATGGTTTGGGTTGGAAAGGAGCCTAAAGATCATCCCTGCCATGGGCAGGGACACTTTTCACTATCCCAGATTGCTCTAAGCCACATCCAACCTGGCCTTGGACACTTCTAAAGACAGGGAGACCACAACTTCTCTGAACAACATGGGCCAGTGTCTTGCCTCCCTTATTTTATTCCTAATTCCTTAATTTATTCCTAATATAAAATCTAAGTCTACCCTCCTTCAGTTTAGAGCTGTTCCCCCTTGTCCCATCACTAAATACCCTTGTCAAAAGTCTCCCTCCATCCTTTCTGTAAGTACCTTTTAGGTACTGAAAGGTTCTTCATGTGTAACTCAGTGACCATCCACACATCTCCTTTCTCAGACACAAATGCTGTGCCTCCACCCATTCCCCAGTTTACAGACCACTGGAACCTGGAATTTCATCAAGGATATTCTTCTTTATCCTATACAGTTGTCTTATCCTCAAATCAGTTCTATTCTTTGCATTAACTAAGGCAGCGGTCCCCTGGAAATGGAAAATATGAGCATATGACTGAAGACTATATCACACTGCATAAAGCCTGCAAGGGTAAGATAAAATGTAACTAGCAACATTAATTCAGGCATTTTTGAACTTCAGGGTACTAATCTCACACCTTAAAATGTTATTTTGCTGTTTTTTTCTTTTTTTGTTTTTTCTTTTTTTTTTGGGGGGGGGGGGGGGGGCGTGGTTTTGGTTTGGGATTTTTTTTTGTTAGTTTGTTTGGTTTTGTTTAGATTTCTCCCTGTGTAGAACATGCAGGAGATGCAGCTGCATTTCTGGGGGTGTGAGTCTATAGTTCATAGAAACAGTGCCATCTACTGACGTCAGAACAAGTAAATTTTTTTTCCTTCAATTATTTAGGACCACTGCTGATGGGTGCCTTGGAGGAATTTTTGACAATGTGGTTCCCAGGAACAGAGTACATACTGCAGAGAGTAGGAGACAAGAGAACTTTGACTTGAATCTTCTCATAGCTATGGAGATCCCTGACTCAGCTTCCCAAACATGGCCTGTTTCGCCACAAACTTTCATTCTCTCTCCCTTCTGGCTCTGTGTCCAAGCTTTTGAGACATTTCAAAAGGCTTTGGACACATAAATCAGCCTGCACGAGCTACTGAGTTTAAAAAAGGGGATGTAGCACTTGGCAATGTGGTTTAGTGGCCATGGAAGTGCTCAGTAGGAGATTGGACTTATTCATCTTGTGGTCTTTTCCACCTTTAATGATCCTGTGATTCTCAGAAACTGGTTTTCTGTATAGGTCGTTGTTTGGGTTATGTCCTCTCCAGTGATATTTCTATTTTCAAGAAAGCAGGGAAGAAGGAGAGAGAAATAAGCTCCAAAATAATGGTGCTAGTTCCTCCATCTCTGAGGCCAGAATGTACATTCCATTTCCATGGAGCTCCTGCCTCTGTCTGGCCAAAAATTTTCACGGAATTACAGAAATGGGTGAGTTGGAAGGCACCTTAAAGGTCTTTATGTTGCTTTCTTTTCCAGCACCTTTCCACTACCCTAGGTTGCTCCAAGCCCCTTCCAGCTTGGCCTTGGACAGTTCCAGGGATGAGGAGTCAACATCTGCCAGCAAGAATGAGAAAAGTTCATAAACACGAGCTGGTAACTCCAGGTGATGCCAGATTTCCTTTAGGGCTGCTGCCTGAAAAGAGAACAATTTTTGGAGTGATAATTCGATAAAAGCTTGGATCACCATCCACCAGTCAGGGTTTCTGCACTCCTGACACAAACTCCGCTGCAAGGAGTTGGAGAAGGGGCCAATTCTCCCACACTTAGGAAAAACTGAACAGGAAGAAACTGCAATGCTGCTGAGTGCAGGCCCTGAACAGAGAAATGTGACAAAACTGTCCTGATTACTGACCCCTGGCTTGCCATACAAATGAGCATGCATTTGCATAAGCAATAAAAATGTAATTAAAAATCAGCAACATATTAAACTCACATTGAAATCCTCAGGAATATTGCTGCCATTGGGCAAAGAAGAAAATACTATAAAAAGACACTGGTTGTTAAAAGCCAATTAAACATGCCTATCAGTTTTCCATTATCAGCACTGAGTTCTGTAAATAAAAAATATTAATTGCCATTGGCCATGTTGTTAACTGCCAAATGAATCCATATGTATTTTTTACAACATTCAATGATAGTTAAGCATGCAGTTCATGTATTTGCCTTGTTAAAAAAAAATTAAAAGAAGGAAAAAAAAAGAAAGAGAAAAGAAGCTTTTGATTACCTAAAGTTTAAAAATCATTATAGAAAACAACTTCCATTGTATTATTGTCATTCATTTTGGGTCTGATTTCATATTTCCTGGACCTGAACTACTATTTGTCTATTTCTGAAATTTAGTTTTATTTCCCCACAGCTCCCACCCTGCAACTCTTTGTTTTTTTGATTCGCCCCCTATGGAATGATTCATTCTCTGCTAATTAAAGCTGTAGAATTCTGAATGCAATAATTGCCTGGGGGTGTCTTTGCTAATTTTTAAATGTGACCTTTCATTTTGCATGTCTGGCTTGGAACACCTTAAAAAGATCTGATTTTCTTAGGGCTGCTCTGTGGTACCTTCCACAATTCAATATCCTTGGTCATGTCTGGGTCTGAATACCCCACCTTACAAATCCAGGCACACAAAATCACTCATGTCTTCCAGAGAGCCTGGGTTTGTTAGTTCTTCAAAGCCAAAGTAATTCCTGACAAACAAGTGGTCTCATTTCCCATGGCACTGAGGATTCAGCAGTTCATTTAAGCAGCAGTGGTGAATGCCCACTCCTTTCAGAAGCAGGACACGTATTTTAGGTGACTGCTTAGAGATTTCAGAACTATTGAAGGAAATTTAGGCAAAATACTCTACTCAATGAAAAAGCAGCCTTTAGGACTGGTAGCACAGTGCTATTGAACTAGATTTGAAAGAGCTCTAATTATCTCTACTGGAACTTAGATCTTTAAAACCCAAACCATTTTAAAAAGCAGCAATGACAGACACAGCAAAGCCCCATTTTACAACCCTTTAAACCCAGACATTTGCAAAGTCTGCCAGATAGTCTCCCTTTCCATTAAGCAGGACACAAAGTCCAAAGGATTTGTGCAAGATGACCCAAGGAATTCTACAAGTGGTGTTATTTGCCCCCTTTATCCTTGGCCTTCAGCATACCTGGCAAGTGTGAGCAAATCACTCATGATCAGCTGACAGTGCCAAGCACTCCTCAAAGTGGGGAACTCCCATCCATCCCTGAAAATGTTCAAGGCCAGGTCAGACAGGGCTTGGAGCACCCTAATGTGTTTGTCCCTGCCCAAGGCACAGGGGTTGGAACTGGATGATCTCAAAGATCCCATTCAACCCAGAGCATCCTGTGATTCTGTGATCCAAGGCAAGTGTCCAACCTAGACAGGATGAAATGTTTGTCACTGCCTCAGTTACACCTCAGCTAAGGACTTTACACAGCCTGGCCTCCAGCTGATATCCACTCAAATAATCTTGCCACATGCACCCTACTAAACTCTCCAGGCTTTCAACATGATGGTCACTTCCAAGCTTCCAATTAGACCCTGGACTGGGCTAATTCTGGAGCTCTGCCTTACTCTTATTTAAAAGACTGTAAGGTACATGAGACCCAAAGGTTGCCAAGGACTCTTGTTGCCAAGGACTCTGTGCCCAAAGACTGTTAAATTTACACAGCCTTTGTGTCCTGACCAGTGTTGTCCTTTAGACTTTATAGATCCTAAATCTTTTTACACTACAGTTAGAACAGAAAGCTAAGAAACATGCTACTGGTTAGAATTTTCTGTTCCGGCTGTTCCAAATATTAGGGTTTTGAGCACTGTGTAGGCAACAGGGCTGCCTTTAGCTAAAACATAGAATCAAGGGCAGTTCTCAAGTTCAGACACATTTTAGAAGGATTGGAGCAATATCCAGAGCCCCCACAGCTATAGAACTATGGCTTCTTTACATAGCAGGGGCCCTGGGATTGCTCCAAGCTGTGACAGGTTCATCACTGTGTCTGTGGTGTTTCCTTTGAGGTCCTTCAGCAGGGAACAAATTCCAGGAGGAGCAGCTGAGAGAGCTGGGGAGGCTCAGACCAGAGAAATGGAGGTTCAGGGGGACCTCATCACTCTCTACAACCACCTAAAGAGAGGTTGTGGCCAGGTGGGGATTGGTCTCTTCTCCCAAGTAACGAGACAAAAGAAAGCAACCTCAAGTTGCACCAGGTTTTGATAGGATATAAAGAAAAAAATGGAAGGGTTCTCAAACATTGGGACAGACTGCCCAGGGCAGTGGTGGAGTCACCATCCCTAGAGGGATTTAAAAGATGTGTAGATGTGGCATTTGGGACGTGGTTTGGTCATGCCCTTGGTGGTCCTGGATTAATGTTTGGACTTGATGATCTTGGAGGGCTTTCCCAACATCAGTGATTCCATGGTTCTGTGATTTAGCACATCTAATTTTGAAGCAGACTGTCAGTCCAATGCTGCAAGGTGATGAAATCACAGGGACCAATGGGACATACTCAGCTGATGATTTGAGATTGCTTCGTTTTGGAGAAATGTCTCCATTAAAGTTGGTATTACTTTATTTGCATAATTTATAAGGAAGAAAACATATTTAATGTTCTAGGTATATCTGCAATTTCCTATAACTAGGTTAAGCTAATCCAAAGCATACAAAAATAGTTCCCTTTATGCTGTAGTTTATTTATCTCTAAATGTTTCTGACAACTTTGGTTCAGACATCTATTTCTACATTATTCAGAGCAGAGAACCAATGACAGGTTTGAAGGGCTTTGCACAGCACTGGGGATAAAAGGACAAGAAGACAAGGCAGAGGCATTGTCATTCCTGACAAATGCCTCAGAGCAGTCGCTGTAGGACTGGCCACCATTGCCTGCTGCTGCTCTTCAGGGCCCTTCAAGGGTGAGTTAGGAGACTCTGCAGCTGATGCCTGGTGATTTAGGAGCTGTCTTTATCAAAGGTGTGTTAGATGCCCACCCAAGTCATTCATTTCTTTAGTACTGAGCATGAGCAGTGAGATATGGATTTGCCTGTGGTCTTTCCCAGTGTATTTATGCTCTACTCACTGGCATTTATTATTCCATTGACTTTTCCTTCCCTTTAGGAGCATCATTTAACAGCAATTCATATGCATATTTTGCTCATAAAATTAGGAAGGTGGACTACCAGTATGTTTTAAATCTGACTTTGAACTCCCTGAAATCAGAATTTTCTTCACTGGAGGGGTTGTACACCAAGTGCCACATTGCTCCAGTAAAATCCTCTAGAGAAATTAGATTATGCCTAACTGGAAATGATCCTGCTAAAAGAAGTCAGAGGTGCTGCATTCACTGTTTTTGTTGGAGATTTAGACCTTTATTTCTTCCTCCTATAATTGAATTTCTTCCCATTTACAACATACCCTAGAGATTCCCAAGAAGAGTAAACAGGCCTGCTGATAGCATCTCATGATATATATGTTTTCTGTCACGATAATATAAAAAAAATTACTGTGTTAGTTAATTTCTCTTCAAACATCCTATCCCACATTTAATTGAAAATGAAGATGTGTTCACACATATCTTGAGTAATTAAAACCCTATCACTTTTTCCTTATCTAATTAATGAAGAAAGGGAAAATCAGAAACTGCAAATTGGGCATGAAAACAAACAAAATTTAATTAGGGTTTTGTGAGCACATGGAGATCATATAAGAGAATATGGTTAAAGGGAAATTTTAATAACTGCTCGCAGGTGTTTGAGCTATAATTAAATTTGTGAATTAAACTGTTGCAAAGAAATTTTTAACATTTGTGTTACAGAAAGGAAAGTCAATTGAAGAAACAGCAATAAGAAAAACCCAAATACCAATTCTTGGCAGCATTTGACCTTTGAGAGAAGCCCAATCAATTACAGCCATCCTTTTCACATTTCCCAATTTAAAGAGATGCATTATTTTACTGTGATGACATTTACTTAACTTTAGCAGGTTTCTCAGTCCTCTTGAAGGCAGCAAGACTCAAATATATGCATTAAAAAATCCCTCCATTCAATACTTCCCTAAAAATGATTTAAGCTTGTACTGAAATTTTTTTCCCTAATTTAAAAAAAAATTTCCCAGGTAAACAGCAGAAAGAGGCACATATTTATGGGCTAAGGAATTTCTGTTTCTCTTTTGTTTCTTCTGCTTAAGGTGCAGAAGTTTTGTTGTGGTGCTGAAGGCACCACAATGCCAGGCCAGTTTGTGTGTTGTAGTATCAATTTATTTCTATAATTAGTGACTATAACATGTATCTCTAAATATTTATATATAAGGAGGTATAAGTATAAAATTGTGCCTTCATGCCACATGGAATTTGTAGGCATTTTGGGCTTCATATAAAGTAAGAGAAAATGCAGTGCTGGAGGGGAAATCTGTGCCCTAACGCATGACAGCCAAACTTTACAAGTGTAGGGAAGTGCTTGTGTTCATCCAGAACCAGTTGGAACTGGTTAGTCAGGTTATTTAGGCACATGGTGTGATTCCTAGGATTGTTCTGTTGTCCTGGTTTAGGGCAAATTTGGAGGAGAATTTCCAAAGAAGGGCCCCTACAGTAAGCAAACCCACACAGCTCCTCGCCCCAACTGGTTCGGGAAGGATTCCTTGGAGATAAATGGAAAGAACCTGTTTATTTAACAGGGACAGCACCCCCCAGCACACAGAATGAACAATACTGGATGACACCACTCTGAAAAAGATGACAAATTCAGAAAGTCTCTCTTGGGGGTGGTCGCTCTGTTCTCAGTCCCTCCGGCGCTGGGGCAGCTGCTGCAGCCACAAGGTGCAAACTCTCGGTGTTCCCAGGTCCCAGTCCGGAGCAGGTTCGAAATGGTCAGAAAAAGGAAAGGAGAAACAGTCCAGGAAGAAATTTGGACAGTTTAGCTAAACTAGCTAATGAGCAAAAGCAAGCAGAAGCGAAGCAAGCAAGAGCGAGAGAGCAAAGCGAAAAGCAAAAGCAGAAAAGGCAAAGCTGCAGTCTCTGTGTCCCACCAGGCTGATAAGAAAACCAAAACAAAACTTTCCCTCTTCAGAGCCAGTCTTAAAGGTACAGAACATAATATCCAACATTAACAGAACACATGAATGGGGATACAAGCATCATAACGTCACCCTAGGACATCTGTCCAGGACCAGGAGCTGAGATTCGAAGGTCTTCATGGATTGCTTCCATCTGGGGCTGTTCCATGACTCTGTGATTCCATGGTTCCATTGAGTGGCCATGGTCTGTTGTCCCACCCATCAGACACCCCTTGGTGGTATAAATTATTCTTCTTGGTGGTTCCAGTTTCTTCCTATTGACTGCAGAAGAGCCAGGATGATTATATCAGACTAAAAGTTCGCATTTTTGCTGCTAAATTTGGGTAAAGAATCCCCAAATAATGAGCATTTCTCTTGAGCGTCCAAGCAGAGAAGACACACTGGGGTAAGAAGAAGCCTCATTCTCTTTTCTTGTTGAGGAGCCCTGAGGTGCAAGGAGGCAATCAACTGCTCAAATGCAAACACTGAGCTTTGCATTTAATGTTTAATACTTCCCCCAATCAAAGAGCTCTCCTGTCTATTAATTACACCACTGTCTCCCATTGAAGAAAATAGATCCTTTCAAAAGTAAAAGAGTGTTCATTATAAATAGTCTCTATGTGAGAAATACAGCAGCAAAGGTATAATTATATAACTACACTGCCTTTTTTAGATCAATTACATTATTATATCATCCCTGAGGTGTTCAGATACTGTGGTGTGATGAGTGTGGGACTGACTATTCCAGTGTATTCTGAGATGGATAATAATATATTTGTATTGCAATTTTCATGCTGAAATAGTCTCTCACATAACCTTCACAGAATCAAATACCCCATCTCCTGCCTGGATACTGGTGTTTTGGGTGCAGGTGGAAGAATGGAAATTAATCAATCCTTTAGCACTGGTTTTTTTTTGTTTGTTTTGGTTTTTTGTGACCTGCTGGGTTTTCTCAAGCATCAGAAAAAGGGTTTTTTGCTTTTCAAGATCTTGGGATGAGAGAGGGTTCAAGAAGTTTCATATCATCTAAAGATGTGAAACAATTTGGAAAGTGAGACCGTATTAATTAAGAATGAGCCCAGCTAATGCATAACATCACCCATGGGACCTTGGAACAGGAGAAAGGGCAGAGTCTGTCAGTAAGAAATGCACAGGGAGAAAATATCCTGTTCAGTTCACAACACTGGGTCTTGGAAAAAGGAAAGCTGAAGAGGATTCAGGGAGAGCAACAAATCTGGGCATCATGCTTGGCACTGCTTGGAGAAAGAGAGTTTAGAGAAATGTTACTTCTTAGAGCAGTAGGAACAAAACACTTTCAGCTGTGGATCGAAGAAATAGCAAAGCTGTGGAGATCTTCATTGTACCATGTTTTAATAGTCATAAGGGAAAAAAAAAATCAGTTTTCTCAGAGAAAATCCTCAGCAATGACCATTCTGGACTGACTTAAGCTGTTCCCATTCTGCAGCGTGAATACATATTATTTTATTTTATTTTATTTTATTTTATTTTATTTTATTTTATAGCATCAGACTAAGGGTACCTGATGCCACTCAATTGCAGTGAGTAAGAATCATAGAACTTAGTATCACTCATAGAATACCATAGAATCATAGAACTTATCCTGAAAGGGACAGGAGTGCAAGAAATAAGAGAGAGAGAGAGAAGCTTATTGGAGAGCTTTGCAGGGAAGCTCAGAGTTGATCAGGCTCAACTGTCGAAGTGCATCTGGCAAGAATTATGGGCAGGATTAAATTGTTAAATCAACATTGGAATAGAGAAAGCAGAACAGTGGAAAACACCTTTCAGGTTTTGAGCCTGAGGCACTGGGTTTTTAATTCTGGATTTGAAATCAGGGCAGTTTTTAAGGAAAGAATTCAATAAGCCTCTTTTGGAAGTGGAGTTGAGGGTGGGATTCAAACCCACAGAGCAACCTGTGGAGAGGACTTTGAGTAGAGCCTGGTAAAATACAGGAAATTCAATAATTTAACAATTTTGTCCCATTTTTATAGCATGGTGCTCTCCAGAGCTGCACCATCACGTGTCATTAATGCCAACCTCTGGCCACTGCTGGTCTAAACAATCAAGAATTATTTCTTTTGACTTTAACAAAATTGAAACAAAGGTCACATCCATCAGGGAAGAAATTTCCAAAGTAGATGTAGCCACCTCTTCTCAGTGGCAGCTTTAGCTGATGGCAGTATTTGACTAAATAAATATCCTGTGCACTACAATTTTCTTCTCTAGAAAGAGAGTTAGAATCTTCTATTTTTTTAATTCATTTTTCTAAATTGAGTCAATTAAAAAGAGAGAAGAAATACAGCAACTTTAAATATCAATAAGCTTTTGAAAGACTAATATTGACAGAAGCAGAATATTGGATTTTAATGAAAACACACCAGGCAAATTTTGTATTCCAGAAAAGAATTAAAAATATAACAGACATGCACAGAACTTAATAAATGCATATGGAAATTAAATTAAGGGGAAAGAGTTTCAATTCATGCAAACTGATTCCCTTCTACTGACTTTAGTGTAACTTTGCAGATTCATGCCATTTCTGATAGAACTTTTTTCAGTGCATTGCAAGATTAAACCCAACAAAAACAACAATGAGAAAGTGCTGTATAAATAAACAGGTCCTACTCAAACCCTGTAACTGATGAGACCAGAGCTGGGTGCTCAGGGCTTTGAGCAGTGAAAATCTGTAACAGAGATTGCAAAACCACTTTGGGCATCTTGTTCCTCTGCTTGTGTCCTCATTGGGAAGAAAAAGGGTTTCTTATACCCACAATTTTTTTTTTTAAAGTCTGGAGCACTTGGATTTGAATTATAATAATATTTCAAATTACCTCAGCTCAACAAGTTTCTGAGTGTTAGCTGAGCCTGGATAACTGATTAAGGACACTCCCTGTTGCTTGTAAAAAGTCTCATGACTCACTGTATTCGATTCTGTCTCCCTGAGATTCAAACTAATGTGCTTTATTTTTTACTGCCTGGGCGATAAGAATGTGCATGTGGTCAGTGGCTGCAGTTCAGCTGAAAAGTGCTGACTGTCCCAACCCTCCTAATTCAGCTGAATCTGGGTCAGACCAAATTATACAAGAATTGTTTGTACATTGAGGGTTTATTCAGACAAGGAAGTTTCCCGGATCATATTTGCAAAGGAACATCTTCCTTTTTGGTGCTGTTTCCTGCCAGTGCTTGCTCTCCTTGTGAATGGTTACCACAGGAAAAGGGATGTGGGTTTTTTTATTTCTTGATTTGTTGATAAAAACTTTTGAAAGAGAGAGGAGTATTATGACAAATAAACCATACATCTTAATCTTGTATAAGTTCATTATTTTCTTTTTGAGCCTACTTACATTTGTAACATCAAATCAGTGTCCCAACTTGACAAAGCATTTAAATGCTTTCTTGCTGTTCCAGCCCCACAGCTGGTAAGTAAATATTTACATCCTTCAAAGGCAGTGACTAGAAGAGCAAAATCCCTGTGTTATATCTTTGAAAAGAAATATATTTTATCCAGGATACTCTATACTGGTTTTAAAACTGGGAAACACAGCTTTAGATTTTGTGGTGACATCATACACAACTACACACATACACATATTCATATTTCACTATGTATTTTTATATAGTTATTGCAATTTTAAATGTTTATAGCTCAGCACCCAACATGAAAACTAATCAAAGAAATAGGAGGCTACTGAAACATCAGTGTGAGAGTTACCTAACATACATACATACACATGTATACATATACAAGTAAAATAAAGTTTCAATTTTATGCTCAAGTATAAAATTTTTACTGAAGAAGATTGGTAATAATGGAAATTCAAAAGCAGTCATGAGCAAAATATCACTGGATATTTTCCAATTTCAGAGCATTAAAAAAGAGCTTAAAATTTTATTTTTAAATTTGTTTTCCTAAATTGTTAATAATGAAATTGAAGAAGATAAGTAATAATGAAATTCAAAAGCAGTGGCAAGCAAAATATTATTGGATATTTTCCACTTCCAAAGCCCAGAGGCAAGTCCATGCTGTTTCTAGGCAAGAAGGAAATTCACCATTTAGATTTTCTGCCTGGTTTCTTCCTCCTCTGAACTATGGGATAATGGCCCTGCCAGTGGGCAGGATATGGACTGTTGTGACTTCATGGCCTGATCCAGTATGGAAAATCCTGTGTTCCAGACATTTGAAAATTACATTTGATGCTACAATATATAGTCCTGTAAGGCCAGGAATTAGGAAGTACATCAGAAGAAGAAAGGTATTAAAAGGAAGTTAAGCCAGCAGGAAATTTTAAAATATTAAGTCAGTACCTTTAAAAGTGAGTTTTTTGTCAGCACAATTCTGATAGGGCAGAAGAGTTGGCAGAGACCCTCAATCCCCTCTGTTCTCATCTACTGATAATTTTTTTACTGGAGGGGAAGAAGGCAGCACTTGCACCCTCCTCTCCCTCTGTGAAGGTCTGTTTTTAAGTGAGGGACACGGGTTTAGAATTAAACTGACCTTTCCTTTCTTCTGAAATCCCAGTCCATGAGGCCCCAGGCTGCCTGTTAGACACAGGCCTCTGCTCCCCCAGCTAATTCTGATTTCTCTGCTCCTGCAGGAAATTCAGTCTCCAAATATCAAAGCAGGTCCAGGGGTACCTGATCACATGTTGATACATCCAAACATTTGCAGTTTCTGCAGGAAGAAAGAGAAGCTTATTTCAGCTTTGCACCACTGGATTAAAGGTTGGATTTGATGATTTTAGAGGTTATTTTCAACCTTAAAGATTCTGTTTTTTCTTAGGGAAGGTTAAGGCTGTGTTCTCACTCCTCAGCATTTCACTACCTTGATTTCACTGGAATTATGCAGATTTCAATCATCTTTAAAACTACTCCCTTGGAAATGGCTTTTCCGTACTGTTTTAGGTTGGAAATGGGGGTGTGTATTCTATTCCTATCTGTCAGAGGTGGGGCAATTATCTTCTGTTAATTGGGCAGTTTTTCTTTATCTCTTCCACAAACCAATCCTCCCTCCAGGAAATATCTTCTGTTCATGGCCATTGAGTGTCCCTGCATGGCTGATAAAATTACATCATCCCATTGGGAGATGCTCTGCACAGGGGAAGGAGCCAAACATTCCTACCTGGATATAATCTGAGGTTTTGGAACATCACAGCAGCCTTTTCCCACTGGATTCCCAGAGGAAGACCAAACCCATCTTCACCACCACTGGATCTTTAGAGGAAAACTCCACCCTTGTACAGGATCCCAACAGAACCACACCTGGCACTGCAGGAGGACTGCACTTAATTCACTCCATATAATGGGACTGCTGCCAACACCCTGATCCACAGGGTGTCAGGTGCTATTCTGACTCTGTCAGTGTTTTGGATTTTTCTGTTTTCTTGTACTAACTATTGCATTTGTATTTTTAGTTTTTCCTTGTAAAGAACTGTTATTCCTATTCCCATATCTTTGCCTGAGAGCCTTTTCATTTCAAAATTAAAATAATTTGGAGGGAGGGGGTTTACATTTTCCATTTCAGGAGAGGCTCCTGCCTTCCTTAAGCAGACACCTGTCTTTTCAAACCAAGACACATATATCACACTCCTGGTAGTGATACTTTGGTTTTGGAACTTCACATTCATTGAAACATCCCCCTCGAGGTTCAGTACACAGGGTTATCTTCCTCTGCTCAGACTTCTGTCTCACCACAGCATCACAAAAGGCTTTTCAGCTTAATTTTTCATTTCTTCTGTATCCCTGTTTTGTCTGCGTTTGGGGCTTCTGAGAATGGCAAGGAGTAGTTCCCACTGGCTATCCCCACATATTAATAAACCACTTCAATTTCCTTGCCAGGATCTAAGAAAACTTTTTTTGTGACCATGTCCTGACTCTTTCATTCTTCCATATAGTCATGATCCTATATTCCCCAAATTGACTTTAATCACTGCAGCAATCCAGGAAATGGACTGTGAGGTAATAAGTTTTAAAGGTTAAAAAAGGTTAAATGGACTGAAACAAGAAGAAATCCTGTCTCAATTCCAGCCCTGAGATTTAGGCCAGCAAACAAAGCAGAATGGGAGATTTCACATAGATTTTGTTCTAATTTTCTAGAAAACAAACATTAGGGAGACGTCATAGAATTGTAGAATCATAAAATGGTTTAGGCTGGAAGAGTTTGTAATTTATTGAATCATGGAATTACTCCACCATTGTCCTGGGCAGCCTCATTTAGTGCTTAATTAAAACTAATTTAAGTGCCTTTCAATGAAAAAAATATTCCTAAATCCAATCTAAATCTTCCCTGGTGCAATTTAGGGCCATTTCCTCTTGTCCTGTTGATTGTTACTTGGGAGAAGAGCCCAACCTCCACCTGACTACCCCGTCCTTTCAGGTATTTGTAGAGAGCAAGAAGCTCCCCCCTGAACCTCTATTTTTTTTCTTTTCCAGGATAAACACCACCAGCTCCATCAACCTCTCCTCATAATCCTTTTTCTCTCAATGCTTTACCAGTTTCATTGCTTTTCTTTGGACATGAAGATCATCCAGTCCAAGCCCACTGCTGTGAGCAGAGACAATTCCTACCACATCAGGTTGCTCCAATCCCTGTCCAATCTGACCTTGAACATTCCCAGGGATGGCTATCCACAACATCTCTGGGCAACCTGTGCCAGTGTCTCACCAACACTCACAAAAAAAGGAAAATTCTTCATTATGTCAAATTTTAACCAACCTCCTTTCATCCTAATGCCATTTCCTCTTGGCTTTCCCTACAGAATTTGGGCCTCCACATGGAGATCAAATTTACTGTGTCTTTACTACTTAACTAAAATAACTCATTTTTACTTGTTTTTGTTGTGACAACACAGAAGAATCTCACTGCTCCTTCCCAGAGAAGCTGCAGCCCAAGTGTACTGCCTGCCAATGAATGTTTAGTAATTACAGACACTCAAACAAACATGGCCAGGTAAAATGAAACATTTTGCTTTTATTATCTCAACTTCACCTGCAGGAAATTAAGTCCCACCAGAGACAAGGACAATTCTCTGAAGTCTTTTGTACAAACCTTGAATGAGCTGGAGACTGTCCCTCCCTTGAGGACACGTCTGATACCTTAGAGCCACTTTCCCATCAGCTGAGAGCTCCATGTTGAACATTTCCCACTTTTCTTATTTTCATAGCATCCTCATTTTCCATGCCCAGCAGGTCTGTACAGATCCATCTGACACTCCTGTCTTTTGTTCAGCTTGACACACTGATTATCTGTGAGCACCTGTAAGGAAGATGTATCTGGGTTTTTGTATTCCTGCCAAGAACCAGCCTGAGGGATTGGACAGTAAGAGAAAACAGTCAAGGAAAAACCACAAAATTAGCCATCACAAACACGAAAAAGTCACTGCTTAAATCAGAACTTTGGATTGGGAGATGTAATCTGTTTAAACCCTTATTTTCTGATGGCTAAAAGAATGAAACATAAAGCCTTTTGATCAAAGTTTTGTGTCCTTGTCATTTTCAATCAAACCTCACATTGCTTCCTAAAAAGATCATAAATGACAAAAAGGTCTGGAATGGGCCTTGGATTTGAAATTGTCTGTAATGTTATGTCTATAAATCATGTAATGAAGTTCTATGCACACTAAGACTGTAGAAAAATGCCATCATATTCTACAGAACAATAACTGGATAAATATGCTAAATTAGCTCACAAGGCTAATGAATGCAATCTCAGAGTTTAAAAAGAAATAAAAGAAAGAATGAGATCAAAAAGAAAAAAGGACAGGTGATGAAGGCAGACACTGGAAAGGAATTACAGAAAAGCAGATCCAGCACCCCTTAATTTTATAGCTACACAGTTTGTTTTAAGGTTGTTTAGAGATGCAGAGAGGAAAATGAGACAGCTTTTAGTGTTTTCTAAAAGTTATTGGTTAACATTTCCATTTCCTGGAACTGTGTACAATTTTCAAGGCTGTGAAGGGAGCTGATATTACAGAGAGATAAGGAAAATATTATTAATAACACCCCATAAAATAAATGTGTAAAATATTTACAAAAGCAAGGGAGGTATCTAAAGAGCAACTATAGACAGAAATTTAATAATGTGACTTTGTACCACCTCTCCACCCTCCACTGAGGAGGGAGGAGGGCATTCACCTCAAGGGTGGATGGCACAAGCTGGGGAAGTTTTCAGTTTCCCTCCTGCCACACACAATATTCTGAGTAGGATATTTTACATATTAGAAGAGAAATTCAAGGTACAGATTAAAATGGAGTTAGAGCAGTGACATTCCAGGCCCCCACTCTTAAATAAATGGGGAACTCTCTAAATATTGTCTCAGACTTGCTCTTGGTCTCAACAGCTCTGAACACTTTTGATATGCTTATCTGAGAGAAGATTGCAGAGTAAATCCATTTTCCTTTGAGTATGACAGTTTGAATAGTGTGCTCTTTTCTGCTCAAACTTCTATCCCTGACACATTCCTAAGATAGTCAAGAAGCACAAGCTGTCCTGAAGTTAGAGTAATACCAGGAATTCTGGGGGAGGTTGAGGATGCACTCAATCTAATCTCCAGGTAGAGAGATTTTTAGAAAGTGAGTATAAGCAGAGGGCATATGTGGAGAGAACCTTCTCTAGCAAAATTCCTCAGTTCTTCACAACTTTTTCAATAAATTTTAAAGTCTACTTTTTAGTCCAAGTTGCAAATTTAGTAAATAATTACTTATTTTTTTGCCTTTTTCTGTCACAGAGCTGCAACTGTCAGTCTAACTGAGGGGCCAGAGAATCTGGTTTTACAAAAATATTCACAGCAAAGGTGAAGTTTGAGTGGGAAATCTGGTCCAGCACAGAGTGGTCATCCTTTCACTGGCCACCACAATGAGCCATTAAGGATGTCCTTGCTCCTAGAAAATTCAGAAATAACACAGGGGGAACATAATCCAGATTTTTTTTTTTTTTGGTGTATTAGAGAAGGTTAAAAATCTCTCTCTATTTTTTCCTAAATATTATTCCATAGAGATTTATTCATGCATTCATATTTCAATTAACTATGTTAACAGAGTCAAAGGTTAATGCTCAAAAAAAGTTGACAGGTTTTACTTAAATTAAGCTGAATTAGGGTAGTATCAAGGGCTCCCAGATTAGTCTCCAATATCAGAATTTAAGCTAGAACAATCCTCAGGTGTTAAGTGCTTCTGGATGAGAAGCAAATTAACTGTGTTTTTTGCAGGCTGGGTGGGTGTTAGAATTTATATCATCATTTATGTTCCCTGACCTCTTTAATGAGTTCAAGTTGTAATGAAATATATTTCTGTCCTATAATAAAAAACTGGAATTAGAGCTAGAGGTAAGCCTTGGAAGAAAGAAAAGAGAACAATGGATAGATGATGGGAAGAAAAAAACAGGACAAAAATGGAAAAGATGGGGTTTAACTTGCTCTTGCACAATCTGATCTTTCTTCTTTTCCTTGTTGATCATGGCTAATTCCTCTATCAATTTTCATGTTGTGTGCACTCCATTGCCCACTGCTTGCCTGCATTTAAGTCTGATTTTCCCTCAGCATGATTCTTTTGAAGCATTAATCATTACCCCATCCAGGTGCTCAGAACATGGAATCCTCTCTGGTTTTGCACTGGAATGAAAGAAATTGCTGAAAATTCAAACGGTTTTGATTTTCATAATATTTTTGCCTGTTTCTGTGATATTTTTAACTGTGTTTGGGGTAGACCCATGGAATTTTGTAATTACCTTTTAAACCATATATGGGCCACCAAGATGATCAGAGGGATTGAGCAGCTCTCCCACAAGGAAAGGATGGGAGAACTGAGTTTATTCAGCCTGGAAAAGAGAAGATTTTGGAGTGAGCAGGTATTGAGTCCATCATGGTTCTTCATGGGCTGCAGGAGGACCAGGATGGTCTTCACTGGGCATACAGAGGAATTTCTAACCTTGTGCCTCCCTCTCCTCCTCCTCTGAGCCTCTGATTCTTGTCTGATCATCTCAGTGAAGCTGAGGAAAGCACAGAGAACAGGAGATGAAAGGATAAAGGAATGAAGCCTTGCAGAGATGCCTTTAAAGGAGAGATTATAAAGCCCAGGATCCTTCTCTCTCTAACATACAAGGCAGATAAGGGAAAAAATTCAACTTTACAAAGCCATAAAGATGGTGGATAAGCTGAGTGTTGTAACAGATCTCATAATGTTAGAGTGGGGGATGCTCAATAAAACAAGGGAAACTGGGTAAAACAAACTACTTTTTTTTTATATACAAAGGGTAGTGAAATTCTGTACTTTGTTGCCACAGAACAGAGGGAGACAGGACCAGAAGTTCAAACTGAAATTAAATAAATTGATGGACAGCAGGTCCATAAATAGATACTAAAAAGATTAGGCAGAGACAGGCCCTCTAGCATCACTAACAGATCACGCTCAGAGAATTCAAGGGGAATGAATGACAAAAAGTACCCAGACATGTGCTTTCCCTAGATATCATTTCCTATTTCCCCTTTCCCAGAGAATATGGAGTTAGACAGAATATTGATGGGAACCACAAGATGCTCCTGGGTACATCTGCATTGGCTTTGCCTCACTCAAGCACCTGTAGCTGCATCTCTCAAAGATAGGGGCTGAACTTCAACACCTTTTTGCAACCCCTGAGTGCTAAAGGGCCAGAAAATAATCAAAAAGGGAATTTTGCCTGAGGCAGGAAGGTGCAATCACAGGGGGAGACCATGAATATTTTAAATTGTGGTGGGAAAATTGAAAGACTCAGACCCTGATGTGCATCTCTTTGAGTATAAATTAAAAAATCTAGCCAGAAAAAGAGGCAAAGGAAAACTGATCTAGCCAGAAAAGGTGTTTATTTCTAGATGAGGAATTAATGTTTTTTTCTCCATGAGACAATGGAGGGTAGTTTTGAACCCCAAGACAGTTCCAGTTTTCAATGTCCACACAGCAGGGAAGTATAAACAGACACCCATATGGCTGCATGAGCATAAAGAAATATTTCTTTTTCTCTAAATCAGGCAATATATACCTGCCAGAATTCTTTTTGTCATGGGCTTGAAAGCCCAATTCCAGAAAGATTTTTTAATAGATTTTTTTTTATAGCAGTGTTTTAAGCGATATCGTTCCCTTAAATTTTATTTGAAAGAAAACTTGGAAAAAGGGTTTTGGATTATTATTTTGATGAATTCTGAAACATATTTAAAGTAATTGTTTACAAAGAGAGTTTACATACAACTAGAGCTACAAACCAGCCTGTGAGGACATCACACATTGACGGAAATCCAAGGAACAGACAGGAATCACAGAAGAATCCAGTGTGTTATTGATGTGATGATGGTTTATCAGGTGTTCCCTCAGTGCTCAAGGAAGCTGTTCCCTGACTGAAGTCTCCATTTCACTTTTATGAAGCATAATGGAGAAACATTTCCTTGAAGGGTCATTTCCTCTCCAAGCCTTCATGAGATTTATTGCCTCTGGCTGATGGAGAGGTCCATGTTGCCCTACAGCCAGTGCTTTTAAGTAAAGGTATTAATTTCTCCTAATATGCAGAATTCTGAAATAATTGCAGTTGTCTTGACCCCACTGGACCAGTCCTCTACTGAAAGCCTGGTTAAGTTCATACATCAGATCACTCAGGGTCTCATGAGCTCAGTTTTGAAAATCTCCAAGGAAAATGACACCTGGGCCCCTGTTCCAATATTTGACTTTATATTTGTGGAGAATTTTTCCCTTATACCAAAGAGAAATTTCTCCTCTGACCACCCTCATCCATTACCTGCAGTTCTTCATAATACACCCCTGAGAGGTCTGGGTCCATCCTTTCTGTCATAGAATCATAGAATGGGTAGAGTTGGAAGAGATTTTAAGGATCATTTCATTCCAATCTCCTGCTTTGGACAGGGAAACCTTCCATCAAACCAGGGTTTTCAAAGCCCTCCTCAACCTGGCCCTGAATGTTTCCAGGGATGGGGCAGCCACAATTTATCTGGGAAAGCTGTTTCCTAGTATTTCCCAGTAGTACATTATAAATTCCTAATTTCCTAGTAGTACATTACAAATATGTCCAAGGAGATGTCTGGACAGAAAACCAAAACTTTGAAGGCCTCATTTTCAGTCTGGGGTTGTAACTGCTCTGTTCAGGATCCTTTCATTTACCAGTTCACTGAAATAACTTCACTTGAGAGCAAACCCACCTCTGTTCTCCTTCCCAGAGTACAGCTCAGCTCATCCTCTGAGCCCCAGCAGAACACATTTCCAAGTGTGATTGAATAGAAACTGTTCCATGTCAGTAGCATGAATTCCCTGAACTTCAGCCTCAAAGGGAGGTGAAGAAAAGTGTGTGTCAAAGTGAGAATGAGCCTGGACATACATTGCATACTCTAGCACCCTTTTTTCCCCCCTTTTTCCTTTTTTTTTTTTTTTCTTTTCTTTCTTAGCAGTTGCAGGAACATGAAAGTGAATTGCTGGGTTTGTTTAAATGGCACAGAATCTAAAAGCAATTTGTGGTGACAAGGTCACATGGGGCAAGTGGAGGCTTTTTATAACTACGGAGAGCTGGGGAGTATATCTATGTTATATATACACACAGTGAGAAATACAAAATATTTTACTGTTATTGATAGAGATGCAGAAAAAAGAAATAGATTAAGCTCTACAGAGGATAATGTGTGAAATTATACTGAATTTTCCAGGCAACTTCAATATTTCCAGGATTTTTAAATGGGGGAAAAAAACAGCAAAGGGAAAATACAGAATGCTCCCTTCCAGGGGAGGTTTGGATTGGATATTAGGGAAAATTTCCTCACTGAAAGGGTGGTAGGAACAGGCTGTCCAGGGAGGTGGTGCAGTCACCATCCCTCAAGGGTTTAAAAGATGTTAAAAGAGGGTTTGTAGCTGTGGCATCTGGGGACATGGTTTAGTGGTGGAGCTGGCAGGGTCACTTTAATGGCTGGTTAATTTTGCAGGTCTTTTCCAAGCTCAACAATTCCATGATTCTTTAAGAGCAGAACAAGACACAGAAAAAAGGATTTACGCCTGGTTGAATAATAAATTATAAATCAAAGAAAAGAAACACAACAGAAGGACTTGCCACAAACACTTGAATGCTTCTTAATACTTAATTAAAAGATGCCAGATTTAATGTTAATAATAACAATTTCCATACGCATTTATTCGCTGTTAAAATAGAGTGGCCCAAGGCCTATTAAAATCTATAGGGTGATTCCTATTTTTTTTTAATATTTTTTAGACACCTGTTTAGTTAAAAATGCATTGCACAACCAGGATAAAGTGTTGCAGCTGAGCTAGGACAGAAGAGGAACCTGGAGGAATGACCCTTGAATGGTGTCTAAACTGTGAAGTGTCCCCCTCATGCTCCTCCCACCATAGAAAGCAGCCTTCTGTTGGTGTTTTCTTTAGCAAAGCACCCCACAGATTCTGGGCCAAATTTTGCACTGTTTCAGGAGGTTGAAATTCTTACTGAATGCAGCAGCTTTGGATACACTGTTCCAATACATATGGGTATCACAAGCCTGAATTTTTCAATATTCCCCTTTCCTCAGGAAAACATCTCCTCATGTAGTGACCATTAGGCAAGTTATGGTTAACAATTAATGGCTACAAGTCTGTTTTTCCTAGGGGCTGCTAATTAGTATTTGCAGCTTTTGTCTGGGGCTATGCCTCAGTTTTTATTTTCAGCCTGCACTCCATGCAGAACAGTTGTATGGGCTGTGCCTAATTCTTCTGGTTTGTAGCAACATATGGTCCTAAACTATTCTCATCAACTGTTATCATCTTCCTCTAGGAAGAGTCTGAACCTAGCTGAAAAGATATGAAAATATATGAAAATATATGCTGAAATCTTAACACACAATCTAGATCACATCTTGGGATAAGAGATTAAAGCATTTTCTCTGTATGGGGAAAGCCCCCACTCTGGAGGAAGGTGGCACAGAGGAAAAAAAAAAATGAAAGGCACGAGAAAAAAGTAAAAACAGAAAAAGGCAACCCCCCAGTTCTATGATTATGACATGCTGAGAATGAAGATCCCAAAAAACAGGGATGATTTTTGTCAAGAATTCTTTGGATATTGTCAGGAGCAAACAAATACCACAGTCATTCTATTCCATCTATTAGGGCCAGTAAAGCACAGAGCTCTACTCTGGGGTTCAGACACCCACTCCAGACATGTTCAGAAAAGTTTGGAACCCATCTGTGGCATGGAGAAGAGAACTTCAGTAGGTGTAAATCAAGTGAAGCATGACTGAAACCTCCACCAGGCACAAATCTGCCCCAGTGGTTCCATTCATCATCCATTAACACAAATTACCAGGTTTGAAGGCTTTGTTTTGAGGCTGTGTCAGAAAAAGCAGGTAGTGATTTTGTCTGGCACTTTGCAATTATTGACTAATTTGAGGTGAGAAAAGGCTTTTAGAGTAGATATGAGAGCTACTATATTGCACACAGCTTTACTAATTTCAAAGTTTGGAAAGACACTGAGGCTTCAGCATATTGGAAGTTTATTTTTAAAAGTGTCTCAGAGTATATCATTCCTCCTCCTCAGAACAGGATGAATTAAATGAAAAAGCTGTTGGGGATCCATCATTGCAGTCTTTCACAGGGAACAGTCAGTGCAATACGTCATTGATTCCTAATGCTGCAACATTTCCATCCTCAAAATATTCAGTGCAGGGTGGAGGAGCTTTCAGATATTGTGGAACCTGAGTCCTTCATTCTCTGAAATGAGCACATAATGATGCCCATTAAATGAATTAAAAGTTAGATACTTGCCATCTATTCTTTTTCTCTGGTCATAGAATCACAGATAAGAAGGATGAATTTAAGCTGAAAAAAGATAGATTTAAACTGGAGATTAGGAAGGAATTCTTTACTGTGATAGTGGTGAAGTACTGGAACAAGTGGCCCAGAGAAGCTGTGGCTGCCCCATCCCTGGAAGTGTTCCAGGCCAGGTTGGATGGGGCTTGGAGCAGCCTGGGATAGTGGAAGGTGTCCCTGCCCATGGCAGGGGTTGGAACTGGATGGTGTTTAAGGACTCCTCCAACCCAAATCATTCTAAGATTTTATGATTTCACTAAAAGATAAGAAATTATTAACAGGCAAATTGACTAAAAATAGGTCATCCTTTCTTTGGAAGAGAAAGGTTGGGGTTTTGTTAGCTCCTATTCATTATGGTCCTGACCTGTTTGGGAGCTAAATCAACTCAATCCTATTTGGAAAACCCTGAAAACAAAAAAAAAAAACCATTTGTCAGAACTGGGCTCTGCTATAAAGCTAAACTGTCTGATACCAGACACTACTTCCACTTCACAGCAGTCCTTCAGTACCTTAGATATCCTCTTGAGCAAAACTCTTGTCTTTTTGGGACAACCCCAGAGACACAGAATTAGCCAAAGCCAAGGTGTAAAGAATAATGTTATAGGACCACAGAATGGTTTGGGTTGGAAGGGACCTTCAGGCTGCTCATTCCAATCCCTTGCCATGGCAGGGACACCTCCCACTATTCCAGGCTCCTCCAAGCCAAGTGTTCCATCCAACCTGACCTTGGACACTTCCAGGGATGGGGCAGCCACAGCTTCTCTGGGAAACCTGTGCCGGGACCTCACCACTCTCACCGCAAAAAAATTCATCTCCAATTTACATCTACTCTCAGTTTAAGATGATCATCCATTTTTCTGCCACTAGAGAGCTGGTAAAAAGTCTCTCTGTCTTTCTTACAAGCCCTTACAATACAATTTCTTGCAGCACATTTCTTACCTACCAGGAGTGTGTACTCAAGAGCATTTGGTTTCTGTGCTTTTTAAGTTGTCCAGAACACATACGAAGAAGGAAAAGCAGTTTCTATAATATTTTTCAAGACAGATTTCTCTCTAAAGACAGCAGATGGTCACTTCCCTCTGCTGCTGATACTGCTTTCGACTAGTTTTTTTCAGCTGTGCTCACACATACATTAAAAAGACACAAAATACAGACAAGTTACTCAAAGATCAGAGATGCTGCCATGCTGCAAGTGAAGCTGGGTAAGTCATTGTCAGCTTCACTCCAAGTGTGCCTCAGTGTACAGTTGGGTTGGACATTAGGAAGAATTTCTTCTCAGAAAAGATGGTCAAGATTTGAAACAGACTGCCCAGGAAGTGGTGGAATCACTGCCAAGCAGCCAATGAAAGCCACAGAAATCAGTCTCCAGGGCTGCTAGACAAAATGGAAAGATTTATCTCACTATTTTAATTACAGTGTACATTTCTATACCTGAACCTTGGTCTCTGTTCTGCAGCCCATGGAATGACACAGACCTGTGGAGGTTGCAATCAGTCAGATCTGTTTCATCTATTTTAAGGTGAGAGGAAGTCCTAGACTTGATTAAGTTGATTGACTCACTCTCCATCACTATAAAGGCAGCTTTGGAGTGACACAGTTCAGATGTAGCCACTTTCACTGGAAAGATCTACATTTCAGTAAATGTCTCCTCCCTCTGGTTATGAAATCAATAAGAAGTGGTCGGTACCTACTGAAACCTCTTTCACAGATATTATGATTTTTTTTTTTTTTTAAATTCTGCCCATATCACAAACCTGGATCAGGCAAAGTAATGGTAATAAGTGCTCCAGAGGACTCACTTGATCCCTGGACAAAAGAAACAGAGTAATCCTCAGATTTCATTCTCATCCTTTCCACAAGTTTTGTGTGCCATTCATGTGTCTGCAGTCTTGTATCATTTTCCCTTTCAGTCATTTATTTTCCAGGCTGAAGATGCCTAATCTGCTCCTTTATTCCATGCTGTTTCTGAGGTTTTATCATCCTGTTGTTCTACTCTGAACCTTTCTTAGTTTTAATACAAATGGAATTACACACTGTCCTTTCTAAAATCATTGGTCTGTTCTCCCTAATTTCTTTTAATCTTTTCTTTTTCTTTTTGGAGATTCTTTTGAAATATTTACTTGCCCATTTTCCATGAGGTGACTTTACAAAGAGGAGAAAGTGGCAAAAAGTGAATCCACAACATGGATTTTTTTTTCACACTAACAGAAGTGTGGTTAGAAAAGCATAATACACTGATTCAGATATCTGTATTTATATAATTTCAGTAGCATTGTTACCTTGTGGGATTATACACAGTCAGTACAGTCAGAGACATGGATGATAAATTGGAGAGCCATTTCAGGAACAGCTTGTTTGTGGCTGCTTGTCCATGAATTTTCCCTTCCTGATCACCAGGTTAATGGCTTTGGAAATCTGGGGTTTGCTACAAACACAGAAAGATTTAAAGGAAGTACTTCACAAAAATAAATCCAGGACATCAACAGTTAACCACTGATTCTTCACTGGGCACAAATTCTGGGATGTCAGGCTCCAAAGCCGTTGAGTTTCCTGTGGGAGAAAAACAAAAGAGCGAGCAAAGGGAAAAATATCAGGGAAGAAGCTCATCTGTACACTGATATTTGCATGTGGAGAACCAAGGAAACTGGAGGGGGAGGCTTGTGGTGATGGAAAGTAGGGTCCTGTAACCAGAGAGCAGCTCCTCATGGGAAATTACAAAAATGGTGCAGAGGGAGCTGGATATTTACTGCCACCTTTGGACCCAGGGTTCAGTGGGAGTCAGAGCCAAGTTCCAGCTGACAGCTGAATTTACAAATTCACTTCATTATTCATTGTGAGACAAGAGCACCCAAAACAGCCTTCTCCTTGCAGGCATCATGAAGTGAAAACCACAAGAAGCTGAAGCTTCCCTGGAATTAGTGAGTTGATTACATTTTAAAGGTCTTTATGTCTTCCTGCCAACTTGGTGAGCAAACTGGTAGGAAAAACAAAAAAACAAACAAACAAAAACAAAGAAACAAAAAAAACCCACCAAAAAACAAACAAACAAACAAACAAAAACCCAAAAAAAACCCAAACAAAAAACCCCAAAAAAAAAAAAAAAAAAAAAGAAGAGGAGAAATAAAGAAGCAATGGGTGGTGTTTAAGTGTTTAATATGAAAACACAGGGATGTGGCTTCCCCCTGCATCCTCTCTTCCCTTTCAGCATTGTGCTCCCCATTCCCAGCATTGCTGTTGTGGCACCAAACCTGTCCCACACTTGATAAAAGACAGAAAACCACCCTGAGAGGGAGCTGACTCTGCTGGAAGATCTACAGACTCCCAGGAAATATTGTTCATTCTGCTGAAAGACATGTAACACTCCAGAGGAGGCAGTTACTGAGAAAAAATTGCCACACACATGAATCTGTGGCCAGGAGTGTTTCCTGGTTGACTGAAATGGGGAGAAAGTTCATCCTGAGCCAGAACTGGTGATGAGGAGGTTGTTTCCAGGTCAAAAAAGCAGAAAAATGGATGGGAATTTGGGAAGGAGTTTAGGACAAGCCAAGCAGTGCAGAGCCAAAGAAAGAGAAGAGCGAGGTGGGATATGGGATGTGGATTTGGGGGATATTTGGGAGCTTTTCTTGTGCTGGCAGACCCAAATATTTCTGTAACTCGATGCTTGACTGAGTCACACCCTGAAGGGTTTCTCTGGCAGCCAAGGGTGAGGCAAAGGCTCAGCCTACCTGGTTCCTCCTCACTGAATGGATCCTGTGCTCATTTTAGCTCCTTTCTCTTCCACTCAGCAGCTTCTCAGAGCCATTCCTGACTTCACCTCCCCAGATCCCTTCTGGGCAAATGGAGGAGATTGCTGGGGAAGGGATTATTATTATTATTATCATAGTTATAAAAGTACACAACACTGTCATAATGGGCCTGGGAAGCTGACACTGCTTTTCCAGGATGTTTGGTGATCTGCTATAATCAAAGGCAAATTCCAGTGGGCTTCTGTTGTGGCTGGGAGAGCTCAATCCAAAACAGTTCTTTCCTTGGATGCCTTACTCTCCTCCACTCAGAAAATGAAGATGCAGCCAGCAGTGACTGTTCAATTCAAGGTTCAATTCAAGTGAGGAGCTCAGTTTCAGAGACAGAAAAAATATTCTGTACATGAAAGTCAGCCTCTCTCTTACTCTGTACACTTCCCTCTTTGCACCACCTTGATTAAATTTTACATTATCTAAATAAAAATACAAAGATGCTACAGACAACAAATGCATTAATACCTGTCCCTGATGTATCCCCAGACTTAATCCAATCCCTCTGCAGTTCTGCTTTTCCCATTCTTGCCTCTTTCTGCTCCTTCTAGGAGCTGGGTGCCACCAAAATATTGGAAGAACCACTGGAAAAATAGTAATTTCTGTTTTATTGATAATAATTATATGAAAAGGGCAACTTCAACCTCATTGATGTTCATGTGGGGATTGTGAGGATTCACTGACTCAGTGGAAATGGAGGACCTTGCTGTTTTCTTCTGCTCCAGGACAGCTAAGAAATTGTCTGAACATAATTAATTTTCAGTGGACTTGCAGGTGAAATTCACGAATATGAAAGCAGCAAAACTCCTGGCAACTTCCAAGCCCCTAAAAAGATTGCAAAACCTGTTAGCAGTGAAATAAAACTTTATTTTTCTTTTAATGTTGAAAAAATAGAATCCATTCTGCCCAACCTCCTTGATTAAAATTATTATTGCATTCCTAGGTGAAATTCTGAAAAGAAAAACAACCAGAAAAAATCAACAAAACAAAATATCTCATCTTGAGGTAGAGATCTGGAGAAGAAAAACAACAACCAGAAAAACCAAATCAATGAGCCAAAACCAAACCTCCCAAACATCCACAGTAAATATAGAAATATTAAAAAGACACTAAAAAAACTCAAATGCAGTACACGTTGTAATGTGTTTAATGACCTTAATCATGTTTTTATAAATTGATCCATTAGACTTCTCTCAAATGAACATAGCACACAACATTGTTTTCTCTAATTACCCTCACAATAAATACTTAAAATGTGTGACATTTTCAGTTACCCAAATTTATAAAGCAAAAATAAAGTCTTTGTTTTACAAAACTTAGAAAAATACCCAGTGGAATTTATATCAGCTCTGACTGAATTATAGAGTAACCTGGACCCAGCACTGAGCTATTTGAAGCAATCTGGCATTTGTTCAGGATATATGTCAGATTCCTGGAGGAAAATGTATTTATGGGACAGGAAATCAGAAAATTTCCACTAGGAATTAAGGCCATGGAAGCAGAAATCAGTAGCATATCTTTGGTTTCATTTGCTTAGCAAGGAGTAACAGCTTCTATTTTATTCCATCACAGCAGGGTCATTAATAGCATCTTTTTAACTCTACTTAGATTCCTTTTTGCCTGTTGAGGCATCCTAGGGATTCCCAGCTATTTTCAAAATGATTTTGACTAATTGCATTTGGCCCCATGTTGGAATCTTAAATATATTGTAAATAACTGGAGTGTTCATGTCAGGGTAAACCAGGCTGCTGCTTTCAGACCTTATCTAATGATGCTTGGTTGTTGATGTTTTATTAATAACAGCAAGTGCAGCAGTAATTCACTGATTCATCATGGTTTCAAGGGACATGCTGGATGCCTGATGTCTGAAAGTTCTGCTGCAGTTTTTGGACATTGGAACAGGAAAGTGCTCACAGCCCCAGCCAGAGCTGAAGTGTTTGGAGAACACTCTCAGGTCCATGGTGGGATTCTTGCTGAATCCCACTGTGCAGGGCCAGGACTTGGACTCAATGATCCTTGTGGGTCCCTTCCAACTCAGGATATTCTTGGATTCTACATTTCTGTGAATCACTTTCTTTCTCCATTTGTCCCACCTTCTTTTTTGGCATAGCTGCCTTAACAGACTCAATATTCTGAAATAGGACAGCGTTGCACAACACAATGTATGAGTTGAGTTTTCCTCTCAGCTAAGTCACCCATTTTCTTCTGAAATACATGGAAGGGCAGGAATGCTCACCATCTGAGCTAAATGTTGGAGAGGGGCTGGTTACTCTCTGTCTGGATCACTGGGGTGCTTTCTGTGTTAATACAAGTACACACACCCCAAAAATAAAGCACTTTACAATAGCCTGTTAAACACCAGAGTGCACAACTGCTCTTTATAGCACAGCACACCTGCACATGACCCTGGCCTGAATCTTTCCTTCCCCTGAACATTCATGAATGGGGAAAATTGCCAATGCAATTAAAACTTTGGCTCCTGCATCATCCTTTTCCAAGGGGCAAACCACTCTCCTGATCAGAATTCTGCCTGCTACTGCTACAGAAAACATAATCTCATAAAAAATCCTCCTTCCTGGGAGAAAGAAGAAAAGACTGGTGGGCTGCAGATATGTAAGGTCATCTCAATCAGCCTTCCAGTGCATACAGGGAGCAGAGAGCTTTTCAATAAGTCAAGGACTCTGAAAAATGCTTTGCCATGCACCAGGAAGGGAATAGTGTTTGAAGCACGGGTGCCTTGGTAATTCATAATAAAATGAAAATTTCTCTGTAGGTTCATTCCAGCTAAGCTTAAAAGCTCATTCCAGAGTGTCCTGCTGGTTAAAGTAAAGTGGAAAGTTCTGACTTTCTGATCCTCTGAGTTGGTGCCGTTTAAAGCAATGGGAGAACACAGCTTTTATTTCAGAGAATGATCAGCCTCAGTGGTGCTCACGTCGGGATGAGTTTTTCATATTTATAGTGGGAGGCTTTCTGAGCTTTGTCTAGCTGCAAATTCTCCTTATTCATCAGAGATCGTGTTCTAAATGTCTTCTGAGTGGCTCTTTCAGCACTCACAAATTCCAGTTCTGTATAGGCTGAAATCCTCAGCATTGTCTCCAGCCACTCAGAGGCTGAGACCTGAAAGGCAGAGCTGAAATGCTTTGAGAGGCACTGGAATGCTCAGCTGTGCAAAACCCAGGTGACTTAGCAGGGGATTTCAGCATGTCCTGCACCTAATTCAGGCATTTTGTTCATGAAAGGTGGAGTTTCTTAGTTCAAATAATAAACATTAGGGTTTCACTAAGATTGTTTTCAATAGAATAAAATGTATGCCTTTATTCTAGTGCCAAAAGCTGGACTTTCACTGCAGTTAGAGGAAGATTCAACTTTATAAAAAATAGTTTTGCCTCATTAAGGACTGGAATCTCATCTTGTTGTCACCATCACAGACATTCCAGTGGTCAGTCCTTGGTCTGGGAGGCGCAAAAGGACCTGAACTGGCCACAGAGATGACCCAAAACTTAGAGGGGAGATTTGTCATTCCACAGCCTTCAATTGGCTTTGGATCAAATTCCCTTTTCCTCACTCACATCTCCCCAGATATGCCTGGTTTCTCCTAAGGGTTTGTGCTCTGTCTAGGAAAATATTGTATTGCTTGAGGCCCCACAACATAAATAATGTTACAAACTCCATGAAGCCTTAGGGAAGTGAAGAATTATGCCAAAACACATCAAAGGTTGTAGGCAAAGCAAGACTCTCCATTTCCATATCACTAAAACCCATCATCTCAAATTTATGTTTAGTCATATTAAAAGTAACAAATGTATTTCATTGCATAATTAATGCTGGCCTTCAGCAAGAAAGTTTGGGCAAATTCTATTTTTTCCTGCTGTGTAAAAGGCACTGAAATTACAGCTGGTGGAGCTTTTCCCACTCTGACTTTCCAAGGAATCTCAGTTGTGAGCCTGTTGACTCCTTGGGAGCAGCTGTAATTGATGGCTCTGACCCCCTCCTCTACTCTGCTCCTTCAAGGCAATCTCTGCAATGGACGTGCTGCTGCAAGCACAGACCTCTGCTGATGTATTGCCTGCCTGCTAAAGGCTGTCACAAGGGGCCACTCAAAAAATAAATACCTCTGCAGTCCTCTAAAATAGCCATTTTCAGTTTGGGTTCAGAAAGTCATTTGATTTCTTTCCCCTTCTTTATATAGGTTGTTGTTGTTGTTGTTTTTGAGTTTTTGGGTTTTATTTTGTTTGGTTTTTCTTCTTTTTGTGGTTTTTAGTTTGGTTTTTTTTTTGGGTTTTTTTGTTTGGTTGGTTTGTTTTTTGTTTATTTTTGTGGTGTTTTTTTGTTTTGTTTTTGATTTTTTTTTTGTTTGTTTGCTTTGGTTTTTTTGTTTAAAAGAGAAAGCATCAGCTGCTGCCTTTTTATAAAAACATGAAAAAAAAAAAACCACAAAACTTTCCTATGAAATAGATTTTTATTTTGCCATTTAGCTGTATGCTCAGTGTGCTGGCTTTGCCTCTTTTCAGAACTTGGAGACTACACAGTAATATTTCAGTCCCTGTGAGTGGGCTTGATTAAATGTTCAGAGAGAGATTTTTGCTAACAGACTTCAAACCCACAACTTTGTCAAAGCAGTTCCTGGTTACATATCACCGTAAAAATATAAAAATTAAAAAATTTTAAAAAATAGTCACAGAAATAAAAGACAAAACGAATAAACAAAAAAAAACCCAACCCACCCACACCACACAGAAAGCAAACACCACCTTTCAGCAAAATGCACAGATTTATAGATGTAGGAGTTCGCAGCATTTTAGGATTTTACAGTCACAAGGGAAGGAAATTCCTCTTTTCAAGCCTATTTTTCTTCTTGTTCTCCCACACTCTAAGTCTGCATCCAGCAATAGCTTCAACTCCACTTCCAGAACCAATGGTAGGGGGTGAACCTGATCTTTTAACTCAGGTCCCACTTCCATGCTTGGGGTTAAGGAAAGCAGTGTGAGGGTTCCAGCCTGAAATGCCCTAAGCAGTGGAAATTCCTTATGATTTAAAAGGATCACAGTCTAACAGCTTTCTCTTCTGAAAACTAACTTCCTATTCATCCTTCAGAAATTTCCTCTCAAGGGTCTTTCAATGTGCAGTAAGGACTATACACTTCAATAAATGTTTAGATAAATTTTCAGAATTATCAGGATGGGGTTTTTTGTTTGTTTGGGGGGTTTTTTTGTTGATTTTTTTTGGGTTTTTTGTTTGTTTTGTTTTGTTTTGAGGGGGTTTTGGGGTTTTTTTTTTGGTTTTTTTTGGTTTTTTGTTTTTTTTGTAACTCAGAAATTTTGGATAAGCTCATCTGTCGTTAGAATTTTACCAGCCAGCCTGATTTTCTTTCTGAAAATAATAGCAGCTCTGTAACTTCAACAAATTAAATCTTATAATTAGATTTCGAGATAATTGCTAGTAAATTAATTAAGAAGTTATTCTGGGAGAACTGCTGGAAATCAATGAAGTATAGAGATGTCACTATATTTTCCATACATAACTGGTTAACACTTTGAAGGTAAAATTCTAATGTGTGTAAAACCACTTTGATCTGAACTGAGAAAAATGATAAAAGGTACAGCACACTGGGGATCAACATTACATAAATTTATTGCATTGTTGTAAAAATCAAGGTAATAAAATTTCATTGAACTTTTACCTAAGTGGTCTTTCAGCAGCTCAGACTGAATAGAGGAAATAATGATTTTCTTGAGGGGGATGAGTGGGAGGTGGGAAGAAAGATATTTGATTTTGTATATATTTAGCATAATCTAAAAAACAGCCACGGTGATTTATATCAATTGATGAGGTAAAAAACCCAGGATTCTTACAGTGTGGCAATTATTAAACTGAATTTCAGTATCCCTGTTAATGTTGATTCATGGAATCAGTAGCCTGTGGCACAGAAGAAACCTCTGGCTCTGATAAATTCAATTAAGAATGAAAAAGTGCTTTAAATGAAAGATATCAAGTGGCTACTCCTGGAAAATATAGCCCAAACCTGTGTTTAGAAGGACAATTATTTAGAAAGGTGAATGTGCTACACGTGCAGTCAAAGTAGCTGTGACAGTTGTGGGCATTCTGGGGAGAAATTAATGCTCTGCTGTATTCAGACTTTTTTTTTTTTTACCCCAGGCATTTTTTGATGTAGATATTGGCTGATGGAGTAGTAAAATCATGGGATGAATCATAGAATGATTCATAGAATGGTTTGTGCTGGAAGGGACCTGAAAACCCTTCTTGTTCCAACCCCCTGCCATGGGCAGGGACACCTTCCACTATCCCAGGGTGCTCCAAGCCCCATCCAACCTGGCCTTAAAACCAACCTGACCTTGAAATCCTGGCCCACTACAGTGGGGAGTATCAATCCCAGCCACTTCAAAAGCAATGAGGATTTTTCTGCTCTGCAATTGTGAATTTTACCCAAACCTGAATTAGTTCACCCCTCCCTGAAATGTAGCTTTGTTCCCATGTGCACCTTGGCTGTCCCTCAAATAATTTATTTTGGATGAGAGGGAAATAGAGAAGCTGCAGACAAGAACTGCTGCAATACATGGGGACATCTGACTTTCCTGAGCATGCTGTGGAACAAGATGCAAATGGGTTCCACACCTCTTACAGATCTGTTCCTTATCAGACAAATTGTTTCAATTTTTTTTCCCCTGTACAATGGGAATAGACACAAAACACAGACATAAAAGCAGTAAATGAATGCTTATAAATCTTCTCTTTATCAAAGAGGAAATTTGGGAGCTATAAGCTAATGTCTGTTTTCTGTGTCTGATGAGCTGTGAATATTGTTGCCTAGCCAAGCAAGGAGCTCTGCTAGACAAAGGAAAAACAGAAACTTCACAATTTTTCACAGTCCCTCAATTCATAAACATCTGTGGCCACAAATCACACAGTAGCTCACCACAACAATAGGAGCTCCTTTCTTTAGATATCAGAGGCTATAAAATATGAAGTTTGCAAGAAAATAGATAATTAATCCTCCTTTGTTTGATTAGATTGGAGATAACACAAAGCCCTTCATCTTGAACGAGCTAAGTTGGACTAGAGTTTTTTTTTTCTTCTTTCTCCTACCAAACCAAAACCAGAAGGGAAAAGTTAGTGTGTTACAGGAGCCATCCAGTGCCTGCAAAGGAGGTTGCAGAAAATAGAAATTCTGGATTAAATCTGCATGTTACTGACAGGATATGTGCTCAGATCTCTGTGAAACTACAAGGAAATTTATCCTTGATCTCTATCGTGTTCTCCACAGAAAAATACTTCTCACATTTGTATTTGACAAATAATTCAACCCCTCCTGTCTGTGCACAGTAAAGGCCAATACCCCACCAGCATCTGATGGTGCAACATCACACTTCCAGCTTTCAGATTCCAAGACTAACTGGTCTGAATGGTGTTGTCTAAAATGGATTATGATCATGCTTCTTTTTCCCTTTGTCTTTTGATGTCAGGGTTCTTTAACTGGGTGAATGCAGATCACTATAGCCCCCCCCCCCCAAAAAAAAGTCTCTTCGACTAATAATGCACATCCCAAGTGTCTAGTATTGGTGTCAAATGTTGGGAAAATAAGCAATTGTACTTGAAAAAAATACATTTCTTGTTTAATGAATGAAGTGGTGCAAAGATATGCAGTGACTATCAAGAAGGAGAGGGGAATTCCCTCTTTATTTCCCTCCCTTCCATTCAAGTGAGAGGAAGAAACATAAATTCATAAAGTCCACTCAAGCACAAGAGAGCAGTGCAGTCAGCAGCTCCACTCTGGAACAAACTTATTTATGATACAGAGATCAGTGGACAGAGAAGTGCAAGAACAGACCAGAATTCACATGGAAGGCTGAGAAACATGTCTTAATCCTTATTTTACTCTAAAATATGACAAATATGAGAGGAAAAAAGTGATGAAATATGCGTGTGAACATTATGAAGAAGGCAGACAGTGGTAGTTTATTTTTCTTACTTCACCATATGTGACAGGAAAATTTTCAGAAGACTGAAAGCTATAAAATTTAGAACTGATCAAGTATATTTTTTACTCAATGCATATCTGAGCTGTGAATTTCATTGTATGAGGTACTGTCAATGTAATCTGCTTATCAAGACTTAAGAAAAATATGGGATAGTCTTACCCCATATATATAGATAATTTTATAGCAATACATGTAAACAGAGTACAAATGTTTTACTGTCAGAGATATAAAGAATGAAGCTGAATTCATACAATTGTAAAATCACAGAATGGTTTGAGTTGGAAGGGACCTTAAAGATCATTCCTACCTCCCTGCTCTGGGCAGGGACTCCTTTCCCTATCCCAGGTTGCTCCAAGCCCCATCCAGCCTGGCCTTGGACATTTGGACATTGGACATTGGACATTGCATAAAATGTTAGTGATTCTTAGACTTCCAGAGACTATTTCTTTGTACAGTTTGTAAAATCCATATTCTATGTTCTATGTGAATAGAACTGAAAAATAGCTGAAAATCCCACAGTTTTGGGGAATACCACAACAAAAGCAAATTTAGACTAGACAACACCATGAACCCAATAAAAATAATATTACTTCACCTTTACCAGGGGGAGCACACATGATGAAGGCAGCATGAAACAGAAGGACAGAAAGAAGTTTCTCCAAGACAGATGCTGTCATTTTTTAATTGATTTTTCATTACTCCTTCACAGTCCTGTGCTTAAGGATAAATATTTAGTCATCATAACAGATAAAAGGAATCCATTTTAAATCATTCAACATTCTCTTAAATTAACATTACCACTTTTCTATAGGCTTTCCTGCTCTTAGGATAAGATAGCTCAGCTGTGTACACAAACCTCTAAAGCAACCCCAACACCTAACAGTTATGGCAATCAATATGCATAACATGACCAAAAAAAAGGTTCAGAACTTTTTAAATTGCTCAGAAATTCCCCTATCTCAAGTGATACACCTTTGTTCCGAACTGGGTTTTGATATTTTTAATACACACCTCTAGGTGTTTAACAATATTCTGAATCTAAATGATGCAAGGAAATACAACTAAGTTTTAAGGACATTTATTTAGGGAAGAAAAAACATTAAATATATTCTTAAATTACATGTACATTTTGCATGTTAAAATTCATCTGTCTGGGTAAGTGCATTACTCTTGTTACTAGGATTTGATCTACCTTAAGGACATGGATCCTTCTAATAGATTCAGAATGGGAGAGCTGATACTAAAAAAAGTGCATTTTTGCTGGTGAAGTCTAACTTGTCTAATTTAGAACCATGGATAAAGCCTAAGAAAGTTTCTAGGCTGTCTCTGCAGGCAATGAAGAGAAAGATGAGCACTTCCAGATGGCAGCGTGTTCCAGTCTCAGGCAAGGTGTTGGTCTCTCCTCACTGCCTGCAAGGAGAGCTCCAAGGTAGGGTTTAATGTGGGTGTTTTCTCTGTGGAGCATCATTTTTAAACAAGTTTCTATGTGCTCCTTTTTAGAGTCAAGGAGAGAGAGTCATGAAATCATCAAGTTGTAGGTGCAATTTATCTTATCTCACACGAGATTCCTGCATTTGGTGAGAGGAATTTTTTTTCTCATGTGGACTGCATTGATGCCCTGTGCTGTCCTGTTGAGCTTCCAGTCTTGCCCTCAAGGATGTGGATTCATGGAATCATAGAATGGTTTGGGCTGGAAGGGACTGAAAAGGTCATCTCATTTCACCTCCTAACTGTGAGCAGGGACACCTTACACTAGACCGAGTCGCCTAAAGCCCTGTCCAACCAGGCCTTGAACATATTTTTTCCTCTTGGATGAAAAATCCCAATTCTTCCAGCCTTTCTTCATATAAGTGTTCCATCCCTCTAATCCCCTTCATGGCTCTTCTGGAATAAGTTATGATAGATCCAACAGAGTCCAGGAGACACTTCAGCTCTGCCCTGGGCACGCAGTCACTGCCTGCTCACCTGGACTGGATTCTGGCCTTGGCTGGGGCAGTGACACAGCTTCTGGGGACAGGAGATATATTTGCATTTCCCTATCTCTGAGACAGGCTCACCAGTCCCTAAATTACCCAAGACACACCAGCCTTTCTGAACCCATTTCCACCAACTAGTCCTGGGGAAAACCATTTGCAAAATCAGAAAGCTGAAAGCATCGTCAGAGTCCCTAGGGGATTTTGATTGCAGGGGCTGCCTGAGAATTTATATAAATAGGCAACCAACCTGATAGCTCGAGGATGGTACTCAGGATTAAAGTCAGAGTTCTTCCCAAGTGTAGACACAATCTGTGCACAGCACACATAAATTAAAAGTACCAGAAAAGACCAGAGAGTTTTGGACAAGTTCAATTTGGCGCTTTACCCTGAACCTCAGGTAATCCACAGGACAAGGTGCCGTGCAGGTCAGCACAAAATCCACCCAGGAACTTTATGAGATCAACTGGGACATCTTTTAATGCTCACTGGAGGGAAAGGGAGTCAGTAAATTGTGGATTCCTGTGCTGCCTGGGACATTACACATTGCTGCCAATAAACACGATGTGGTGTGAAATACAACATGGTGTGAGAATAATAATAACTTGGAGCAGAAGAAAGGCTATAAAAAGAGAGAAGTTGTTGTTGGAGAAATGGCTCAAAAAAACCCCAAAGTGTTCTTCTTTCTGCATGAACTTTTTTTCAGGTAGATGAATGGTGGCCATGTATTTGAGCAAGTAGGTGTTTATGTCTCAAGGAGAAAGCACTTTGTGGAGGTAACAGAGATCATAATCATAAGTAGCCATACTCTGGTACATCATACAGCAAAATATATTATACATAAAAAATAAAATATTATAGTTCTTGAGTATAACCCACCAGTATGGGTTTAAGGTGGAAGATGTATTTTTAAACAGAAATATATATGATCTGTGTTTAAGGGCACAGAATGGTACTGAAATCCACAGCCTGTGGAAGTTATACTTATGAATATTGGTGAATACCACTGTCATACATTTTGGTTCCATTTACCTGGTACAGCTTCAATTTTCTTGTTGTTGATGTCCCTTCAGTGCCCTGACTTTTGCTGCTTTCTGTTAGGTTAAAATGTAATCTAACATTCTGTGTTTTCTCCTTGTGAATGTTCTCAAAGGTCATGATAAACCATACCCTAAATCCTTTAATGCTAAATGACATCTGTCTATTTATGCCAGGAATAATACCCAGAAAGAATAAAAGAGCTCTAGCTTTGTCTATGAAACCTATTCAATATGGATTTTGAGTTCCCCAAGGATTAGGGTGTTTTCAAATTTAGTTTCAAGCAAGTAATCTGTTGAAAAATCAAAATCCTATGACTCCAGAGAAAACCCTTCCAATATTTTAACTGCTTTCCTATTGCAGTGGCATAAAACTTGGATATATCTATATTAACTCAGGTTACAGAAATCTCATGAGGTCATCTGCTCCAATCCACAAGGAAAAACAGGCTTGGCTGGTTAATATTAGGTCAGGATCCAAGGCACCTCTATTATAGTCAAAGCAAAAATCCTTTTACAAAGCATGTAGGTAATAACCTCTAAAAAATAGCTATAGTGGTTACAGTTCCATATACATTCTGTTGTGTTGTCATTTTCAAATGGAAAATTGTTCTATCAGAGAATTTCGAACCCCTGTTATTCACTTTCTCTTGTAACTGAATGGACGGTGAAAGCAAAACAAAAGAAGATAGAAAATTAAGAAAATTTAAAAACTGAGAAAAGGACTTGTATTGGATTGTATGCCTAAATCTTCTTGGGAGTCAGTGAAAGTATCTGTGATGAAAAATTGTCTTTTCTTGGACATTTATCTTTTTATCTACAGATGGTTCAGGTGTTCAGAGGAAGGCAAGCAGACAAACTCCTGCTAGTGCAGTTCAAACTTGCCCAAAGGAAACCATGTGCCCTAAGTATATGAAATTAGAAGGAGCAAATGCCAATCCCCTCTCACATCAGAATTCTTCTATGCTGTTAGTAAAGGCAGATCAGTGATTCTGTTTCATGTCTGTAACTTTAGGAATGCTGCAATCCTAAAAACTGGCACATAGTTCCAACAGAAACAGAATCTGCAGTCGTTGCTTAAACGTGGCACAGAATTCTGCAAGACAAAAAACAGCAACTTCCACTCCTGTGCCCAGGAGGACACACAAAATGAGAGAAAGAGGTGGATGGAAAAGTCAGTTGTAAGAATGATGATTTTTCCTGTAAGCATCACATGGTCCAGGCACTCAATTAAGCCATTAGCTGGGAAATGTGGAACAACTGTAATTACTCTTGCTAAAGGCTTCAATTCTCTTTGCAGGCTTTGGTGCCATGGGGTCCCTGCATTGATGATTGTGTTTAGCCTGATTAGAGGAAAAATGCAGGCAGGAATTTAACATCAGGAATAATAATATTTATTTTCATATCTACCTAAATAAACAAAAATGAAAAATGCTCCAAGGGAAAAGCTTCTAATAGGCAATAAACTAATAAAAATATGCTATGATTCTTTAAAAATACATATCTATAATATAAATACTCTTAAATATGTTTGTATAATATATTATATATAATTATATCACATGTCCATTTAGAATATTACAATGTTACATAATGTGTATGTATATTTATATGCAATACATAGACTTTTTTATATATAATATATACATAATTATAAAGCATCTAAAATATATACACATATCTATACCTCACAGAGAAAAATCCTATGTTTTTAACCCCCTTCTATATTATTTCAGAAACTGAACTGAGTATCATGTGAGACAGATACTTGATCTAGTTCTGATTAATTGTGGCTAAGTTTCTGAATAAAACTGCTTCATGCACTTAAAGTAGGAATGTTTTGTTTATTTATTCACCTTAAATAGTGAAGTGACTGCAATGCCTCAGAAACCAGGATTTTCTGGAGCCCCTCTGGGCACCCTCTATCCTGCCAGTTTATTCTCCAGGATGTCCCAAACTACCAGAGGGAAATTGTTTTCCAGCTGCTGACTTCCTCCTGCAGTGGCCAAGGAGGGATCACAGTCCCTGCTGCAGAACAGTGCATTGAGATTTCTTTGCTTATAAATTCACTAAAACAGGGAGAAAAATAATGGGAAACTTTTCAAATTGTTCAAGTTACCTATTTGAAGCGGTACTTCCTGATAATGAGGTAGACTTATGCATCAGGATATGCCTGAACTCCTTATTTTTCCATTTGGGTTCTTCTCCACTTTTCCAGCACCATGGAGGGACCATAAAAACACTGAATTAAAATAATGATTATTTTACATGGGAAATTTTTAAATCAAGAAATTTTCTATTCTGATTTATGAATCAGGAGAGAGGAGGAACAGAGGGAAGAGAAAGGAATTACTTACTGGCTGTAATTATTGCATTTTCAGTCAATGCACAAGTCCTAATACTGAGAGCACTCCCTCTTAGAAGTATTCACTAAAAAAAAAAAGTGTGGTGGCTGTGGAAAGTGCCTTTAAAGTAATATTTTCTGCAGATAAAAACCTGTGCATATCTGAGCAGTGAAGACATTTTGAGGTGGACTGGGAAGTGAAAACAAGAATATTTAATTCAGAGGTCAAATGGGTACTGAGTATAAAACACATCCAAGCAGAAATCTCTAAACATTTTGACAGAAGACAGACCAGGTATCAGTTTGCTAAAATTTATCCTAGATCTGCAAGTTTCAAGCAGTAAATAAAGGGTAGTTCTTCTATCATCCAAGGATATTCTCATCCAGGTATTGCTGTCATCTGCAGCAAGACTGATTGCCCATGATTTCTACAAGATTTTTATCACCCTCTGCATGTGTGTGTTTGGGAGTTGGAATAAATTTTGCACTTCTCTCCAGAACTGAAAGTTCTGCTAGAAAAAGAATAACTGGAATTATGACACTTGCAAACATATTTGAGGAAGTCTCAGGAAAAGATGCAGACCTCATGTGCCACTGGAAGCGACAGAATTAGTTACTTCCTCAGAGCAGAAATAACTTCAAAGTCAAATAAAATTAAGCCCTAAAGCCAAGTGTTCAGCAGGTGTCTGACCAGTGTCTTCATGAGAATTCCCATCTTTTCAGGGCTGTTGGATGAAGTACCCTTTGAAGAAGAAACATGCAAGGAGACTTGGATATTTAAGATTGATCTATTACCTTAGGAAGCAGGAATGGGGTATGGATATGTCTCCTATGTCATCTTTCCCTACTCAAACAGAACCTTGATAATTTGCTTTGGCACGATGTGGAACTTCTGGAGTGGGTTGCATTAATCACAGTTTTGAATTATTTGGCAATATCCATAAAATATTATAAATAATAGCTGAACAACTGGGCCTTGATTTATTGCCTGAAATCCAGACAAAGTGACTTGTTCTCTGCTAAAATCCAGGCTGTTATTGCCTTATAAAATGGGGCTCCTATCTCTCCTCAGTAATTTACTGACTGCCTAAAAATGAGTAATAGAACAGCACCAACCTGTGCCTGCCATCTCTGGGCCCAGCTCTGCAGCCCTTGTGCTGGCAGAGCTGCCATGGGGCCATGATTAAGTGCCACAGGAGAAGACTCCAGGACTGATAAAATGAGATTTATTTCTGTGTGACTGGTTTAAAATACATATGTTTGACAGTGGCAAGGCTATTATTTTCCCTTCTAAAGGAATAGCATTGTTTGTGGAGGGCTTAAATCCAGGGCACTGTGTTTATGGTATGCACCCTCCCCTTTGCCACAGGCATCAGCTGCAAGGAGACAGAGAGAGGAGAGAGCAAAAGCATTTCTAGTGTGTATCCTGGGCAGTCAACTTTTATTTCTTGTGTGATCAGCTCAGAGAAATGCTCCCCTCCCTGCAGAACCCCTGGTCAAACTGCTGCAGAGTGGAAAGAGGTAGCTGTGATTCCTTATCAAAATGAAAGGATGGATGCTGTAGTCATCTGCTGGGTCTGTCAGTCAGCTTTGACCATTTTTTCTGTTGGCTGGTTGAAAATGGAGCATGTTTCCTAAGATGGAGACCAATATTAGAATTCCAAATCAGCTTGGTGTGAACCAGTACCAGAAAGAAAGGATGTGATTCAACAAGAGAGACAAGAACAAAACAACACAGTTGAGTTTGGACTTAGCTCTGACCTTGCCTAAATCACCAAAGGGTGAAGGTTTTGGTCTCCTTTGATCATCTGGATCCCTTGGAGCAGATGGACACTGACTCCTCCACGAGCTGAATCGACCTTCCCACTTAAGTTACCTGCTGTAGGAAGGAAGAGCATTGGCCTTTAAGATGGGTAGGAATTTCCAGGATGAAGCTTGTTAAAGCAGATGTTGGGTTCTGTCTGCTCTCAAGCTGATGGTGACAGAGCAAATAATTTCCATTGTTTTGGAATTTAGGAGATATAAGTAGAGAAGTAAAACTCTGGGCAGCAGTTTGTCAGCAAAGGATTGGGGGATTAGAGTGGATCAAGGGCTTAACAGGAGTCTGTGTCAGGCTGTCACAAGGAGGGGAGGACATCAGAGCTGGTCCTTCCGTTCTCCTTAGCACTGGAAAGCTGTCAGGTGAACATCTGCATTCATTTCTGGCCACTGAAATCCAATAAAAATGTAAATCAGCCGGAGAAGGGCCAGGAGGCAGCGCTAGGAGTGATCAGAGGTCTACAGCACACAGCCTTTAAGGGAGCATTGAAAGAGATGGAATTGGCTTTGCTAAAAATCAGGAAAATCAAGAGAAAAGATGTGATAGCAAAAATTTAGTTCGACCTAAATGAAATCTTGCAGGTTTTGAGGACAGTTAAGCACCAGGGAATGCTGTCTATAAGGTGGATGAATCTTGATCACTGGTGATTTTGATAAATTTGGTATCTACATAAAAGTTGGTTATGAGATAATTTTGAGAGGTGGAACAGTTCAGTGATGCCTTTGGATGATTTTCTTCTCTGGGGAGTGAAGCAGAGTTTTCTTTATGCTGTGTTGTCAAAGTTTTTTATTAATCCACTCATTTAAGGATGTGTTTATTACTAAAAGTTCATTTATTACTTTTAAACCCCCCCCCCAGCCTGTTTTTCTGTTTCCTTGTGCACAGGAGGGTCTGCAGTAGTGTTTAAACTACTTGTGTTTGTTTTTCAGAAAAAAGATTGTCAGAAGCCAGAGTCCACAGGCTGAACAACATGGCTGGACTACAGGACACCTTGAGCAGCCTTTTAGACCTGTTTTTCTGCAAGGTCAGAGTCAGTAAAAAGACACAAGAGCCTCTTTCCATCAGTGCTATCACACACATTCTTAATGTCACCATGTGCTAAAGGACTCCACTCAACAGGAGACTAAAACCTCAGTAATTGGATGGTGAATCAGGTTTCACATTTAATCTGTATATATAAAAAAGGTGAATGCAAAATTCCCTTCTCATGCCCAAAAAATGGCTATTTCTGGGCTTTTATTGCATTTTTAATCCTTCTAAATATTTCATCTTTATAGATTGTATTATTTATATATTACGATCCTTGTCATCCCCTCAAGCTGTGCCAGGACACCACTTCTCCCTGTACAAAATAAATTGCTTATAAAATTTTTCTTCAGGGGAACTCAGACACAAATAGCAACGTTCACTCCTTCTAAGTCACAGATAACAGGCTGATAAATTGTTTTTCCTTAGCACCTGCACTGAATTTCTAGCCCTGAAGGATCCACATTCCTGTGCATACTAAGGTGGCTTGTTATAAAACGAGGACTGCTTTAGGAGAGAGCTGTCTCACCTAACTTAGGACAACTAATTTTGATGTGCCTAGCCTAAATTAGTTACCTAGGTTTCCCAAATACTCAGAGGAGAAAGAAAAGCACTTCCAGCAGGTGTTTTAGCACAGCTGATCTAAGTTATCCTCTGGAGATGCCTGACAGAGGCAACCAACTTAGACATCTTATTTTATTTCCTAAAGTGTGCTGGGAATACACCCAAAGCTTAAAGAGAGATTGTTCCTTGCTTTTGTCAGATGGTTGGGCATGTGGGAGTTAGTAGTTATATTAAGGTTTCACAGCTAGAAGCTCCCAGACTACTGATTTTAATGGAACAATGTGAATTTATCACCTAAGGAATCCAGCTCCATCAGCTTTCCTCTTCCATGTCTGACTCTTGCTAGATGTTGTACATCAGCTCAGGTATCTACTCCATGAAGAAATAATTATCTTTCAAGTTCAGACCTTCACAAATCAGGAAATACCAAAAATAAGGCTAGAAAAGTATCCCTAATTCTGTTCTTTCGGTCTTCCTGACCAATTTACTGCCACAATTAACAAATTTGGCCAGACATTTTACAGAGAGGCCAAAATGATAGACATTCAAAATTCACAGGAAAAGGTGTCAAGAGAGAAGAGAGACCCTATCAGTGCCCTGTTCAGAGAAAGATGCAATATGTTTTCATTCTTAATTAGAGAATCCATGCAGGGGAAAGGGCTTTGTAAAAATCCAATCATCAAAAAAAGACTTCATCAGCCCTTATGCTTTATTAGATAACCAAGAATTTAGGACCCAAATGAAGTAGAAAATAAGCTTCAAAAGCTTCCCTGCTCTAGGCACAGCCTGTTTGTGCATGTTTTCCATGTTTGTCTATGTTTTCCATGTTTTTCCATGTCTAGGAATAACACTGATTTATCTTGGAGTGAGCCTGGCATTCTGCAGAGAGGGACAGGTTCAGATTTCAGCAGGCTTTGAGACATGAAAATTGCCTCTCTTCGAAAAATATTTTCCAGGAATTTGGATGTTGGGGCATGTTAAATCATGGACAGGTTAAAGCTGAGCAGCAGTGTAGAAAGAGTGAGGACCAGATAGGGAGACCATATGATAAGAGACTTAAAAAAATTTTCTGCTGTTGTCATTGAAGCATTATCTTGTCTGTGAGTGTGCAAAACATGCAAAATTTAGGATACTAATTGCCAAACTGAGTGGTTGGATGCTTCTATCTGGTGTGGCCTTTAGGATCCCAAAGTTATTCTTCTTCATCAAGTCATTTTAGCCACTCTGTGTTAGCTATTAATTTTGCCCATCTTCTGTAAAACTCCACCTAAGCAGGAGCCCAGCACAGCCTTTGCTTCTTGTGCTTTTTGCTCATAAAGCAGTAAGCACAAAGTCCTGAGCAAATTCCTAAACCATGAGATTCATTGAAGTGGATGCCTTTGGCATCTGCTCTTGAATAATTCCTAGGATGGCTTCTTTGGGCTGCTGACTTTTGGAAAGTTTTAGAGTGTAGAAACTGTTAAAAGATTATTCTGTTTTCTTCCAGGCACCTAGAAAATAAAAATTTCTCACTTTCAATCAAGGTCACTGGTGTTTCCAGTTTAAACATCCACACTCTTCCCCTGCAAATAACATCAGTTCCTCCATAATGGAGAAACTCTGTAAGACTACTTATATAGAAAAGATTTATGAGTAGCTGAGGTGGTCAGTGGCTCTTTAGCAGAGTCAGTGGGTGCAGTTTGGAAGGCAAAAGAGAGCTCTGAGATATCCCAAGGGCCAGTGAGAATGGTCCTGCTAGATGAAAAGTTGAATGTGAGCCAGCAGTGCCCTGGCAGCCAGAAGGACCAACCCTGTCCTGGGGCCATCAGACACAACAGCACCAGCTGGGCAAGGGAGGGCATTGTTCTGCTCTGCTCTGCACTGGGGTGGCCTCACCTTGAATATGTGTGAGGTTTGAGCACCTCAATGCAAAAAACATACATTAAATTCTCAGAGAGCATCCGAAGGAGGGTAAAGAAGATGGTGAAGTGTCTGGAGGTGAAGCCACATGAGGAGTGGCTGAGAACACTTGGTCTGTTGTGCCTGGATGAGACTGAGGGGAGACCTCACTGGAGTTACAATTTCCTCCTGAGGGGAAGAGGAGGGGCAGGCACTGATCTCTGCTCTGTGGTGACAGTGACAGGACCTGAGGAAATGGCCTGAAGTCATGTCAGGGAAGGTTTAGATTGGATATTACGAAAAGTTTCTTCACCCAGAGGGTTTTTGGGCATAGGAACAGGCTCCCCAGGGAAGTGGTTACTACAGCAAGCCTGGCAGAGCTCAAGAAGTGTTTGAAAATGGATTCAAGCACATGGCAGGATTCTTGGGATTGTCCTGTGCAGGGCCAGGAGATGGACTTGCTGATCCTGATGGGTGCCCTGCAACTTAGCCTATTCTATGACTCCATGATTCCATGACTCTGTGATGCCATGATCCCATGATTCCATGACTCTGTAATTCCATGACTTTGTAATTCCATGATTCCATGACCCTGTGACTCCATGACTCCGTGACTCCATGACTCCATGATTCCATGACTCTGTGATTCCATGACTCTGTAATTCCATAATTCCATGACTCCATGACTCCATGATTCCATGACTCTGTGACTCCATGACTCTGTGATTCCCTGACTCTATTGATTCCATGACTCCATGATTCCATGACTCCCTGATTCCATGACTCCATGATTCCCTGACTCTGTGATTCCATGATTCCATGACTCTATGAAATAAGTTCTCCCTGGCGCCTTCTCCTCTTTGGGCCACAGGACCAACCCCCCAAACCTTTCTTCATGGGACACCCATTCCAGCTGGATGCAGCCATCCAGGCAGCTCCCAACCCCTCAAACAGTCCATGCACCAAACTCAGATCTCTCCAGTTCAGTGGTGAGGAATCTGTGTTTGACGGTGGCAAAGGCCTTGCAGCAGCTGAGGTAGATCAAATCAGCTGCTCTTCCCTTACTCTCCACTCACTCCATTAAAGAAGGCAACCAGATTAGTCAGGCACAATTTGCCCTTCATGAGGCCATTTTGGCTGTCTCTCATCACCTCCCTGTTGCCTGGAAAAAGTGATTATGCAATTTTTGCATATTTTCTCAACATTAATTTAGAGAGGGGCGTGAAGTGTGTATTTGTCATTACTTCATTACAGTATTTACATGAAAGATATGTGTGTGGTAGTTCTTTTGGTTTGATTTGGTTTGGGCTTTCCTATTTTATGCAAGAAAAAGCTATTTATTTTGGGACAATGTGTGTTTTTTTGGAAAACAACTGTTTCACCAGCAAAATTGTATTGATTTTTTTTGTCTTTAATTAGCTTCCAACTGAAATGTGAACATTTAGTTGCTAGAAAGCAAACAACAGAGCTCTTAATTTTCAGTGTTTTAGTGGAAAACATTTCACAATTGCTCCTAGTGCTGTCATGCTGCCTCTGCTCATAAAATTGCTTCTTTCTCTTAATTCCAAGGATTGCATTTGCAAATAAAACTGTGTGAGAGCTGCTCAACTGGATCAGGCAGCAGTCCCTGTTGCCCAGCATTCAGTCTCTGAGAGCAGAATGTTGTAGATGTTGATGTAAACAGCATCAGAAACAAGGCAAGTATAGATTAATGTTGCCCTCTGTATAAATCAGAGATTTACACGTGCTCAAGTTGATTTGATCTGAGTCACCAGACTTCACAACTCCTGAATCACCTTTTCTCTGTGAGTTGGTCCTAACTCTTCCTGAGTCCCTGTATACATTTGCCTTACATAACAGCCTCTGATGATGAATTCCAGAACTGAATCATGCATCTCATGTAAAACTATGTAAATTATTCATTTTATGTAAAACTGCGTGAAATTCTTTCAGTTTGTTGAGGTCTGCTGCCTGATCACTTAGGAATTTATGCCAAAGTGAGGGAGAAACTTGCACAGAAAAGAAGGGGAGCTATGTCCAAGTACATGCAGAAATGCCTGATGATTTTTGCCATTGTGAGATCTGCACTGGGATTTCCTATGAGTGTGTGTACAGTGATGTACATGAAATATGTTTAAAATTGGGACTTTCTATCATGCTTTCTCACCCACTTTTTTGGGTGAGGGTGCCATCCTTCTGCAATCTCAGAATATTCCAGGAAATCTAGAAATGATCTGTTGAGCTCCATAACCTCCCTTTTGTGAACAGATGCATCTGCTCCAGTAGACAAAGATTTCTAACCTTCAGCTGTTCTTCGCCCATCAACTCTCATTTTCCTATGGTTCGCATCAGAAGCCTTTTGTCATCATGATATTTTCCGAAAAATCCATTCTCCAGGATTTTTTCTCCTGGGAAGATGAGAAGCCTCAGCTTCTCCATGTTTTGCTGCTTTGGAATGTGATTTGGAGAATTGTTTACTCAGCATGTGAATTGTTTTAATTTAATGACCAATCCCAGTCCAGCTGTGTCGGGACTCTGGTCAGTCACAGGTTTTTATTATTCATTCTTTTCTAGCCTTCTGATGTATCCTTTCTCTTTCTTTAGTATAGTTTTAGTATATACTATAATATAATATAATATAATATAATATAATATAATATAATATAATATAATATAATATAATATAATATAATATATAATTCATATCATAAAATAATAAATCAGTCTTCTAAGAATTTGGAGTCAAATTCTCATCTCTCACCTCACCCTGGGGACCTCACAACACCACAGCCTTTGGACAACTCTCTCAGGCACAGGAGAAATTTTTGGGACTGTTCTGTGCAGGGGCAGGATTTGTACTCAATGATCCATCTGGGTCCCTTCCAACACAGGATATTCTATGATTTTATGATTTATACACTCCCATTGCATAGAGTTGAACTAGACAATCTTTAAATGTCTCTTCCTAACCAAACCAGTCTGTAATTTTATGTTACTCTTGCAATGCCGTAGTCTTGTTCTGGCATATCAATGGGATTTTTTGTCAGCACAGTTCACACAGTTTGCCTGGGCAAACAAAGTAATATTGATCTGCTAAATTATGCATCTTTAACTCATCAGAGTGAGGGTACTGCAGGTGTTTCATGCACTGAGAGGTGCTGGTCATGGCAGAATTTCACTGGAGGAACTGGCACCCTGGTGAATCTGGAAGGGTTGGAAATATTGGAAAGATCCTGAAGTTAATTTGACACCCCTGAGGCTTCCCTAACTTTCCATAATGGGCTTGTGAATTTTGTTTGCAATACCTTAATTTTACAGGCAATTTTAGTCATGTGTTATTGTTTAACTTTATAGTTCAATATTAATTATATTCTTCTGCAACTGTGGAAATGCAAATATGAGATTCCTGACACTCTGAGGATTAGCCAGCCTGTCTGCTGTATAGATAGAAGCATCTGGGGAACTGTTTTGTCTTATAATTTTTGGTAAATGGTTCATAAAAAACCAAAGTGCCAAAGGTTCCTCCTGGACTTATGGGTCCTGAAGAGATCCCTTGGTGTCTGCAAAGCATTCAGTTAATGGAGCAATTTCTCTCTGAGCAGGGACATTAACAATTCTCTCTCTTTCATTGGGCTATTTTCACAAACTGTTTAAGAATATAATGTTTGTGACTTCTGCCTCTCTGTTAAATTTGTCTGAAATTGGCCCATATTGCAAATATGGCTGAAGTGGGTATAAACAACATTATTTACAGATTACATTGGCCTGAAGATGAAGGAGGGCAGAAATTAGGGCAGAATTTTTTCCCTGTGAGGGTGGTGAGGCCCTGGCACAAGGTGCCCAGAGCAGCTGTGGCTGCCCCATCCCTGGAAATGTTCAGGCCGGACTGGATGGGGCTTGGAGCAACCTGGGATGGTGGAAGGTGTCCCTGCTCAGGGCAGGAGTTGGAACCAAGTGATCTTTAAGGCCCTCTCCAACCCAAAGCATTCTGTGATTCTTATTTTTAGGCTCAGCTCCTGGTCCATGTCAGGGCACTATAAATCAAGAATCTGAGTTGGTCTATTTGCCCTGAATTCAATAAAATTTAGTGGGGATAAGCACAGTGCAAATCTTTGCTCACATCATGCAATGTGCTGCTCTATCAGTCACAGCACTAGAAACAAATCCTCTTCCCCTCTGAAATCCATGCCCCAAAACTGGATAGTTTTAAATGGAAAGGATGGTTTGGCAAGCTTACACACATAGGACAAAAAGATGAAAAGGAGGAGGAAAACCAGCCATGAGTAAAATTGACAAGACAATTTTTCAGCAGAAAGTGCAATTTAATCTGAACACTTCAAAGAAATGTGCCCTATTTCTATGGCATTTTTAACATGAAAATGATAAAATGAACTATCATCACTTCATCTTATAGTTCTGACAAAGTCAAAATGTTTTCCTTTCAATAAAGAAAACACTCCTTTAAATTTCCCTCTAAATGAATATCTTAACATTACCATTGTATAGAGTCCTTACTATTGTGCAGAAAGTATTGAATAAAATATACTTCACAATAATGAAGTATAACTAATAATACTAGACAGTATTTTTATCTCATGTGGAAAAATCTACAGAGTGGTTTTTTTCATTTTTTAGAAATCAAACTTTCCTCTATTGAAATTCTGGCAAAAAAAGGCTTGGGGTTTTACCTGCTGGTGGTGTTAAGCAGGTATGAACCAAGATGCTGCTGGAGGATGCCTCTTGTACCAGGTGACAAGTGACAGGATGGGAGGAAATGGCCTCAAGGTGCACCAGGGGAGGTGTGGAGGGGATTTCAGAACAAACCTCAAGCATTGGAACAGGCTGTGCAGAGAAGTGCTGGAGTCACCATCACTGAAAATGTTCAAAACATGTGTGGGTACAGCAGCTGGTGCTGTGCTGACTTGCACTCGGTCTTAAAGGTCTTCTCCAAGATTCTGTGATTCCATGCCAAAGGTGCTTTTCCTCCCATGGAAAGAGCAGAAGGCTCAACCAGCAGCACTGCAAGGTTAATGCAGCTTGTGCTGGGCTCCTCTGCTTCTCACAGAAAGGGGGAGAGCAAAGGCATTTCACCTCAATCTTTTAAAAGTGCTCCCAGAGTGTTCTTCAGCCCTCTCCTTTCCTTCTGCCCCTATAACAAATGCAATCCAAATATGAGCCCTGCTGAAACATTCCTGGCAGTTAAAGGAAGAAAATTAAGCAGCAAGGACAGGTTTTGCTGGTTGTGTTTGAGCAGCAAAGCCATCTCTTTAAAAATAAAATAATGCAGCCTCAAGGTATTTATCTGAACATGATTGGAGCCAGGGGATTTATATGGATACCCCCAGTTATAAATAAAAGCACTGGGTTTTCAACACACATCAGATTTTGTAGTCATATAACTGTTTGCTCTCAGATAAGAAGGATGTTCTGATAACCACAACTCTCATTGTATTTTCAATTTGGTTCTCATTATTTTTAGAGAAAATTCGAAGGAGACAATTGCAATAAATGTGATGAAAAGATCATTGAGTTATAGCAGTGAAACCAACCTCTGAGCAGGCTGGGTATTTAACTCCTGCTGCAAGTCACACTGCCAAGGGTGAGCTGGGTGGCAACTTGGGCATAATTGCTGGGAATTATGATTTTTTTTTTTGAGGACTGAGAGCACTGGCATGCAGAGTTCTGCTTTCACAGTGTGCAGAGCCTGCTTTGCAGTCTCAGAGCTGTCTGGCCAGCTGCCAAAAATAAGTGCCATCATGGAAGATACTTCTTTACATATTTCTACTTATGAAGGAGAAAAATGAAGAGTTGACTGCCATGGTTTAATCCTAGCCACAATTACCAGTCAGCCACTTGCTCACTTTCTCACTCAGAGTTGGATGGGGAGCATCAGAAAAAGGTAAAGGGTTGGGATAAGAACCATTTAATAATTGAATTTATTATTATTATTATTATTATTATTATTATTATTATTATTATTATTATTATTATTATTATTATTATTATTACTTCCTCAGGCCCTGACTCTTCCAAAGAGCAGTCTGTGTGCTTGAGGTGCACCCACAGGAATGCAGAGTGCCTGAAAATTGTGAAATTCATAAGTTTGCATCCCCTTCCAAACTTGCTCTTCAGCCCTATTTACTATTTTGGTTCTTGCTCTGGGTTTTTTAAGCGTGTGGGAATACCAGAAAAAGTCTTGGAAAAAATGCATTCAAATGATGTGAGTATGGATTTTTTAACCTGCTCTCAGGGGAATAGAGAAGGGACTCTGACACCCTCAATCATTTCTCTCTCCTTCCACAAAATAACCAGAAGGTTTTTCCCTTTAGCATTGCATTCATCTTAGATTAGGTATCCTTCTTTGAGTTCATTGCAGAACTGTGCTATTGTGTGGAGGGAAAAAGAGGTTTTTTCAGTAATCAGTGGGAAGAAGGAAGAGTCAAACACACAAAGACACAAATATGCAAAGCTCCAGGAGGGAGAATCAATTCTTGCTGAAGACCATTTGCTCATCCATCTATGTTTGCCAGGTAATTTCAGCCTGGGAAAAAGTACTGTTAGCAAACTGAAACTGCATTACTTGCTACTGTTCAAGGTGAATAATGTGGCCTTCTAAGGCCAGGGTCATTATCTCCCTGAGCCTGCTTGTGACAAGGCAGAGGGAAGAAATATGGTGTCTATCTAAGAAGACCAATATTTTGAATTCAGATGTGGTTTATATGAAACAGAAGCCCAGTATTTTATGCGGTATGTCATCATTTCCAGCATGCCTTTAATATTTGCTTGGGGCTGGCAGAAAAACTGATACTGTTGAGCCAAACCTTAGAATTGGAAAAGTTAATCACAGCAGTGGTTATACTTTTCCATATTAATCACAGGATATCCACCAAGGATAACAGGCAATAAGAAAAACAAAGGAGCCCAATATCAGCAGGCCAGAGCCAGGATGGTGGTGTTAGAGCTGAGCTCCACCATCACTCAGCTATTCAAAGTGCCTGAATTCAATCCTAGCAGGACTCATCCACACTAAATTCAGATGCCTACAGTGCAGGTGTCTGTGCTGAACCAAGTGATCTGAGATTCTGCTGTAGCTGGAGGGCATTGTGTCCACAGAATGGCAGCAGAACAATTCCCCTGATTCACTTCCTGCATTAGGAGCACTTGAATTACACATTAAGTCTATCGATTCTCTTGTGTACAGCCTCAACTAAGGCAGCTCAACAAAAACCTCAGTGCAGCTGGAGATGCCTTGGAATAGTCCTTTGGGGGTCTATTTGGTGGTCCAAAAGAGCTTGGGTCTCTTAAGGGTCTGGTGTTTTATCAATCCGAGGTCTCAGGTACTTTAGGGCATTATTACCAGGTGCCAGTGCTTCCACAACTGATACAAACTCCAGCTCTTCAGTGGCAATAAATGGAGCTATGGGTGATTGATTCAGATGTAGAAAGGTTTCAATAAATGGATTCCACCTTCTCCTTCATCAGAGGTGTTGTCACATCTTATGTCAAGACATGACTGCCTTTTTGCATCTCCAACTTCCCATAGTGATGTTACTTTCTCTCCAATCTATCAAAGAGGAAAAAACATGGAAGTTAGGTGTGTCACTTAATAAGAATGATGGATATTTTCCTAATACTTCCTATGAATAGGGGTGAAGCTGAAAAAATTACAATTCTTCTATGATTCTTTCATAAAATGCCTACTGCTCTCTTCCATTCCCCTTCCTCTGCAGGGAGCCAAAGCTTGTCTGTCTTAATTATCAAGACAACCTGATTTACTCACCACCTTCCTTGTATATCATTGTTGTAACAATCATTCTGTTGAATGGCAATTCAAATGTGGCCCAAAGTAGTTTTGGTCAATGAGATTTTGACTTTTCCATTGGTGGTTTATAAAGAGGAACTGTTTCCCTCTTTACTGGACTGTAAAATAGTTGGAACTTCTGGAGGGGAAAAGATCCAAATAGCAGAATTATCATTCCCTCATGTGAGTCAGGATAAAAGATCTGGAAACAGTCAGAGATTCCTCTGTTTCCAACTTTCCTTTTTTAAGAAAGCACTGGAGACAGTGAACCAGCATCGTGACTGTGTTGTTGAGGAAATCATGAAACAGACTCAGAAGAGAAAAATACTATAGCAGCACTACTAATTGGGGTACTGAGAGCTACTAAATCCCTGACTATTGACCTTGACATTCCTTTACAGTGGGGTTACTATAAAATTTATTTTTATGAAAAAAAAAAAAAAAAGAAAAATTACAGGTATTTCAAATGTTGCAAGTGTCATCTTCATTTTTAGGTACCTCCAGGGGTGGGGGGCAGCCACAGCTTCTCTTTGCTGCCTGTGCCAGGATCTCACCACCCTCACAGAGAAGAATTTCTCCCTAACATCTGACCTAAACCTACTCTCTTTCAATTTGAAACCATTTCCTGTGTCTTGTCACTGCAGTTCCTCATGAAACTGATTGTGATTTACACCAGGCCCATCTCCCCAAGACTATCCCAGTCTTCTTCTGCTTTTAAGCCTGTCCTACCTCAAGGTTATCTCCTCTTCTTTTGTCCTAATACCTAAAGATTTATAATTTAATTCATCCTTTGAGAAATGCAGGCAAATCTCTGATAGAGGTGACCTGCTAGATTTTGAGTCCTCCCTCAAAACATTGGAGGAAGTAAAATATCTAAATCAAATCAGATCTATGCAAATCAGATCATCTTGATATAATTTATTTCTTAACAGAGTTACATTAGGATCCATAATCCTGTTCTTAGGAAAAGACTATTTAACTCAATACATCAAAATTTCTATAGAATGTGAAATAGAGGCTCCCATTTTGAGAAATCATAATTCTACGTCACACTGCTTGTTTCCTGACTGAAATTAAATATATTAGCACTTGAGCTGTTCAAGTTCAGCTCCTGAGACTCTCTCAAGTGCTGGAAAGGTGCTGATGGTCAATCCCAGTTCCCAGCTGACAGAAAAGCTAAGCCAACAAGGACCTGATACTGTGGACATGGTTTATTTTCCTTGAGATTTTGCTGCATGCTCAAATCTTGCATAATCCCTCTGAGGACTGCTGGGTTTGCAGTAAATCATTATCAGGGCCCATCTTAAAACCATTCCTGCAGCTGTTTCAGTCCTGAATCCTCCTTCATATGTGATACCTGACACATGGGTTTCATTCATATGATAATTTTGGTGTGTGGTTGGTAATGTCAGGAATATTAACTGCTTTACCCCACAATTATGTCTCTGTAGAAAAGTCATTATTATTGCAGCAGAGTTGGCTTCAGCTCTAAAACTGGGTAATTTTGGATTTTTGGGGTGAGCCAACCATCTTCCTTGCCTCTCAACTGCCATTTCAATGCCCTATTGAGGTGGAAAAGGGCTGAAAAAAGGCTGTGGGATTCCATCCCCCTTCCCCAGAGCGTGCACTGCACTCCAAATCTCACTTTGCATTCAGCTCCAACGTGTCACTCTGAAAGGACTGTGTCAGCAGCCTTAATTGCTTGGCTGGTGCCACAAGACTGATGGATTGTAGGCTCCTGCTTTTCTAGAGGAAGGATGAGAACAGATGGGATTTTGCTAATTTAAACTTCTGTACATGTTTAATGTCCTATTTATCTCTTCCAGTGAGCCTGAAATGGTAATAAATGAAGTGGATTTTTACTGAAATCTGTTAATGTCGTGAGAAGTGTTTGTGAAGAACAAAAAGCTCTATTAGCCTACACTGACCCGCAAATAAACAACAGGCTGTGAGGAGTGGTTACCCACTTTCTAATTTGCTTAATGGCCTTTTAATGAGTGGGCTTATGACTGTACAGTAAATACACTGGTCTAGCACCCTAGAGGCCTCTATTCAGGCTGTTTCCTGCAACTCTGAGACACCTCCTGTTATTTCTGTCCCTCCATTTTTCACTCAGATAAGCCTATAACAATACACCCAACTAACCCTTAAACTGTTTTCAGGGTTGGAATACAAATAAGAACACCAAGACATTGCTGTTACAAGGCTCAGACCCTCACTGGCCCGTTCAGTGCTACCAGATTGGTTTTCCCTATCTAAATCTTACATCTAAATCTCTGTCCAATGAGTTTTTGTACCTAAGGTAGATTTCACTCTTCTTACAGAAATGCAGCCCATTTTTGCCATGTGGAGATTATGATTTATTAAATGTCTTTGAAGGATTCAGAACTGTGAAAACCATAATGTAATGGAATCACTGTTGTCTGGGAAAACAAGCAGAGCAGGCTGCACACACCAGGAAGAAAAAGATGGAAGAAGTTTGGGTGCATTTAAATTTGCCAGCTGAATCTGTAACACAATTTTAGCACAGATACCTTCTAAGATGTTTGTTCATTCTGGCTGTAATCCCTTGGGCATGGAAATCAAAAGAGAGTTATCATTCTGGCACTACTGGGTAAGGTGTTTAGGGGAAACCATGCTCCTCTTTGGTCTGTAAGAACATCTTCAAAGATCCTAAACTCAACTATATCAAACAGGGAAAAATAACAGGAGAAAATGGCTTTACATCAATTTTACAAAACTGAAAATGTTTGGATGGATACCAGGTTGAATTTGAAGTAATAGAGATGTTTTTAAATTGGGGATGTTTATTAGCAAAGTGTAGCTCCTGTAGGTTTTGGGGTTTTAGGAAAGAATTACAGCTTGTAGTGCCCTGACTTTATACACTATAGGCACACACAGAGACATAAAAATCACACCATTGGTCTCCTTTCCTGCAAATCACACTTTTTCCTGGATTAATTACTTTTTAGCTGAAGTAAGAACAGCAGTGTTTGAACTCCTGAAGCAACAAAGCCCTTTTTACATACTTTGATTTAGTCATGCAAATTAGAAAATGTTGGCTCAAATAATTTATCTGAGACCACACAGTCAAACAGTGACACTTTCAGGAGGAAGTAAATCTCCTAAAAGCCCCAGCTTAGTCCATCCTCCTACACACAAATAAAAAGCATTAAAAAATTGCATTCAAATTACTTCAACAGGTAATTTGTTCCTCCAGGCCTTACTGAGCACATTTGCTAATGATTTAGTTCCAGAACACTAAACCAAAAACACTTAGCAAGAGCAAAAACTCTGCAAGTAAATTAAAGAATAGCAAGTTCCAGTTGGTCTCCTAATAGAGCTGATGATTAAATGGTTCCTATTTAAGCAGCAACAATACCAAACTCTTTTATGTAAAATTGTAAAGGCTGCTAGATTCAACAGGCTTTAGACAAATAGGGAAAAGGAAGAAAGGAACTATTTTCTCAGCTTATATAAAGTTCATTTCAAACATCTATGTACCAAAGTTTTTATTTAAAGGATGGTGATGCCCTGGCACAGATTGCCCAGAGAAGTTTGGATGCCCAGAAATGTGCCCAGAAATAAAGGTTTCCACATTTCCTTCAGTGGTTTGTTGTCTCATCTGAAGCTCATAAATAATTTCTCTTTCCTATTTGTCTTCAAACCACAAATTTTGGACTTTGTGAGATCAAGCACAGTGAACTGAGTGAAAAGTGGGCAAGAGAACTGACTCAAAGGCCACATTATTACAGTCAGAAAAGATTTTCTAAGATGAAGCCATTCAGCAGCAAAGTTGAGCAGTGCAATTAGAGCCAAAGAAGTGCAGAAAATCCATTTATGTTTGTATGAGTTCAGTGACTCTGACTGCTAAAAGTGGAGAGACTTTAGAGATAAATCAGGTAATCCTGTCATCTGAGAAATGTCTTCACAGGCACAGGAACAGGATGACTAATCTTAATATAACAGGAGTGAACATAGTAAAAAAATAAATGTAATATTGCCATTAACTGTAGGCGTCCACCAGAATATATTTTACATAGTTAAATGGAAATATATTGCTACTAACTTTAAAAGAAAAGATAAAACCTGGAGTCGGAATTCACTCCATGTAACTTTTACCCATATAATTTTATTTGCACTAATTATTTTCACATTCAGACAGAATACCTGAGGAGTTGGACTGTTTGGATGATTGATAGCATGTCATGAGACAGACAAATCACTCTACTTCAGATAGTGACTTTAAAATATTGGAATAATCCTTTACTCTGTAGTGAATAATGAAGAACAAAAACAAATTAAAGAGAATTTTATGACCAACAGCAAGAAAACTTTACCATAGCTTGTTTCATTAGCTGGCAGGAAAAGCTTCACAGCAAATGGGTTCATTTTTTAATATGAAATTAGAGGAGAACACAAAGAAACATATCAGTGACTGGAAGTGACAGAAGAATAGACTAGATCTCAATCCCCAGATTTCACAAATAGTCCTTGGAGTGGTGAACAGGTTTTCCTGATGTCCAAACTTCAGACATCAGACTGAATAATTAAGTTGGTTTTTTGGGTGGAGGGGGATTTTGCCACAATAATAGTGTACTGTACTCTATGAGCCTCTGTGTACATATATGGATATTTGTGGTTTTGTTCATCAACTGGGAAAACCTATTTTCTGAAATTGCATCTTTTTGTGCAAGTTTTGCAGGCCCTTTTTGGAGTAATGAAGCATTGGCTGCTGATGAGCACTGAGGTTTGGTGTTGTGAAATGTCCCTGCTCCCTGTTATCCCTGAGATCCTGATTGCACCTTGGGATGCAGATTTGTCTCAGCCACCACCTTGAGTTCACTCTACTTGTTGGAAATAATATAAAGTTAATTTTTTTAATGTAAATAAAGTAAGTTTTGTTCTCCTTTGCCCCAGGGGAAGGGAATTCAAGCTCCTTCTCAGGGGACTGTTCCACCAGGCGAGGTCTGATGAGCTGAACGTCTCAACAGACTGGGGTAGAACAGAAGATACACGAAAGATAATGACCATTAATGACCACTAATGAACATCAAGTCCAAACATCACCCCTGGCATGGCTGCAGACACCTGGTCTGGGTGAAGAGAGATAAGAATGAGAACCTGATGAGCATTGAAGGCAAAGGAATCTGGATCCAGTAGGAACCCAAACACTAAAAACTGAGATACTTAGGACTAATGAGCATCAAACCAGTGAATTTCTCAGGGTTTTTACTGTGTAAAATATGTGAAAAATCTACTAAAATTCATGTGTGATGGAAGGATTTTCTCTGCACAACCCAGGAAATGTGTGGATGAAATGATTTCTGTTGCACATCCTGACCAGAATAAAGCAGTGCCTTGATTCTCTAAGAATAAAAATGTTGCTGTAAGATTTTTGGCATTTTTCCCCACAGTTTCAGTGGCATACTTATTTCAGTCCCTTTGTGCCTCTGAAGAGACATAATGTGTCTGCTGAGTAATTCATCCCACTTGTGTTGGACATCCATCCCAGACTGGGATGAATCACCCTCTGGAATTACCAATCCCTCCTGTGTGATGGCTGAGGAGGTTTAAACAACTGGTTGAGAATTGTTGTCTATTGCCTGCAATCCTTCCAGGCTCAAAGGGATTGCAGCAGATGGAAAGATTTGTGTTTTTCTATCTCATCCTCTCCTTAGAAATGAACTGACCATGGACATGTCTGATGGCACCTGACAGCTCACCAGGAAGGGAACCAGCAGATCCTGTTTGAGTATTTTCTCAGAGAGGTTAAAAACTACCAGATATCTTCAGTAAATAAGGATTTACCAGGCCTTATAGTTGATCTCAAATAACTTTCTCCTTCTGTGGTCTTGGAAGAAAATTAGAAATCCTGGGGGAAAATGAAAAAAAATATCCTCACAATAATTGGCTTTGTGCAACAGCAATCAAAACTCCCATTTATGCCCCACCAAAGTGTCTGAGCCCGTTGTGGACAAAAATTCAGTACCATTACCACAGTTAGGATTTCACCCATGTGCTGAGACTACCAACAAGAGGATAATTACGTGCCAATTTACAGTTGCAGCTTTTATGCTGTGAATATTTCTCCTGCAGTTCCTAGTTTTGTTTCAGTGAAAAAGTTGATGTGTGATAAATATTCTCAGTCTGTTTAGGTCTAGGCTGGGCTTGAATCAGATGCCTCTGCTGAAATTTCTTACCTCTCAATTAAAGTTCAGTAAATGTTGCCCACAGCATCAATATGATTGCAATAAATGACTCAAGTAAATGCCCTCAAGCACCACCAAGACAAAAAGCAGCTGTTCTTAAAAAATTCTAAAAATATTTCAATTAATCTTAAAGACAAATCAAGCTCCAAAGGACCAAGGTCTTAATTTATATTGTAACTCATTGCAGAAAATGACTAACTGGTCACCCATCAGTCAGAGTTAGGAGAAATTCCACTTCACACTAAGTTTAATAGATTGTTTTCCTCCTCCTCTGATTTTAGGTGTTTAAGCCTAAAATAATTTGTCAGACTTTTGTTTAATCAAGACAACTTGAGATTGACTAAATACTTTTACAGACTGGCAATTTTGTCCTTTAGAGATAATGACAATGACACTCTTATCTCCATCTTAAATATGCTTCTATTTCACCTTAATATGAAGCCTAATTGAGAAATAAGTATGTCTAAAACAGTTATAATGAAATATTCTGAGCCTACATCTATTCCCAAGATTTAAGTATGAAAGAGCACTAATTTAAGATTTAAATTATTTACACATTTGACATGGTTTCCTATTAATCAGAATCAGAACTAGAGCAATTTGCAAAATTCCTGTGGTATCTATTAAATATTTTCTTCTAAGTAAGTAAATGAAAGAGATTTACTAATTCTAGTAGAAACTTCATTGGTATTGGATGAGAGATGCTAAACACAGGGGGATATATTAAGTCTGTACAAAATGCTAAATACCCTTCAGATCTCTGCTAAATTCTTTTAATCCTTTTTTTGCATGTTTTAAAGCCCATCAGATTTTATAAACATTGATATAATGTAGTGAAAGGCAACTATTTACAAATACAGGACAAAAAATCTCAAAGAAATAATATTTAGCATGACATCAGTGTCTCACTGGAGTTAAGAACTTGTGATTTTCTTCCTTTTCACTGTGACCCTAAACTTGCCTCTAGAGGCTGGTTTAACTGAATATTCTGGGGTGGGAGACTGTACCTATTTTAGAAATATTGGGGATTTGAATCGCTTTTTTCTGTTATGACAATTTCTATGAATTTGTGGATACCTGAATGAAATCCATTCAGACAAGATTTAGGCAATGTCTCTGAGCTGAGAAACACCACTGAACAATGGTTTAAAGGACAATTTCCCAGCATTTTGGACCACCATCATCATTAATTATCAAATATTCTGCTGGATCAAGATGAACTTCTGACATAAAATGTTCAGTTAATGAACTTGCTAATATTTCTACTCTCTCCTATCACAGAATGATGAAAACATCAAATCACAGAATCATGGTAGGGTTTGCCTTAAAGATGATCTAATTCCAACCCCTTTCCATGGGCAGAGACACCTTCCACTAGACCAGTTTGTTCAAAGCCTCATCCAGCCTGCCTTGAACACTTCCAGGGATGGAGCATCCAACATTTCTCTGGGCAAATTATTCTCATGCTTCATCACCCTCACAGCAAAGATTTTCTCCTCATAAATCAATAATTAATTAATATCCAGTAAAGCCTGTGCAAAACACACATCAGGGCCTCCCTCAGCTACAATGAGGAGTGTGAATATTGGAGCTTCATCCATTCTCTGTCCTGCCTGTGCCTTTGATGTGCCCTGGGGAAGCCAACTTTGTCCATTTGGTTTAAAAATCAGTTCCTGGTCTTGCTTTGTTGACCCCCCCTTTGCTCTCTCCTTGAGTTCTCTCCCCTTGAATTCCAGGAAGAAAAGCTCATCCTCTCCCAATATTAGATGTTCACATGTTCTTCAGAGAGACAAAAGATAAAATCTTTATGGAAGCCACATTTTGGGACATGCTCACTTCAGCAGCTTTGCAAAACAGCTTTAAAATGCATGGAAACAACAAAATCTGGGTTCTACACAACATTGTAATTCTACTCAACAAATCCCCCGGATTTTCATTCAGTTCCAAATTCTTAAGGGAACATGGTGGAAGTTTCAGTCTTCCTGACTAGGAAAACTGATCCAAAATTAAACTCTATGTCCATTTGGGCCAATTGGTGACTTCAACACAGATCACAGAATCACAGAATTTTTAGGGTTGGAAGGGACCTCTGGAGATCCTTTAGTGCAACCCCCCTTGCCAAAGCAGGAGATGGAAATGAAAAGTTCATTCCTGCAAAGATAGTGAGTTTTTTCCTGCACAAAACAGATGGAATAAAAGAAATGTTGACTTGTATTTTGGCTAGAGAAAGGTGGGGGTGTTTTTACAGCTGTCTCCTCACCTTTTCCTCTATCCCAGAGGATGAATAGCTGAGTTAATGACAAGGTTGAACTTCCACCAGCTATAGCAGAGAAATTCCATATAGTCCAAAATCACAGGACGTTCTCATGGAATTCTTGCTGTTATCTGAAGCCACTTAGAAATTACTGAGCTGCAGAGCAGGAAGGGAGGGAAGGATGGTTGAGCCAAGTGCTGTTTTCCATTAGCCACACCATGGTTGGATTCCCTCCTGACCAGACAGAGCACAACCTTTGCATCACTTGGTGGGAATGACCATGCACTGCTTTAGGGAAATGCTAACCTTGGGGAAACAAGGAAATAAACAAAACAAAACAAAACAAAACAAAACAAAAAAAAAAAAAAACAAAAAAAATGAAATTCTGTTTCCCCTTTGCTTATAGTCTCCCAGACTTATTTACCTCCATCTAGCAAGAAATGGACCAAGTGTAATATTCAGTATTACTTCATGGTTCTCTTATTTGTTTTAATGAGCTACACAGCCCTGTGGTGCCAAAGCATCATCCCAACTTATGCATTATTTACTAGTTAATATCTCAAAACAGACGTCTCTGAGTAAAATAATTTTCTTTCTCTTGCTTGTCATGCCTGAGGGCCAAATCAAAGGAGCAGAACACCTCCCTGATAATGTGCAGTGCACTCAAATAATGACATCAGGGTCACTGAGCCTCTGTCAGGGCTGAGTCCTGGGACATTGAGAAATTTGTAGCAACTTGTGTCTCTGTAAGTCAGGGTCAGTGTTTGTTCAAGGCTCTCTCATTCTCTGCCTTTCAAACAGCCATTTCAGCCCTGCACACCTTCTGATTTCAAGGGTCATATGTTTCTTGCAGATCCCTGTGGCAAGAAAGTCCAAGTGTCAAGGGATAGTCTGGGTGAAAAATCAACATTCCCTGGAAGAAGGCAAGTATCCATAAGAGCAGGCACAACTCTGCACAACATACATTTAACCAATGTATTTAACCATTTATTTTGCACAATTTGCCTTATCTCTGTGCTTTTCAAACTGGTGTTCAAGAGTTCATAAAATATTAGGATGGGGTCTTTATGTAGGGGATTTTTCCCTCTGTGGTACCAAAGTTTAACTCCAGACCACAACAAAGCACCAGCAGATGCTTATTCCCTCCCTCAATCCCGTTTGGGTGGGATGGGGAAGGAGAATCAGAAAAAGGTAAAACTTGTGGGTTGAGAAAAGAACAATTTAATAATGGGAGTAAAATAAAATTAGGATCATGATGATAATAATAATGATGATAAAAGGAGATATTTAACAAAGATATAAAAATAAAACTCAATTAAAAAAAAAATATATATGATGGACAGTACAATTACTCACCATCCCAAGCAGCAATTGACCCCTTTAGGCCAGCTCCCCCACACTTTATCTGCTGGGAGTGGTGTTCTGTGGTGGTGTGTGGTGTGGAGCATCCCTTGGGCCATCTCAGGTCAGCTGTCCTGGACCTTCTTCTTCTCATCTCCCTGTGCAGAACACAGGAAACTGAACAGTCCTTGATTTAGGGTGAACACAAATGAACAACAATTAAATTATCAGTGTTTTGTCAACATTTTCCCCCTTCAACACAAATGATGTGTCCCTAAGTCTCTGTCAAACACAGGGGCTGCAAGGAAACAAGTCCTCAGCTGGCAGGGGCTGATCCTATGGAAGACTTTGATGTTCAGGATCAAAGTTATGAGTGGGGTTGGCATTTCACTGGACCTGAAACACATTTGAGCAGTGCCCTCATTGGGATGATGGAGGAATAAAGGGCAGATCAGTGAATTCTGGTAATCTGACTTTGTCCACAGGTGGAGGCTTTGCCCTCAGCTTTAATGAACTCTGAGAAGCACATCTGTAAGGCAGGACTCTGTAGTTGTCCATGAGATCTGGACTTTCTGTCCAGATATGAATTGAAATGCAGAATTTACGACTGGCCTTTGCTAACTTGATTGTAGATATTGATTTTTATGGATTTATTCAAAACTGAAAGTCAATTTGAAGGACACAAAACTCAGAAGGCTTGATTTTCTTAATTTCTTCCCATTTATCTAATTTATTTTTTTTGCCATCACTTGCTTTATATTCCCATAGTCTTCACAGAGAAAGTGGGAGTTTTGATAGTGTTAAGTGAGTAAATAGAAAAAGGATAAATGGGTGTAGTAGGAGAAAGGTTAAATTTCTTCTGCAAAGGATCCAACTCTCAAATTTTATCTACATGAAGCTTGAGATGTTTCACTTACATAAAAGAATTTAATCTATGCAAGACTTGGTAACTATACACAGCAAAGAGGACTCCCAGCCTGAAAAGGCTGAAATCTGTGGAAAACAAGGTCATGAGTGGAACAAATCGATTCATCCTGTCCCTAATTTTTAGGATGAGGACTAAAGGAGTAGGCACAAGTAGGCCATGGCCACTCATATGGCCTCTGCAGGAGAAAGAGGATGGATTGAGTGCCTGTGAGGAGTGCAGAAAATATTACACTGATCTGGGTGGTGGTAGGAGGGGAGTGTCTAATAATATGGGTACTAAAAAGGGGAAAAGACAAGAAACTACTGAATAAAAGAGGATTTGGCCTCAATAACCCCCTGCATAGGCTGGGGATGGTGTGGCTGGACAGTGCCCAGGCAGAAAGGGACCTGGGGGCACTGGTTGACAGCTGGCTGGACACGAGCCAGCAGAGTGCCCTGGTGGCCAAAAAGGCCAATGGCTCCTGGCCTGGATCAGGAATGGTGTGGCCACAGGAGCAGGGAGGTCATTCTGCCCTTGTACCGGGCACTGGTGAGGCCTCACCTCGAGTGCTGTGTCCAGCTCTGGCCCCTCAGTTTGGGAAGGACCTTGGGACTCTCGAGAGCATCCAGAGGAGGCAACGAGGCTGGAGAGGGGCTGGGAACACAAACGCTGTGAGGAACCCCTGAGGGAGCTGGGGGTGTTCGGCCTGGAGAAAAGGAGACTCAGGGGTGACCTTATCACTCTCTACAACTCCCTGAAATGTTGTTGTAGCCAGGTGGGGTTGGGCTCTTTCTCCAGGCAGCACTGACAGAACCAGAGGACACAGTCTCAAGCTGCACCAAGGGAAATATAGGTTGGATATTAGGAAAAAGTATTTTATGGAAAGAGTGATAAATTTCTGGAATGATCTGCCCAGGGAGGTGGTGAAGTCACCATCCCTGGATGTGTTTAAGAAAAGACTGGATTTGGCACTAAGTGCCAGGGATTATTTGAGGTGTTGGGGCATGGGTTGGACTCTGATCTTTAAGGTCTCTTCCAACTTAGTCATTCTGTGAAAAAAAGATGAAGAGAGTAAAGACAGCTTAGACAAATATATACTTTACAATCTACTGCTTTGGGTACAGAGGACAGCCTGGAGTGATGTGCCAATAATCACAAAGCAGAGAGAAATCAAGGTTAGGACTAATACCCTGCTGAGACCATGGCCAGAGCTGTATCCTCACAGTCATGTGCTCCCAGCCACGCTCTGCATCCCACCATTTTCATAGCTTCCCTGGAGATTTGCTTGCCTCTGCAACACCTGGCAAGCACACAGTCTAAACTTTATGGAAATTCACACAAGAAGCAAAATTCAGCCATTTCAGAGTTTAATAGCTTGCTGGAAAGGGTGGGAAAATGTTTAAAAAAATAAAAACAATTATCAGGGTATCTAGTAGTAAATTCTATAATTATAAAGAACATAAGACAAAAACCAACTGAATTTTCACAAATTTCTCATCCTTACCCTTGCCAGCCTCTAATATATGTGCACCTTTAGCAATCACCTGGCAGTTATCCACAGCATTCACAGTATTAAGCAAATTATAAATGGGTCCAGGATGGGCAGAGCATGCCAGTCTTGGCTTTCCAGCGAGCCACATAATGCTCTGCAGCATTTGGCTTCTCTCAGCAGGTCCATTAGTCAGGGTGGATGAACCTCATCAGCTGGAGGGAATGCACACCAGGAAGCGTGCTTGGAAGAGTGGAGATATTTGACTTTCATGAGAGATGAGGAGAAACAGAACTCTGGCTGCTCTGCTTTGGCCTCTCTTCCCTCCAGTGGCATCTATGCAAATGCAATCCAGTCTTCAGTCTCATCCAGAGTGAAGTCATCTCCCCAGGCTTCTGTCTTTGTCTCTGTTGTGCATGTCCAGAGTAGGCAAAGACACCTGGAAGGGACCCAAAGCACTGTAAGGCAATTACCCACCTAGCATCTTGTAAAAGAACTGCTGGGACTTCAGAGGATGTTGCTGTTAGTGTTCACTCACCAAGCAGGGGCAGAAATGATCACAGGTATTGGGGAGAAAAGCCCCATAATTTAACAGAGGCAAGATGGAAATGTCCAGGTTTCAAGGACTGTATTTCAATATCCAGTCTCTCCTGAGTCAATTCAGCCTGATCTGCCTCTGCAAGCCACTCTGGTTTGTTAAAGATGCCTGTGGGGAACGTGCCTGGCAGATGTTTTTGGTCTCTTTTCAGAGTTGTGTTGCTCTTTCTCAACCTTGCTGGAGGGCTCTTCTTCTTGGCCTTACTCTTTACAGAAGACCCAACACCAGCAGAGAGAGAAAATTGATCAATTTCTGTCTCTAGCCCAACTAAATGAACAACTGATACTATTTCTGACAATACATCCCACCTTGTCGCTCAGTCTTGGGTGGCCATACCTCAAACACAGAAGTCTGCAGTTAGATTGGCATTTCTTGCACACTGATGTATTTATTTACCCTTTATGAACACTTGTCATTTACCAGAACAATTTAGAAATGGTCTCCAGCAAGTATTGACCTTTAATTACACTGGTTATTATTAAAATTCACTATTAATCACAGTGGGAGACCAAAATAGAAAAGGTATTTTTTTGCTTAGGTCATATGGAAAATATGGGATAATGTGTTGAGAACTTCAGAGAAACAAAGAGAACATATTCAGCAGCTGCTGGACATTTTTTCTACAACATTCCATACCAATACTACATTGTTATTTCATCCTCAACTAAAATCAGCCAATTTTTAATGTGAGATATTGTAATCCCTGAAGTTTCCTAGATCTGTTTGCCAGGAGTGCTCTGAATTATTTAGAGAGTAAAAATGCCTTCCTGGGGATAGATAATTTAGTCATTCTGAGCACCAAAATGTTTCTGACTGGTCTTCACAGGACAATGTATGGGTTGTCAGTGTCTAAAAACTAAGAATTGTAATTATACTCAGAACTTGCACATGAATCAATGCAAAAAATGGAAGGAAGAATAAAGTTCATATGAGAGACCCTTATAACTGCAAAGTGGAGTCCATATCATCTATTTTATTTTTCTTTCTGTCTCAAAGTTAGGTGTTTACTGTTCCTTGTCAGCCAGAATCCCTCTCTGGTCAATAGAGATGAATAGGCACCTACAGAGGGTGAGTCACCCAATCTATCTTAAAAAGGGATGAATCACTCACTAGAAGTGCATTTTCTTCTCCATCTTCAGTTTCAGATCTGAAGTGTGAGCAACTGAATGAGGTGTTTAGGTTTTTCCAACCGTATAAAAGGAATAAAAATATTATTCTTACCTTACAATATTATCTCTCCTTACAAACTCTGTCTTCCTTATGTCTCCAAACCAGCATGATGGCAGTGATGATAACATTGTGCTCTGGAAGGAGAATTCAATTTAGCTTAGAGACTTATTGTCCTCATGATGAAGTTAAGTGACATGAATCCCATGCAAACTTTTCACAATTTTTTGTCTAAAAGTTACATATACTTTTTCAAAGCCTACAAAGGTTGCTTTTAACACTTTTAAGTGCTTTTCTGATACAGAAAACATTTATCTGATTAGTTCTCTTTCTGTAAAAGTTGTCTAGGCTACATTAACATTTCTTATCAAGCTTTGCATATGATTGCCATGAGATTCAATCCGATTAAAAATAAAATGTTTTGAAATGCTTTTGCTTTGTTGTTTTTTTCACCCTTCCCCCACAGAATGGAAATTGTTTTCTGTCCAGTTTTAAATAAACAGCATAAGAAAATCAGGAGAAAAAATCGTCAAAGAACATATTCAATGTCAAGGAAGGTGTAGGTTGGATATTAGGAAAAAATTTTTCACCGAAAGAATTAATAAAGTACTGGAATGCTCTTCCCAGGGAGGTGGTAGAATCACCATCCCTGGAGGTGTTCAAAGAAACACTGGACATGGCACTTGGTGCTCTAGTCTAGTTGAGGTGTTAGGGCGATGATCTTAGAGGTCTCTTCCAAGCTCATTATGCTGTGATTCTGTGATCCTTAAACTCATTAACAACTCAAACAAACTCAGAAGAAAGCTAGAATTACAGTTTCTAATATGAAAGTAGACCTCAGAATGTTTAGCTTACATGGTCTGAGTCCAATGTTCCCCAAGATCATTCAGTTCCACCCCCTGCCATGGGCAGGCACAACTTCCACCAGACCAGATTGCTCAGAGCTCCATCCAGCCTGGCCTTGAGCCCTTCCAGGGATGGAGCTACCACAACCTCTCTGCACAGCCTGTTCCACAGCCACACCACCCTCTGAGTAAACAATTTCATCCCAATATCTAATCTACACCTGCTCTCTTTCAATTTGGAGCCATTCCCCCTTGTCCTGTCACTGCATGTTCTTGTAAATATTCCCTCTCCATCTTTCTTACAGGCTCTCGTCATGTCCTGGAAGGCCACAATTAGGTCATCCTGTACCTTCTCTTCTCCAGGCTGAACAATCCCAATTCTCTCAGCCTTCCCTCACAGCAGAGCTGCTCCATCCCTCTGATCACCCTGGTGGCCTCCTCTGGGCTCATTCCAACATCTCCACGTCCTTCCTGTGCTGCACCCCAGAGCTGGAAGCAGCTGTGCAGGTGGAGCCCCAGAAGATCTTAGTTTCAGGTCTGTCAAGCACAAGAAGAGGAACTGCACAACACAAGTGCAAAGCAATTCACTGTAAAGTCATGAACCTACTTCTGCAGCTGATTTTATTTTTCTTATTGTTAGGCAAAAAATGAAAACTGAACTGGAAGTACATCTGAGTTTTTTGAAACTTGTTAATGAAAAGCATGACAAGGTTCAGCTGGTGAAAAGTGACATATTTCAGCTGGCTCTGTGGGTGTCGCATCAGCATCTACCATCTGAGATCCTGGCACAAAGAGCAGAGATATTAAGATATGGCCTGTTCTTTCATGATGAAAGCCAGGATGCCAAACCAATGAAAAAACCATGGAAAAGCCATTAAAAAGAATTTTAGCACTTTGGAAACCAAGAGACTGCATTAGAAAGTTTAAGTGGACTAATTACTTGAATAACATTTTGTTACAAACCTAAGCTGGGCTTTTACAGCCCTGTATTTCAGTCCTTGCTGTTTCTTGCTAATGAAGTTAGCTATAAAATAAACAGGATGATGCTCTGGTTTTTACTGACCTGCCAAACATAAAGACTTTTTACTGCTCAGAGCAGGGGCAGAATGCAGGGGATGGGGACTGGAGTTAACAAAAAAACTCTGTGAAAACTTGTGTTCTCCAAGCTGTGGGGAGAAGCAATATTTGTGCATATCACAAAAATTTGGCTCAGCTCGCAGTCAAACACGTCTGTCCCCCAATCCAGCAAATATGCAAGTCATGTTTTGGCACTTGTCCTGGTGCCAGATGGTTACATGTGTGACAACAGTAAAAGCAGGATTGATGTGATGTCTTAGCAGCCAACATAAGGAAGGTTTAGTAGGATGAAGAGCTGGGGCATTTGAGTTCACTGTGTCTGATAGAACAGACTGTGGATGGAAGCTCTCTTCATGTGCAGCAGCAATCCTGTGATATTGCATTCTCACACAGCATTGGGAACCTCTGTGCCTGGTACAGGGTCATGTAAATAGAGCCACAGTACTAAAATCTGCTCCTCAAAATGCAGCTCTGCTTATCCAGTGATGCCCTTCCATATTCCAGGAAGAAAAATTCTTTTTAATATCAAAAAGAGCAAAATGGCTGCAGGGAGTGCAGGGTCCTTTGGAGCAAAGGATCTCGTTTGACAGGTTTGAAGGATTTTTAAAAACACAGCTGCAGTGACCTTAGCCTTCAGCTATCAGATGCAAGCAGTGTAAAAATTCATTCTGTCCATTAATGGGTTAATCATCACTGATGGGTATTTGTTACCCACAGTGCCAAAATACAGGTTTCAAGAATATCAGGATCTTTTTGCTCCAATCTTCCCACAGAAAGGGTAAACCTGTTAATTGCTGGGTGGTATCTCTATTCTATTCTGGCCAACAGGGTTCAACTAGACGATCAAAGTGATTAAAAAATAAAAAGCATCACCTGATAGAAACAGCTACAATCATTAGAAGTGCTGACATGGCACAAAAGAAATCTTTAGATGAAAACCTGACTGAACTGGCTTTTAGGGAATCCCTAAAAGAACTTCAAAAGTTTGTCTGATTTGATCACAACTACATTTATTTAGCTATTGTTCTTAAAAAAGCTCAGGAAATTGCTGAGCCCATTCACCGTTCACCATACTTAGAGATTTTCTGTGCATTGGGGTGTTTCTTCTATGCAGAGAAATTTTGCTAGGAGCTGTTCAAGGAGGTTTGTTTTCAATGACACTGAGGTGGAACTGGGGTTCAGAGCATTTGCTTTTGTTTTCTTTTACTAACCTTAACCCTAAACCCTCCTACTACTTCACAGAGCCAATATGAGATTGATGGTTTAGGGCAAACAGAGAGAATGTCACAAGAGAAACAGCCATCAAAAGAACTTGTTCTGAAGAAAGAAATGAACTTAGAAAGCAGTGATAATTGTTCATCTTCCAGCAAGTTTGGGGAATCGAGACCATGAAATTAAATCTTGAATTTATAGGCAGCCCAGATGAAAGTTCTAAATTGTTTATTAAAAATAGATAAAGAGAAATTTTATTTCACAGTCTCTCTGGATAGATTATTTCAGTTTAGGAAGATATCCAAGACTTAAAGAATTTTGCATTCCTTGTGAAAGGAAATTGCTCAGGACAGGCTGCTTGTAGGAAGAGAAGCAAAGCAAGAGAAGGGCCCTTGTAGAATATTACAAGAATATTGTGCAGAAATTATCAGAGAGATTAATACATGGATGACTGTAAAAATGCATTCAAATGCTATTTTTTTTTTCCTCAGACTGCAATGCAAAGCATTCACCAAAGCAGCTGTGTTCTGGTGTTCATCATCTCCCAACAGTTAATTTAGTTTAAATGCAGGCAGGAAGAGTAACTCCAAAACTCTCCACAGACAGAAAAAAAGAAAAAAAAGAAAAAAAAGAAGTGTTGCATATTGTATATTCACCAAAGAAGTAGATAGCACCTGGAGCAATGTGACTAAAAGCCTCTTTGCCTGATGATCATGTTGGGGTTGGATTAGAAGGAGGTGTCTTTGGAAAGGTTTGCCAGTTATAGAGACAGAATTTGCCTCAAGACATCTGCTTGATGATATTGATCACTGTAAGTGTCCTAACAGGGAAAAACAAGACAGGAAAATGTCTTGGGTTAAATGCCACCATATTTCCTGCAGTGCATTCCCTCAGTGCCCAGCTGGGATGGGAGGGCATTGTCTGCATTTTGAGGCCTCTCTTCTGAATCCCTGTAAATATAAACTTCCCCAAGTCAGAGTTTTGGCTTCAGGGCTGAACGAGCCCTTCCAGACACACCAAAGTTGTGCCATGCCCTTGCTTTCAGCTGGGACAAATTGATGCTCTTATCTCAAATTCAGAATTTCTGAGCTGTCAACAGCAATGACCTCCAAGAACATCTTTCTAGCATGAAATTACCAGCAGGGATGGTCCCTGGGATGCTGTTCCTGGAAGTACTATTTTAATGAGTAGCTCATTTGAGGACTGGTAAGATGTAGCCTGTTTGAAAAGAGAGTTGATCTAGACACTGAGAAGTTCAGAGGTTTAAGTTCAATTTATAATTTTTGCAATCTTTTTATTCTAGGAAAGCAGCTGCCACTTAAACTCAGAAAAGCAGCCAAACAACCTGATGATGTGTCTGAACAGACACTTCAGAGGAATGTGAAAAAGAAATAAACACCTCAAAATGAAAACATTTACCCTGCAGGTAAAAAAAAATAAGAGTTGGATGAAACACAAGCTTTAAAGTTTTAGAGCTGATTAGTTTTTTTCTAAATACTTTTCATTTAAGCACTAATTATTCTTTCCAGTCCTTTCAATGTTAATCCATTATTAAATGGGTTAAAGATTCACGGAAAAATTCATGTCAGACTTTGTAACTGCCAAAATAAGACTCTCAGAAAGTGTTTTGAGGAGCAAGAAATCTAATTAGTTCATTGGTTAATGAAGTAAATCAAAGGAGATTGGCTATGGAACCAATCTCATTGACTGCTTTAACTCCTAAACCAGGGTGAGATGTTTCTCTTCATGGCCTGGTTATAGACCCTGTGCAAAGCAAGAGCAAAAATGCAATTAGTGTCTGGGCTAATTGGTGGCAGGTTTAGTGACAGGCTGCCCTGGCACACACATTGTGATGTAGCACAGGGCTGGATTACCACAATCATAGTATGACACAGCCCTTGATGTTATAAGGAAAAAAGGAAGAAATGCTCCAGTTTCCATTGTGTTCTGGTTACAAAAGGTTGCTGGAAGCACTGTCCTGTGATCATGTTTGGAGCTGTGCTCCTGTATCTGTGCTAAACTGATTTCTTTGTATGGATACTGCACGTTTGCTGCCACTCTACATTTCTGATAATTAAGAGTTTGAACCAATTTGCAGGGTAAATAATTTTCTCGTTTGGGAGAGCTGAAAGGTGCAATAATGCAGCTGAGTCCAAACAAGGATGGGGTTCAATTACATCTGCCTAAACAGTCCTTGTTCAGCCAGTGATCTCCCATCCCAGGAACTGGAACTGGCACCCACCTCCCCAGCGCCAGGGACAGAGAATTATGGAACAAATGGGAAGTGACAGGACAAGGGGGGATGGCTTTAAACTGAAAGAGGTCAAGTTTAGATTAGATGTTATGATTAAATTCTTTCCTGTGAGGGTGCTGAGGTCCTGGAAAAGGTTTTTCAGAAAAGCTGTGGCTACCCCATCACTGGAAGTGTCCAAGGCCAGGTTGGGCAGGGCTTGGAGCAGCCTGGAATAGTGGAAGGTGTCCCTGCCCAAGGCAGGGGGTTGGAATGAGATAATCTTTAGGATCCTTTCTAACCCAAATAATTCTGTGGTGATTCCATGGTTATGAATCTCTTGGACCTTTCTAGTGGAAAAGCTGCCTGAGCTGTTATCACTGCTATCATCACTGTTATCACTGCTATCACTGTTATCACTGCTATCACTGTTATCACTGATTTTATCTTTTTCTTTCAGCAGAACTGGGCTGTGGAAAAAGGAATCAGGACTTAGAACCAGCTGCTGCCTGGCACTGCTCACATTCCAGTGCATGGAAGAGGAAGCCCGAGATGATGGATATGGGAACAGCCACATCACTGCTTGTAGGATTAAATAGGCAGCTGTAGCATAGAGTGGCATAAACACAAAACTTAAAAAGGACTTTTGATCCCTTTTTAGCAAGAGATGCTTCCCAATCACTTGGAACAAAATCCTACCAAGCCTGAACTAAATCTTGCTGCTTGGGAGCAGACCTTTATAACACAAGGTTGGAGTTTGGGTCTGAATAGAGCTGGGTAGGATATTAGTGGGCAATTTTTATACAGAAATGTCAAGCACACTGGAAATTTTGCAGCCTGGTCTCCAGAGAATTCATCAGATTTAAGTATTACTGCAGCATTGCATTTGAGTGAAAGGGCAAAGAGAGGGAGCATTTATCTTATCAGAATATTGACTTTCTTGTTGTTCTGCTTTCTGGGGATGTAATAACACCAAGTTGTGTTTGCATAGCAACAAGGTAAAGGTTTCTTTTTTAAATGTGTGGTTCCACTCTGAAAAAGAAAACCTAACACCATGGCAACACACAGTGATTCCTCCATCAAATACACTCTCAAAAAGTGCTTTGCTAGATTTAGGAATCATTATTAAAAAGAAGAGAGATATCAACAAGCTTACTTCCAGGTTTTGCAGTGTTTTTACATATATATACATATATATTCACAGGCATTATTACCTCCACCTTATTTATTAGCTAAGTATTTATATCTGTACAGACTCCCACAATATTCTTCCTGCTAACCCTCCTGCTCTTTTACCATCTGTCACTTCACTTCCAAGAGTGAAACTGAATTAATTTTCTTAAGCCTGCTAAGATGCTGGTAAAAGCAGACAAGTTCCACCCGTGTGAGCTCTTAGTTAAAAAGCCTGTGCAAGCCTTTATGAGCATAGCCAGGGATAAAGTAGACAATATGTGCACATCTGCACCAGGAGCAGCAGTTCCTCCACCGGATCCGTGGGTGCTTCACCTTCCCTTGCAATCTGTGTGACTGCAGGGCCTGTGCCTCAGTTTGGGAGTTGGAGATAAGAGCTGCTGAGGAAAACCAGACTTTTCAAAAGCCTGGATCTCCCTCCGAGTGACTGACTTCAGAAGGTAGCAAGACCAGAGGTTTTCAGACTCTTCAGATGAAAAAAAAAATATTCCAGAGAATCTCCAAATGAACTAAAAAAAAAAATCCAAAAGAACAAAGAAAGCCCCAAACACCCACATATGGAAAAAAAAAAAACAACAACAACAGATTTTTATAGCTTTTTCTTCTTTTAATAAAGTTAAAGAAAAATCATGAAAAACACTTTATTTAGTTAAATTTTAAAGCAAACTACTATCATATTCAACTAAAGAGGAGAGGCTTTTCTCTTATATAGCATATTTAGCATGCATATCTCCCCTCTTTGCATGTGTGACGAGGTGATTGAACCTCTTTATTTAAAGAGGTTCTGTTATTTAAAGAGCTTCTTGTTAATTAAAAACACCTCAATAACTCTGAGAGACCTGGGACAATGGGAGGTGTCTCTTCCTATGGCAGTGGGGTTGGAATGAGATTATCTTTAAGGTCCCTTCCAATCCAAACCATTCCATGATTCTGTGATTTAAATCCTGGCCTGATTTTGTCTGCTGTGGTCTCCCTTTGAATGTCACTGGCTGGATGTCACTAATTCTACATTTTGATCAGCTCTGATGGGGAATCAGACAGACAAGTGCAAAGCAGGACTGATGGAGAGGGGTTTCAGCAGTGACCTCTCTGACAAATTACTCAAAAATGTGATCTCCCTCCAAGTGTTTGCCACAGTCTGGAGGTCAAAGCCTTCCTGATGGTGACAGGTCAGTCCCCAGCCAGGTTTTCGTGATGATTTTGCAATCAGTCCCAGCTTCACAGCTGATGCTGCAATCAGATCCATCGCGCCTGCTGAATTTTGATCATTTTTAGTGACAAGCAATAGAGGGGAACAAAACCCAAAGAGAGAAAGTAAGAAAAATGGCCCTGCTTAGAGGAGGCCTTTCAAAAGACAGAGCCACGGTACTGAGCTTTCCTCTGCCTCCTTCTCCCTTCTCTGCCAGTCTTAGCTCTGAATTACTGACAAGAAAATGGAGGGAAAACAGAGAAAAGAAAAAGAAAATAAGGCAAGAAAATTCAGTTTCTCTGAAGCTAAGCAAGCCACCCAGGCAACATGTCATAAGAAGGGATCATAAATAACTCTGCTTTTTGATGTAATTCACTTAGAAAGATCTTTTGTGGACCATTCATGTTGTTGCTTGAGGCAATTGCTCTTCTGGTAGGTACAGCTATAAAATACATATGTGGTGGAACCAAAAGGACAGAATTATCTCAAATAATGAACAGATTCATTGGAACTTTCAGCCTCTATATATATAAATATGATCAGTTCTTCCAGCCAAGACTGAGCTGACATCACCTCCAACCAAATGTCATTGGACAAAGCCAACCAGTGCTGAAGTTTCAGGTTTTGTACTCAGCTATTGTCAGGAATTCTGAAAAATCGGAAGAAAATTCCTCTCCATGTAAACTTGTCAAGCAGGAGGCAGTTCCACAGCTTTATCCAAAGCTGTATTAGCATTTGAATGCACTTTTTGCAACTGTGTAAGGCCCCAGAATTCACAGATTCCTCTAAAATGAAAGATTTGCTACATTTCCAGAGGGAATATTTCCGTAGGGATCAGATAAAAACACTGTTTAATATAACACCTGGCCTTTTACTGCAAAGATGTTTGCATCAAAGTGCTGCATATTCAGTACATTTGTAATTTTTAATCATTGAGTTTTTCCTGTACTGAAAGTTTTATTCATCTAAAAGAAAAACGAGCGTGGGAGTTATAAGGAGGATTTAGCCAATCTTCTGAGTCTCAGTTGGAAAATATCATTCCAGATTTTTAGGAGAAACTGCTCTTCCAGAAAGATTTAATTCTGTGATGTATTACTTCATTTCCCTCCCTGTATCTTTAGGTATGAGCCATCTTCCTCTCTTCCACTTAAACCAAACAGGACAGTTTTTATTTTTATATATACATATATATATGAATATATACAGATATTTACACTCCACCCAGTCATCCCTGATTCATTTTATAAGGCAACAGAGAGAAATTTGCCCTTTCAGGGTGAAATTCAGCTGAACTCTTTTGCACAATGACTTTCAACTGGGATGGATTTCATGTCATTGCACCTCTCTGACAAAAAGAGTTCCAAAAACATATGGAGGTAGCACTTGAGGACATGGTTCAATGGTGAACGTGATTGACAGCTGGATATGATGATCCTAAAGGCCTTTTCCAACCTCAATTATTCTATAATCCGACAAAAAAGGAAACCAGATTCCAGATCAGTTACTGAATTCCACATTTAGTTGGATGAATGTGATGGGGGAGAGTAAAGGACATATGGACAGAAAGCCATTTACAGTGGTCTTGGGAGGAATTTTGGCTGGCATAAGTCTTCTGCATAAAGGGCTCCTGTTGCTGTATGGTAAATAAAATGTGAAATTTAAAAAAGGAGGAGAAAGGGTAGAATTATATGAGTTGCTTTGTCTCTTTGATTCACCCTGTTTTGCTTCACCCTGTTTTGCTTCAGTCAATTAGTCTTCTGTAGGGATTGGTGGATTTTAGGCAAGTTTTTAGCCAGGTTCGGGGGTTGGGGTTAGGGATCTTGGGGCAGGGATGGGCCAGGAAGTCTCTGAGCAGGACCCCTGAAAAGTAATGCTGCCCTACACCAATCCATGTGTTCTACCCAAAGGGAAATGGCCCAGGACAAGGTGAGTGAAGGGTTAATCAATACAGACCCAAATTTATTTTATTTCTCTCTCAAACTAATACCTTATCCACCCTAGGATTTGTATTTCCTTTCAGGAGACACTGTGGATTCTTTGCTGTAAATCAATGCAACTTATTCTTTTTTTCCCCCCACAAAATAAAGAAGATAATTTCTTATGTCAGGGTAATTTATCGATGCTCTTAACTATCCTGCTTTACCATGATAAATTACCTCCTTAAATCTCCTTTCTACATCAGTTTTCCATTCTCAAGACAGTATTGTGACTTTTTGGGTGCCACTGTTTCAAGGAGCTGTGTGCATTTCTCTCCTGAGAGTGCAAGTGTGGCAGCTGCTTTAGCTGTTGCCATCTAGCAGCAGAATGTGTATTTATACATCTATAAATACACCAGTGGGTGCTAATAAAGCCCAGCAGAAACCCAGCTTCACAAGTTCTTTGGAAAAACAGGAAAACCAAACAAAACAAAATGAAATCATTCAAAGCACACAAAAATACAAGATTTCTGCATTCGGGTGAAGTTTCAAAGACTTGTCCCATCCAAAATTGGTGCCTAAGTGTGGTGTAATCTGCCTGATGCCCTGTAAATAAGCAGAGCACCTCTGTTCTGTCTCTCTGTGCTGCCAGGTTGTGCAGTTCAGCTCTGCCATGACCTCCCTTCTAATTTCCCAACAAACAAGGTCAACAAAGCTGGCAGCAGGTAGTTAAGTCAGTATAATAGGATTTTGATTGCTTTCCTACAGCAGGGGAGTATACAGGGAGACGTGTACATTATACTTCTGAGTGAAAGCACAAAACCTATTTCAAGGTTTTCATTAATTGCATTTATCTTTAAAGATAGGAATACCGAGTGATGCTTAAGTAAATAATGAGGCCTTAACTTCACACACTGAGCTGCAATAAACAAGCAGGGCCTGCTAAGAAGAGATTATTTTTTTATTTTAATGGGGAGGATGACTTTTGTATTGGTTCTGGACCCAAATACTGCAGAATAATGCCTTGCTTTGGCATTGCAATTAAAAGTAAATGTACCTCATTCTGCAGGAAGGACAGGGAAGGCTCCCTCCCTGCCTACATCTGATTCCATACTTGGTATTGGCTACAATCTTATTTTAAACATGACTGGGAACACCCAGAAGTTCCTTCTAAACAGAGCATTGGTTCTTTAATCTAAATTCCTGAGTCCCAGTGTTTCCCTCCAATGTTGTGATCTACAGAAGAATCACATCCACACCTGCATGAGGTGGATGTGTTTGGATTTAATCCACTTGTTTGGATTTATTCCACTTCATTCAGTGCAAAACATCTGCTTTGATGGCTGTCCCATCCCTGCAAGCGTTCCAGGCCAGGCTGGACAGAGCTTGGAGCAACCTGGGACAGTGGAAGGTGTCCCTGCCCATGGCAGGTGGGTGAAACTGGATGGGCTTTAAGGTTCATCCAACCCATTCTGTGATTCTCAAATAAATAAAATATAAATGAATTAAATAACAGTGATGGAAGATCTTCCTATGAGTGTTCAAAAAGAAAAAAACCACAAAAACAAATCAAGCAGACACTTGGCAATATGGTTGCAATATGGTTTAGTGGACATGTGGAATTTGATCAAGGGTTGGGCTTGATAATCTTGGAAGTCTTTCCCAATCTTAATGATTCTATGATCTCTTAACTTCTTTTGTTTCAGAAATTATTTTTTCCTCATCTTAAGCTTGCCTCTAGTCTTTATTTCTGTATTTTTTGTGAACTGTTCAAAAATCTTACTGAGTTGGTATCTATTGGCCTGAAGTTGCAACTGCCTTGACAGTTGCGAGATCACAAAGAAATATTTAGGATCAGGGTCTGTTTTATTTTGCACCATTCAAATCCCAAACTCTCCCACTGTTCATCTTTCAGCTGGGTTCCTGTCTGATCCAGAGTAGGGGACAAGTTAGAGGGCTGGAAAAGGCAGATGAAACAATTTCTGCTTCAGCTGTTGCTCCTTCCTTGCTTCATAACCTCGAGCCAAAGGTTGCAGCTCCCTGTGACTCAATTTCTGCTCATTGTAGCACAAGTTCTGCAAGGTATGAACTATTTTCTGCAACTGTACAGCAGGCAGAGCAGTAATATCCCATTCCCACATCAAGCCTCCAGATATAACACCATGGTGAATAATAGTGTGAGAGAAAACAGCTCCAAAACATTTTTTTTTTAAAAAAAGAAAAAAAATCTTTTTTTCTCCTTCTCATTTGTTTCTGCAGTTTAGGAAACATACGTTCCACAGTGCACTGAGCTATTTCTAATATGCCCAGCTGTGCAGGTTGATAGGCAAGAGATAAAACCATGCTGCTAATGAAAAACAGCTGCTCATTAGTCAGGAGAAAACTGGTTAGGGTGTTTAGAGATACAATTATTTTTACTGTTCTTGTCCCTTTTTACGCTTATACAGAAATTATATTATTATCAAATCATGCTAGACGGCGTCTCAGGTTGAACATTTTAAAAATGAATGTGGTTCATTAACAACATGATGAATATTTAAGCAGGATTACAGAGCATAATGAACTTCCTTTAAATTTTTTTTTCAAGTAGAAAAAGCTCAATAAATTTGCTAATATTTCACTGGTTAATGTTACAATTAGGTGTGCAGCATCTTTTCCCAGCTTTCCATCTCTCTTTTAATGCTGACTCTGAATTTAAGTCTGAAAAGCTGCAATTTTTTCCTTTTGAACATTAATCAGGTTGATACCTGAAGTCAGTCACATAAGCAGTCACCTCATCAGTATGAAACCCCTGACAAAGGAAGGGAAATCCAACCAAATGCTCAGTACCTAAAAAGTAAAACAAAACTGAAACCTCATCCTCTGAATTAGCATTTTTGTGATCTTATCCTCACAAAATTAATGACAATTTCTCAACTGCAAAACACTTTAATCTTTAAGATTCTTCTAATTTCTTACAAAAAATAAAGCTGAGAAAATCAAGTAGAAAGAAACAATTTAGTATTGTTATTTCTAAATATTCCTTTAGAAATTATTTTATAGGTCTAATTATTTCATTGCCAAAACCACATTTACTTAAGGTCTGGGCCTTTATCCCAAGAGATTTGTTGTGGAATTTGGAATCTTTTTGCCATGAGCAGAGTGGCCTTAGCACTTCTGAGACTGCTCTGATCAGACAACCTTCAGCTCAGTTTACTCAGCAAGGAAAAGCAGCAAGATGAAAGAAAAAAAATTAAAGGAGATTGGCTGAAGATCTGCCTGAGAGCAGTGGTGGAGTCACTGCCCCTGGAGGGTTTCAAAGATGTGTTTAGGTTGCACTTAGGGACATGGTTTATTGGCAGCTTGGCAGTGCTTGGTGATCAAGTGGGCTGGATAATCTTGGAGGGATTTTCCAACCTCAACGGTTCTATGTCTCTACAAGTCTCTGTGGCCAAATATTTCTCTTGTGCTCTCTCCCTCTCCAGACTTACAGATGGAAGGCAGGGATATCCCAAAACAGAATTTTACAGACTCAGATATCCACATTGGATGGCTCAGCAGAAGTCTCCTAAATGAGATAATCCTGAGTGAAAATATCCATATAAAAACATTTTACACCAACTTTTATTGTTCGATGCCAAAAAAGGAACATTTTTTTCCCCATAAAATGATGATCTCATGGAATTATTTTGCTGACACACATTGAAGAGGAAAAAAAGTTATTTCCAAGTTATCTCCAATAGCAAATCAATACATCAGGAAAGATGCAGAGCTTCCCTCTGTGCTGGCAAGATCAGAACTGGAAACAGTTCCACTGTAATGTTAATTCATTTATCTGGAATTTACCAATAAATGTCTGCTGTGGAGAAGGAGTGAGGAACTGTATCATAAGCAAAGTTCACTGCTAATACATGTCTTGAGGCAAATCCTTTTTTATCCCTTATGTTGCAGGTAAAATAAACAAGAGAAATTATCTGCACTTACTCAGAATCCCAACCCTGGGACAAAGTCTTTGTGCAAGATGCTCTACAATCACCAGTTGAAAAGAGGGTTACAGTCCTGGGAATTAAACAGGCTAAGTAGGTAATAAAAGACAAATAAGTAGAGATGGAGACCAGGGAAGGATGAGAAGCCAATGTTTATCTGGAGACAAAAGATTTATAATGTGCTGACAAACTCCTCGTGTCAAATTTTTTGAGTTTCATAGGAGTGAAGAATTTTGAAGCTCAAAGAAACTGCATTACAAGTGTGGAGAGAGAGTTATTTCTCCCAAACAAAGAATAAAGTTATTTCCCCCTACTAAACAGTAGAAGGCACAAATCTGAGATGGGAAGTGGCATCTGCATGACATCATTGGGTTTTACCTTGGTTGTGACTCCCAGGAGCTCTGTGTCCCCAAGTGTTTCCTGCATCCATTATGGGGCTGAATTTCTGGTCTTTGGGACCACCTCAGCAAATTCTTGGGGCTCCTTCACAAATGTCACCAGTTTGCTGTTGCAGGGTGGTCCATGGGAGTGAAAATGCACATTCAGGGTCGATGCTCTCCATTATTACCCAATCCTGCTCAGGTAGAAACACAGGGAATAATTGTTTCCATACACATGTGCAGCACACAAAACATCCACGTCTACGTCTGCTTATGTTAAATATTTCTATCCCAGCAAAGCATTCCAAAAAAAAACCCCTCATGGGACTCACTCAACGTTGCAAACCTCACCTGCACAGGTCAATTGAGAACCTGGGACACTGCCCAGAGGAAACCACGCTGTGGTTGCTGTTAGTTTCCCCTCTGATTGGTGCCTCTGTTCTCTGCTCCCAGATCAGGTCTCAGGTGAGTTATTCAGTCTTTTATTACATGTGCACAGCAGGTCCCCAGGGCTGGCACCCCCCTCATGCACACTGGAAAAGAAATCCCACAAGCCAACAGCACATGGTGAATCAGGCACCAGAGGATGCTTTGGATTGGGGTCACACATTTGTCAGAACAACAAAAAAATAAATAGATGAACATAATTTTGCATTATAGCAGCACGAGCTACAATAGCTCAGAGTGGGGAGCTGATTATTGCTCTGCTACTTACTGAAAAATGTCATGCTATTTATAGGGCTGAGCAAATAGCAAATTATAATCATCTACCTCAGATCCATTCAGTGTGCTGCTCTCCAGGTGGGCTCCTCTTGTGCCCCTGTGCTGCAGCCTAGAGGAGTGGTCAGTCTCCGTGCTGAGAGCTTGGCACAGCCATGGCCAATTGGAAAAACAAAACAATTAATTTTGCTAACTCCTGGTCTCCATGGGGAAGGAGGCTCAAGCCTGGCTTTGCAGAATTATGCTGCTGAGCTGACTCAGGTTCTTTGCCCCTTTCAAATGAGAGTGATAAACTTTACAGCATTCAAGATAATTAATAGCATCATACTCTGATTAAGCACCTCCAGCAGCTTAAATCACCTGATTAAAAACCAGAAGGGGGCTACAAGAATTCTGCAGAGGGACTTTCTACAAAGTCATGTAGTAATGGGACAAGGGGAATGGCTTTAAGGTGAACAGAGCAGGTTGAGATTGGATATTAAAGAGAAATTTTTCCCTGTGAGGGTGGTGAGGCCCTGGCACAGGCTGCCCAGAGAAGCTGTGGCTGCTCCATCCCTGGAAGTGTCCAAGGCAAGGTTGGATGGGGCTTGGAGAAACCTGGGATAGTGGAAGGTGTCCCTGCCCGTGGCAGGGATGTGGAACTGGATTTCTTTACGGTCCCTTCCAACCCAAACCGTGCTGTGAATCCCCAGCACAAATATATTGTGGGTATATTTCAATATTTATTTTTGCAAATCTGTAATTTGATAGAGTAGGGGGCTGCAATTCCCTGTACAGTTTCACTGCTGGTTTAGTTCTGGGACCTTCAGGAGTTTTCCAACTCAGCTGCTTTCCTCATCATCTGTTCTGCTTTTCCTCTGTCCCAGGTTTTGCACCTCTGTCTTTGTGTCTCTCTCTTGAGTCTATCTTGGAATAATATATTGACTCTTCTAGACCTTTTAGCCAACTTTCAAATTACTCAAGTTGTGTTTTGTCAGTGCTCTGAGGGTTGTAGCCAGTCCATCTCAAGCTGCAGCAAGCCCTTGGGGATGCAGGGGATGCAGACTGAGAATGCAGAAAGAAAACTTACCAGGCTCTATAATATTTCAGGGAAATCAGCAGTGAAAGATGGGACAAAAGTCCTGGAGAGGAAATAAATGTATCAAAAGTAGAAGGTGATAGTAGGAAAAATAATTAGCCCCTGGAGAAAAGCTGGCAAAGCTCTGTTATTTGCTCTCTTCTGTTTTGCCATGCCAGAGATGAATTTTCATAGGTCATGAACGCTATCAGCAATGGGAAAAAAACTCTTAACTTAGGCTAAAATAACCTTAGAGAGCAGGTAATCTGGGTTTTCACTCCATCAAGCAGCTCAAATTCAACCTGATGTTTCCCACAGGCAATATCTGGAACTGCTAAATTGAATTCAGATTTACTAGATTGGTACCGGGATTACAGGCATGTTATTTTTCTTTCCAGAAAGACTTATGTCATATTACTTTTCCCTATTCATCTCTCTTCACAAATCACTGTCCAAAGGGGGAGGAAGTACAGTAACTTCTTTGCTCTGAATATGACATGTGGAAATTTCCTCTTGAAAAATAACCTTACTATTACAAGGAAATAGTGTACTTAAATAAGGCTTTTTTAATAATCACATTTGTAGGCAAGAAAAGGTCAGAGGTGGAAAGAAAAAGTATGAAGAGTATGAGGAAGTAAAAATCCCTGTTTTGTTTGTTTATTTACACATGTAGAATTTTGAACATATCAACTGGAGACTTCATGAAAGAGCATAACCTGATTTGTAAAAGAAGTAGTTTTTTGCAAAAAGGGCTGGTAAATAAAGCTATCAATAGAAATCTTCTTTTCCCAGGTGGATTATATTCTGTATTTGTGCTCCCAGAAGGGGAACAGAGTAAAGCAATCTTCACAAGCACACTTCAAACAAATGGTTTTCAATCTGGTTTTAAATACTTGCTCCCGGGGTAAAGTAAAACTGTCTTGAATTGCAAAATGGGGGCATTGGAACAGAAATACAGGTTTTTACTCTATTTTGCAGTAGTGCCTTTGATATAGGAATGTAAATGAAAGGCTGAAAAAGAGGAGTTTGAATACAGATCTCTGGTCTGTATTTAGTGTGAGGGACTGGAGTGCCCACTGTGTAAACAGTTCCTCATGGCAATGCAAGGTCCTGTGGCTGATTTGGCTGAATTTTAGTTTAAAAAGCAATTTAGGGCTAAAGCCCCCAGGGGAAAAAATAGGCAGGCACACAAATCTAGGGAGTTTTGCAGTTTTTAGGCAGAAAATATTATTTCTTAAGGCAATGAGTCATGGAATTCTCATTGGAATATCTTTGACTATTGATGTGAACTTAATAAGGGTTTAGTGACAAGATCCACAGGACCAGAGGAAATGCCTGCTGATTTGAATTAATGTTTTTATTTTATTGTTTTCCCCAGGGAAGCCCAGGTTGCCTCTCTAGTACTCAGGGGAAGAGCGTTACTTCTGCCAAGTTCTTTAGCAAAGAGGGAACTTTTCACCCTAAAGCTCTCTCTGGGGGTAAATCTCCATGGAGCCGCTACTTTCTTCTCTCTCTCCTGTTTTCCACAACTTTTTGCTCTGCAAATTAGTCTGCAGTGGTCTCCAAAATAAATGAATTTGGGTGATGATCCCTGTCCCACCCCAGCTGCAAGCAAAGAGGAGCTTCATACATCTCACATCAGCCTCCAAATCTCCCAAGTGCTGCAGAAAGGAGATGTCTCACACCAGTTCCTTCCTGGAATCCTTCCTGGAATCCTTCCTGGAATCCTTCCTGGAATCCTTCATTCCTTCCTGGAATCCTTCCTTCCTTCCTGAAATCCTTCCTTCCTTCCTTCCTGGAATCCTTTCTGGAATCCTTCCTTCCTTCCCTGCTGCACTCCTCCATCATGCAATAAATTACATCTCCTGGAAAGATGCTTTGCCCCTTACAGGACCAGAAAAGGAATTCCTATTAAACCTTTCAGGATTGCTCTTGAGTTGCCCTCAAAACCAGGGGTATTTTGGTTGCCTTGAGGCTCATTCAGTCTGAGTTAATCAGCTGAAAGTGCTGTTATGAGGATTTTTTGCAACCACTTGACCCATCCTCATCCACGGAGAAATTGCTCTTCCTCTTTGGGAGAAGAGATTTTCATGGAACCAGAGAATAGTTTGGGTTGGAAGGGCCCTTAAAATTATTCAGGTCCAAACCTCCAGCCATGGGCAGAGGCACCTTCAACCATCCCAGGCTGCTCCAAGCCCCATCCAACCTGTCCTTGGACACTTCCAGGGATGGGGCAGCTTCTCTGGGAAACCTGTGCCAGGGCCTCACCACTCTCATAATAAGGAATTTATTCCTAATACCTAATCTACATCTACCCTCATTCTGCTCATTTTCAACACAATCATTATCTTTTGCCAAAATTACGTAAACAATAGGGGCATTTTAAACAATCACTTTATAAGTGTTTGCCCAACATTTTCCATTTCTGGAGAGCAATGCTCCCTATACCAGCATCATCAAAACCTTGACCAAAGGGATAATGCCAGATAACAAAGAGTTAAGAAAGAGGTAAGAGAGAAGCCCACACCAGTGCCGGTGACATTTCCCTGTTGGATAGTTTAGGAAGAAGCCTTCACTTTGAAACTAAATCTAATTGGAGGTTGTTTGGGATTCAGCTCTCCTACTGACTTAACAAGCTGCTGGAAAGTCTAATAAATATTGACATGATCCCTTTCTCTTTGGCAGAGCCTTCCGAGAACTCCACTTTGTAGCTCAACGATGCCTCCCTGTGTTGCCTGTGTCAAAATGTAGAGGGAAAAAACCCATGGTCAGCATGCACTTCTACATGGAAATTTAATGAGAATATTTCTAAATTTCATCCAGCCAGTTCAGCTGAAGGAGTCATGAGTTTGATTTCAAGTAAAAAGTTCTTCTAACCCCATTTCACAGTGGGTATCTGGTACCTGGCTTGGGTTTTACCCTCCCAAAAGGGTAAGACATGGTGTAAATTGCAGTTAATAATTGTAATTTTCCTCTTTTGTTGGTGCCTACTTACTCGATATGATTCCTCTTTTATCATTCCATTAGAACTAAAAGTTAAATTAACCCTGGTGACAGAACAAGAGAGTCCTTGCTGTTTCTGTGTGTGTCTCAAGGACTGGAAAGAGAGTTGACCAAAGCAGAAGAGACAGAAGACTTTGTTTTGAACTTGAGTTTCATTTACTGATGTTTTGGAAGTTATAAAATACAGCTACAAATAAATCCATCGGTAAGAACGAGTTTAGACTCTCAGCTAAACACTATTCAGTCTCAGTTTAACAGGCTGATTAAAGTTCACGGTATAAAAAGAGAGAATAAGTAGAATGAAATTGGGGTGAGGGACAGCTCAGAAGAAAAACACAATCTGTGTAATCTTAGGCGAAGATTTAGGGGGAACAAAAAGAACAATCACTGATCATTTTACAAGATCTTGGTAATTCCCCTCCTCTGGTTTCATCAGTATCCTGAATTCCACCCTCAAGTTTATTTCTTTACTTCTGTACCTGCCAAGGCCTCACTCAGCCCCACACCACCAGGTTACACCAAACTGTCCTTGCAGCTCTGGAGCAAATAAGGGATTCTTTGGAGACCACTGGAAGGGATGCGATCTGCATTTGAAAATCACAGATTTGTTACCATTTATTCCCTCCTGATTGCAAATGGCTTTTGCAGGACTTGGTGTCTTTGCAGATGGAGGAAGCTGCATCAGTGGGATGGAGGAAATCTGGCCAAGCACATTTGGGTAGAGGGAAGTTACCCAGAGTGTTTGTGGGCTTTTCATCCCTGGAAGTGTTCAAGGCCGGGTTGAACAGGGCTCTGAGCATCTTAATCCAGAGGAAGGTGTCCCTGCCTTCCCTGTAGGACCAAGCAAGACTGAATGAAATCATGCTCCTGAACTTCCACAGTTTTTAGGTGACACAATTAAGTGTTGCTTCTTCTCCACGAGATGTGTGAGGATGGTACAAACTCTGGTGACAGAGAGTGGACAATCACACAGATGGGAAATCTCTCACGTTCTTCTGGGGGTAAAATAAGGAGAAAAATTCAATCCAGAGATTTTTTTTTTTATTGCATAACAGTAGAAGTTTGTGTCTTCAAAGAATTCAGAGACTGGAGGGACAATAAAAGGAAGCAGTTTAATACTGAGAAGTGCCTGCAAGCAGTACATCTTGCAGTGATACTGGCACTGGTCTGCAAGTGTTTGGCCTTTTTATAACAAACTGCTGAGATTCTGTGTTTTGATCTCATAAGGATTGACCCTTGGTAGTGAGTCCCCAGCTGATAAGATGCCTGTGATACTCCAGCACCTCAGCCCAGCATTGCCTGCAGAATAGACTCTCCTACCTGTGATGGGGTGAGATACAGTGGAGTTTCCCATCCTCCCTTGAAATAATTACTTTTGATCACCCTTAAGCATTTCCAGAATATGCAGGAGGTGGCCAAACAGAAGCAGCTCGAAAATCAGCAGACTGCTGATTAGAATTACCTCTTACAAGCTCATCACTTTACCCTCTGTCCCTACTTAGAGAGGGGACACACTGGAGTCCCCATTGCTGCCCCTGCTCCCTGCTGATGTCCTTCCTACATCCCTCCCTAGCTACAGCCAGCAGGATTCACCCCTCTTCTCCTCACTGTAATTCCCAGCCCAGCAACCCTCTCTGACTCTGTTCCCTGGTGATGAGTGTTCACAAAATTACAGTGAAAGCTGCAGTCAGAGGTCATTTTCTGCTTTGCCTTCTACACCAGAAAAAGCTGAGATCCCTGTGATGGACCACTTGGTTTAATGTGAGCATGAGGCATTTTGTTTTTCAAGTCCATGAAGTTAAGAGCTATTAAAAGGCAGCTGGTTATTGACAAGCTATCAAATAAATTTGGAATGCATCCTGCTGCGTAGCCATCTGATGAAGCTGAATGGGAAAGCTAATGACCCTCATGCTATACTTGCCATAAAATATGGCCTTTATTTCAGCACTTGAGGTTTATTCTCTAGTGGGGCAAGGAAAGAAAATGGGATATATCCCATTTTACTCCAGCATGGAATCACACACGCACATTTTGGTTACAAACCACTCAAAAAACTCGTTCTGTACATCCTGCCATGTGCTCCTCCTGCAAGCTCAAGAGCAAAACAGTCTGTGGCAGGCAAAGCATCTCCTGACTTCTATGAATTATTTGGAGTTATTCCTCAAAGACGAGCTGGAAGATCAGTTGGGGGATATCAGTTAATTAGCTCTGCCAGTTTTCTCCTGCTGAGAAGCTGACACAGTTGTTATAAATAATTCAGAGCCTTTTCATGCTCTGTGTGCTGCAGTGGTGTAACTATCTGTGGAGTTTTGCTGATAGTGACATCTCAGGTTCATGTGACCGGCTGGGATAGAATCAGATATTTGTTTTTATCAACAGCACACTTAACATGGCATTACCTGTGTCCTCTGATTGGATGGAAATAACTGAGAATGGGATTCCCAATAGTGAAAATGCATTTGGAAATAATCTTCCAGGTTACTTTTTTCTCCTTGTTTGTCAGTATTGCACCCAACACAACAGCAGCCTGACTATGCCTGCAGTGAGAGCAAAATTCAGATAATAATGTTGAACTGAAATATTACCTACCCAAAGTGCAGATCCACTGTTTAAACTCTCAGAGTGAAGGATGGAACCCCTTTGTTCTTGCAATGGGACACATTACAAGTACTGCAAACCTTCCCCACTATTCACTGAAGTATTGACTGCTTTCTTTAATGCTGCTGCACAAAGTAAGAAGCAAACACAGTGAAGGCATTGGGCACATTTTACCCAGGGACACTGAACTTAAGCTGACAGCAAGAGCAAACACTCAGGTGTAACCCTGCACCTGCCTCCAACCCCACGCACTCAGTCAATAATCCTGGCATTTAAGGCCATACATTTCTGATTTCTGAAGTCAGCTCAATGAAAGACCAACAAATCAGTGTCTGTGTTATAGGACTCAACAAAAAGACATATTTTTATATTTTATAACTGATCTGTTGATGAAGGAGGTCCCTGTGGCACTGGATGCAATCTCAAACATGGAAGTGAGATTTTGAAGAAAGAACATTTCTAGGAGCAGAAAGAAAGATGGGGAGGGATAAAATCCAAAATATTTGTTTGTCTTTGTTAGCCACCAACCCTCACTTTGCCTCAAATCCACCCCATCTTCCCTCATTCACATAAACTTCTCCTTATTATAGAATTATAGAATATTTTGGGTTGGAAGAGACTTTCAAGATCATCTCATTCAACCCCCTGCCATGGTCAGGGACACCTTCCATTATCCCAGGTTGCTCCAAGCCTGACCCTGGACACTTCCAGGGATGGAGCAGCCATAGCTTCTCTGGGCAGCCTGTGCCAGGGCCTCACCACCCTCACAGGGAAGAATTTCTTCCAAGTTTCAAATCCAAATCTACCTTCCTTCAGCTTAAAGCCATTCCCCTTGTCTTATCACTGTATTGCTATGTCAAAAGTGCCTCTTTGACATTTCTGTTGTTCCCATTCAGGTCCTGAAAGATCACAATAGCATCACCCCACAGCCTTCTCCAGGCTGAACAATCATTGTTTTCTCAGCATTAAAATTTTTGCCAGCATTCAATGTTACTACCCCTCTAAACAAAGACACAACATATGTTACTGTGCATCTTTGGGCTGACAATAATCAGTTTATATCCATGTCTGGATGAAAAAAAATAGGAAGTATGGTGAAGGGCAAGTTAAATAAGCTCCCATAAACCCCACATTCTGAAGGAAATCATTATCTTCACAATTTTCCAAGCCATTTGCAGGCAGCAGCTGGGAGTTTTACACTAGGGAAGGCATGTTATACTCAAAACATATCTTGTTTTCCACACATTTTTCCCCCAGTATGGTTCACCAGCCACAGGCAGGGATATCCTTGTGAGTGCTGCACCCAGAGGGCCACCCTGATATCTGCTGTTCTCACGGGATGCAAAGCCAAGCTGGTGCTGAATTAGTGGTCTTTCAGTCTCTATAAATCCATCTCAGCCAGCTGTGGCCATCTAGGCACAGTTTTAGGACCTTGGCTGTTTCTCATATGACTACATGTGGTGTCTGCAGCAAAATCATCAATGTCCACAAACCTCCTCAGGATCCTCCAACAGCCAACTGAAGTCCACCCTCTTCATCAGCAGGGGCCAGAGAGAGATTCCTGGTTTCCACAAGTAGTTCTGCATGTTTTATCAAGATATAAAATCACCCTGTTGGTGATTTAATCAATCATAACTAAAATGGGAGCTTGGATTTAGGCACCTCAAATCAGATGATGTGTGTTACCCATCCCCTTACATAAGGAACAAGGAGATATTTACAGAGATCAAGATGTCCCAGCTCTGAGGCTTTGCAAAGAATGCATTATACATGTTATATTCATTTGGTGTTCTACAAATCTAGACTGAATTTAGTGATTAATTATATTATTGTTAATGATTATTTGGATTGGAAGGCTGGAGAGGGATTTTTACAGGACCATGCAGTGACAGCTCAAGGGGGGATGGCTTCAAGCCAAAAGAAAGTAGATTCAAATTGGATATTAGGAAGAAATTTCTTATGATGAGGGAGGTGAAGCCCTGGCACAGGGTGCCCAGAGAAGCTGTGGCTGCCCCATCCCTGAAAGTGTCCAAGGCCAGGTTGGATGGGGCTTGGAGCAACCTGGGACAGTGGAAGGTGTCCCTGCCCATGGCAGAGAGTTGGAATTGAATAATCTTTGAGTTCCTTTCCATCCAAAACCATTCTATGATTCTCTTTGTAAAAATAAAGGACATTATGAGTCTTCTGAGCAGTTACATGAACACAGAAGTGGAAAACAAAGGAGGTTAAGAATAATACCCTTTAAAAGTTGCTCTTTTGGTTAACAGGATGAACTGCTGAGATCTCTCCCTACCTTCTGAACATTCTGTGTCACATCTAAAATGAGATGCTTAAGCTTTTCTGTAAAAGTCCTGCTTTGGGCTAATTTAAGGCTCCAGTTCTTGAGAACTGAGTATTTATTTTTACTTCGCTGCAGGCTGGTCAAACACAAGTCAGCTCTTTTTTGGGTTCCCCCCACGTTACCATCTCTAAGCCCAAATTAACAAACCTGGCTGAGAACCCCCTCAGGGCTGTGAGGGTGAGCACAGGCTCCTCTTGTGACCCTGCACTGAGTAACTGATCATTTTTCCAACATCCATGGCTGAACCCTGGCTTTTGCCAGGAAACAGCCTCTTTACAGCCCCTCCTGGTCACTGGGGAGGGTTTTGTGCCTCTGCTTTGTGCCAGCTCCAGCTGTAATGACTTTGCACACCCTGGTGCCAAAGGCTGGAGATGAAACTCTCCTGCATGCATCTAAACCAATAACTACTTTTTTTTTTATGATAAGGCAGCATCTCCACAAATAAATTAAGGATCTCTGAGAGCATTTTCCAGCACTGAGGCCAGAAATGAGCTATGTTTATACAACTAAACCTTTTTTGTACTGGGACTTGAAGTTTCTGCATCCAGACTGACCACTGAGAAGGGTTTTGGGCCTATGCCAGCTATCCATCAGCATTCAGGAATTGTAAAGACAGTGCCCAGCTGAAAACCCCACCAGGGATCATTGTAAAAATGTTTATCAGCAATTTCCAGTGCCCAGCATTGTTTCCTAACACAGTTTTATTTCCTAGTGTAGCAGTAGTCCCTTTATGGCCTCACTGTGTGGGGACCTAGGCTCTGGACACCCTGGTAGCAGGTGGCCTCTAAGACTCCACATTTGTTTGAAAATAAATATTTTACAGTGGTTGCAACAACAAGCGGAGTTTTCACACACAAGGAGCGGGGCTGGCTTCTGATTCTTACAAAACTCTGGGCTCCAGGAGCTCTTGCAAATTCTGCCAGGCAAATGGAGAATTTCTGAGGAAGGAGGGAGGTGATTTTGTTTTATAGATGCATCACACACTGGGTGTTGCCTTCAGAAAACACTGCTTTTTGCATGTAGAACATTAAGTGATCAAAGCATCTCTGAGCAAATGGATTTGCAAGTGCACCCAGAATGTTGCTATGCTATTAACATGCTGAAAGCCCCTTCTGTCATCAGTTTTGTTATAGCTGATTGGAATTAAAGCTCTGCAGAGTCAAACTTTGAAAGAAGGTGGCTGCTTATTTTATTTCTTTTTTTTCCCCTCAAAATTATGTTCTAGAAACTCTCATGGTGATAATTGTTAAATAACGAAAATATACAATAACAATTCAGCTCTCCCCTGTGTGGTGAGCTTTATATAGCACAATATTATGAATATTCCAGGCGATTTTTTTTGTTGTGAATGTGATGGAAATGTGAGGTAATCTTAACAGAGCACAAAGTGAGCCCTGCATTGTTATTTTTGACCTCTATGGGGAGAAGGAGATATAGCCCACCCGCCCAGAAGGAAACAGCAATGCTTCATATTAAACAAAATTGTTTCCATGGGATTTTAGGGCTCAGGGTATGGAGAAAATAAACTTCCAAAATGTCACTTCATCTTCCTGCTTTATAATCACTCATTGTACAGCTGTTCCCATCGCAGTGTGGGTGGCAGATGTCTGTAACAGGGCTTTAGAATCTCTAAACTTGCTAATGAAAAGTGTTTAATCCCTGCTCACCACGGCAAATCCTCAGTTGGTGAGGCTGCTGGTGCTGCAGGCAGCGTGTCAGGAGCCCTGGATGCACACATTTGGACACCATGGTTACCAGGATTGCTGGGCACGGGCATGGGGAGCCCAAACCCCTGGATTTCATCATCACCAGGGCTGGAGGGATAATCAGTGATTTGTATACTTGCTCCAGAAGTGTGTTTCCATCTCCAGTTCAGCGAGGCAACTGCTGAAATACCAGCACAGCCCGTGGAGTGGAGCTGATTCACTCCTGGGCTGGGGATCATCACTGCACACTCCATGCCCTGACTCCTCCTCTGCTGCCTGAAATTCAGCACTGAAAGCCAGCAAAGTGCTGAGATCGTGAGGAAAGATAAAAACCCTACCAGTGAAATGCAAGTGATGGTGTGTTAGGTTGGAAGGATCAGGAATTTCCAGCAGCAGCAGGATGGATTGGGGGGTGCAGATTTTCCATTTCATGGAGGGAAATTGAGGGAATAGAGACTCTACAGACTTAAACCTGGTGTGGTTCCTTCCTGAGAGGTGTTGTGCATCCTAAACCATCCTCCAGGGGTTCTTTTGCTCATGAGATGGCACAACACCTCCAGAGGAAGGGGAAGAAATCTTTAATTTCTACCTCAATGAGTTGTTTCTTTCTGACCACAGACACATTTCCAGCTTTAACTTTTTCTTCAGTTCCATCACCATGCACGACATCTAAATCTACCTTTGCAATGAATTAAAAGCACCCACTGGTGCTTTTAAATTCCAAATTTTGGGATTTTTGGAGCATCCCATTGGTGCTTTTAAAATCCAAATTTTGGGGTTTTTGGAGCTGTCCTGTGCAGAGCCAGGAGCTGGACTCGATGATCCTTGTGGATCCCTTCCAACTCAGAATATTCTATAATTCTATGATTCCCACATAATCCAGATGGAGGCATTTACTCCAATGGCACCTAAAAACAGGAGGTGAATCCCACCCTCTCATCTTCACTGCCAAAGAATCTTATTCATTCTTTACAAGTGACTCCCTCTCACTCTTTTTCTTTTAGACTCGTACATATTTAAATATTTTAAGCAACATGAAGCAGCTCTGCCAAGTTTCATGAGAGCTGGAGTAGCATGGGGTATTTTGAATAGTTTGAATTCCATGAACACCCTCCATGAAGATCCAAATTTATGTATTAATATGCACTGCCATATCCGGATTTCACTGGTATCAAATAAAGTCCGCCACTGCTACAATAATTCTTTCATTTAACATTTATTTATTTCTATATTGTGCTTGACATTTACAGGTACTTACCTAAATTTAGATGACCAGCCAGTTAAATCCAGCTTTACATAATCTTAATTAAATGTGATAAAAATGCCATGGAATCAGAAAAGTTATGCTGGATTGCTTAGCCAGGAATAATCATGTGCCGGGGATAGAGATGCATAGATAGACATGCAGCTACATTCATTCCCTTACCAAAAATGATCAAGTGGAAAATAAGGCAAGCTTACAATTCTATCACAGATAATATATAATTTTTTTTTTTCCTTCAGAGCTCAAGAGAGTATTTCTGGGAATAAAGTGAGAATGATAAAAAGTCCCTTTCACTCTCTGATTATTCTTTACTGATATGGCATCTAATACAAAAATAGCCTATAGCTTTTATAAAATTCAACAAAGTGAAGATTTTTGACAGCAATTGTTTCTGAATAAAGTAATGTATTCTTTTATTTACAGTCAGGATTGAAACAAGGCAGAAAAAACCCCTCACCAAAACCTTTTACAAAACCCACGAGTTTCACTGCAACAAAATTAAATGATACAGATTTGACACAGAAGCAAAAGACATGATAACAATATATGTGCATTTTTGGGGGATGAGGGAAATGAAAGAATGAACTAATTGCATTTTTATCTTAAAAAGAAGTTAATAAATTACCATTTCAAAGTGGGATTTACATATTCCAACACTTTGCAAAGATTAGCTCTTTCTTTGATAGTTTTTTCTTTCTCATTTTATTATCCTGCCTTTTGGATGAGATACTCAAACAAAAAAAAAAAAAAATTAAAAAAATAAATTCCAAAGCCCATTCCTTTGCAGTCATTAAAAGGTCCTGTGGCACTTTCCACAAGAGCTGGAAGTGTTTTAAACAACACTGTCCTGGCAGAAGTCCAACTTGGGTAATTACATTCCGTCTTGCCTCAAAGAAATCTTTTCCTCAAGCTATAATTTCATTTGGAGACACTGTTCCACACTTCTCTGCCTGGAAACAATTGCTCCATGATCTCAGCTGCCACACTGCAGGCAGGAAATAGCTGCATTTTAGTGCAAGTGAGTGTTTTCTGTAGACTCCCTGTCATTCAGCCTCCCCACTGCACACCTGAGGCCAATCCACACTCCAAAAGCTGCTCCCAGTGTGCACCTGGGTGAAGCCCTCAATATGCCAAAAAAAGGTGATTTCTATAGGAAGAATGAGGAATAATGTGCTGCATTTCACAAAACAACAACTGCAGTCATTTGTTGTAGATGGGCATCTGATGGTTGCCACAGGAATTTAGAGGTAAATAGAGTTGACAGCATACATCACAAATTTCCTCTAGGATAAAACGTTACAATGAATGATTCAAAAATGCAAAATGGCCACGAGACTTCAGAAAAAAATGTTCTCCTCTAAACATAAGGTGCATCATGATGTTATCTTTGATTCCTGTCACAGGAACTGAATCCTCTTCACATTGAACAGGATGAGAGGAGATCTCCCAGTGCCTTTTCAGATTGCCTCCATGGGATTCAAGCTGGAAGGTCTATTCCTCATCTGCACAATTTTTTCTCTCACAGAGTGGCAGCACCATGTCTGATGGTAAACAATTAAAAGATCTGCATCTAAAGTAAGTTTGAAGACCTACTCTGCCATCAGTGGAGAGCAAAACTCCATAAGCAAAGCATTCCTTCCAAAAAGGGGTCTCTAAGAACATGAATATATTAATATCCTTGAAGTTATTGTAGATAAATTATGCAAGATGCTGGACTCAGCTGAGGAGAGTTATAGTCAGAATGGAGAAAATTAGAATGTGAATCAAAACATGGGATGCTAAAATGAAAAAAAAAGGTTGTGCTGTAGGACAGCATGAGTAAATGGTGATGAAAGCTGTCTCTCACCCTGAAGACAGGAAACCACACAGAATTATGTTCCTGCCCTGGGTGGCTGAATCATGGAGCATTTTATCAGTCTACTTAAGAGAAATTATCTCCTGAGTCAGAAATGTGCCCTCTGATCCCAAGATCCTGCAGACAGTTCAGCAAAAACCTCTGGCTCTGGCAATCCTCAGCCTCCAGAAACTTTTACCACAGAGAAAGGGACCCAGCACCAAAGCAAAACACAGAAACAGCAAGAAAGATTTTCAGTTTTTAACAGGTGCTACATCAGGACCTAGCTCAGCTTCATATTTTAGGAGAGACTTTTCCTTTTCCTGGACAGGACTATGCCAGGAGGATTAAACTCTGACTTTGTCTGTTTGGAAAGAGATTATGTCCTTGACTTGATGTCACTATTTCCTTTCCCTTTAATTAAGCAAAAAACTCAGCACAGGGGTAAGAATGAGAGAGAGAGAGAGAGCAAGAGGGAGAGAGAAAAGAATTAAGGAGAAGCTGACCAGAAAAGCCAAGCAGTTAAAGTATTTTAATTTAGTATTTAAAAGCATTCCCGTGAGTCTGCTTCTCAGAGATATGACTGTTAAAGAAAATGAATTTCTCTACTTCCAGCCAACCAGAATATATGTACATATTTATACACACCCACAGCACAGACACACGAATGTACAGAGAGGAGGAGGAGAAAAATTTATACTGAAAAAGATGTTGAAGTTGTATCAAAAGAATAAGTCTCAGAAAGAATTTTTTTCTGAGAAAATCCATTTTGTGAATCCATGACGAATCCCTGCAGAACACACACAGTGAAAGATAAAGAATGAAGCAACATAGCTACACTTAAAAACATACTGAATTCTTGGCATGTACATTCAGGATTGCAGCAAACCCCTCTGGGTTGTAAATTGCCTATTGTTTTTTAAAATACATTTTAAAATAATCTATTTTACCACTCTTTTTGGAAGATAAAAAAATGGTTGTCCACCAAATTTTTTACCACTCTTTTTGGAAGATAAAAAAATGGTTGTCCACCAAATCCCACCAAAACACAACACAGGCATCTTGTGGTGGAGCTGTGAGCTAAAAGATTAGACCAGACCAGAGTGGGGAAAGAGCTCACTGAAGAGTTTTATCAGACATTGGTGGTGCCATGTGCAGCTTGGGAAGGAAGTGGCGGAAGGAAGTGGCGGAAGGAAGTGGCGGAAGGAAGGAAGGAAGGAAGGAAGGAAGTGGCGGAAGGAAGGAAGTGGCGGAAGGAAGGAAGTGGCGGAAGGAAGGAAGTGGTGGAAGGAAGTGGCGGAAGGAAGGAAGTGGCGGAAGGAAGGAAGTGGCGGAAGGAAGGAAGGAAGTGGCGGAAGGAAGTGGCGGAAGGAAGGAAGTGGCGGAAGGAAGTGGCGGAAGGAAGTGGCGGAAGGAAGTGGCGGAAGGAAGTGGCGGAAGGAAGTGGCGGAAGGAAGGAAGGAAGGAAGGAAGGAAGGAAGGAAGGAAGGAAGGAAGGAAGGAAGGAAGGAAGGAAGGAAGGAAGGAAGGAAGGAAGGAAGGAAGGAAGGAAGGAAGGAAGGAAGGAAGGAAGGAAGGAAGGAAGGAAGGAAGGAAGGGGTCAGAGGAAAGGAATCAGGGGTTGATTGTTTGGCTGAAGATCCAATGCTCAGGCCATAGGTGCACCTTTCTCCAAGGAAGCCCTGAGCTATTCTGCAGTCCCTCCAGCCCATGAAGATTTATGAGGGTCCCTCTTGTGATTATTACAGAGTTCATTGATCAAAAAACAGCCAGAAATTCAAATTGCTTGAGTTGTGAGGGACTTCTGGAGGTTTTTGGTTCAACCTGTCACATGGAGTAGGGACACCATTGAGGTTTTGTGCAGCTCAAATCCTCTTTGCCACATTTTGATTCCATGAGACGGCCTAAATACAGACAGAAGTGAATACTCTCCCTTTGGAGAGGTATTTGGTTATTTATTGCAGCTGATTGACTTTTCCAGCAGTGATTTTAAGTTAATAAATAGTTTCACACATCAATGTACACACAGACATAAATTCATACATCTGAGGATGGATGGACACACCTGCATAAATAAATGAATAAATAAATGTGATGCCTGTTCACTTATCCTTACACACATCAACACAATAATTTGCCACAGTTTGGTTTTCTTTACAAATGAAACCCAGAAGACTGGGATGGCCCAGGGTCACCAACAGACCAAAACCCTGTGGAGTTTTAGGGGTGGCCTGGGTGGGTTGGAGAAGGCAGCACTGAGCTGCCACTGCCGTCCCTCACACTTGTGGCTAAAGATCTCAATTTTCCACCATTTACAAAACTCACCAGCTGTGGCCATGTTGTTTCTCCTCTGGCAGGGTTCAGTCCCTTAAATCCATATTTTTATCACCTTATCTGGAAAAGCAAGATTTCCAGAAGAACTGAAAAGCACTAAGTAAACAGCACCTACAGGAAATAGGGATACCAAGATCTGGCTTTTTCAAAGAGATTTTTAAATGTAGGTCACCTATTGCTGGACTTGGAAGGGTTTCCATCCCAGCCCTTTTTCTGCTAAATTTTTTGCTAGCCTCTGTCTTTCTCCTTTTAGATCTTGCTTTTCCCAGCTCCAGCCTGCCTCTTCCCAGCCAGCTGTGTATATGGAATAACTTTGGGACATGCTGGCAGGGAGCAGTTTTAAAAATAAACATGGTGATATTCACCAGGAAGACACTGCAGGCTGCAGGCTCCTTTCTGGGTGATAAAGATTTAATTACTACATGCTGGCCCTCTTTGCCTTCTTCCCAGCTGTAACAGGTGCCTGAGTTTCATCCTTCTTCCAGCTTTTTCTCAAGGTAATTAAAACTTTATCCTGGAGATAGGTATATTCAAGTATGTGAGTCTCTCACTGCATTAAAGGGAGACATTTTAATTTTTATTAACTCTACTAATCAGCAGAGGAATTATATATAAACTAAGCTAGGGAGGCTACAGGGATTTCTAGGTTTTATCCAGTACTGTGTTTGCCTGTAAAATAATTCCATTCTGGGGAAACCTGCTATGGTTTTGATTTTAAGCAAAGGTTGTGTTCATTTTGTGATCCTGATAGCTTTATTCCACACAACCCCGGGATTTAGTTCTAATCCTGAACAAAATGATTTTTCATGGGAGAGAAAGAGGCTGCAGCAATGAGGACAAAGCCCTGGCCTGCAGCAGGATTTTTCCTCAGGCTCATTAAGTGGCTTGGGGCAGGACCCTCCGTGGTAGATTTTATAATGGATCTCCAGTCGCTTTGATGGCAGTGTGATCAGATGCTCCTAAAATCTCTCCATACTCCCTTTTACCAAACATGGGTTGTGAAAAAGTAGAGAATCTAAAACAGCACCATTAAGACATCTGGACCCCAGGAATGTCACACATAAAACTTTGAAAGTTGGACTTGATGATCTTGCAGGTCTTTTTCAACCTTAATGATTCTATGACTCTCTGAAGGGTAACAAAAATGAATCTTTACAAACTCTCTCATGGTGAATGACTGAAAAAAATCTTGTTGGGAGATTCACACTGAGAAATTCAGGTCAGAGATTGAGTTTGGGACTGGGGTACTGTGTTAATTTAATCAGACGCTGCCCTCTTTACACACATACCTCGTTCTTCAAAGGAATGACTTGACATAGGATGTCACTGCAAAAGATTTATGAAATCAATTTTGAAGCAGTGCATACATAATAGAAACCACATTCTATATGGAAATTCATAGAATCATGGAATGGTTTAGGTTGGAAGGGACGTTCAAGACCATCTGGTTCCAACCCTGTCATGACCAGGGACAGCTTTCACTACCCCAGGATGCTCAGAGCTACATCCAACCTGGCCTTGGACACTTCCAGGGATGGGGCAGCCACAGCTTCTCTGGGCAACCTGTGCCAGGGCCTCACTACCTCTGAGTAAAGAATTTCTTCCTAATATCCAATCTAAACCAGCTGTCAGTAAGTTTGAAGCCATTCTCCCCTTTCCTGTCATTCCACACCCTTCTGAAAAGTTCCCTCTCCAGCTCCCTTGGAGCCTCGCTAGGTACTGGAAGATGCTCTCCAGGCTGAACATCCCAAAATCTCCCATCCTGTCTCCACAGCAGAGGTTCTCCAGCCCTCTGAGCATCCTCATGGCCTCTTCTGGACTCATTCCAACATTCCATGAAACCTGAATATTATTCCCTGAGAGGAAACAGTTTCAAGCTTGTGTTCCTCTGATGCTGTCAGAGACAAAGGAACAAGCTGAACAGATTTTACTCAATCTGCCCATTCTTTTGTAGCTTTGTAAACTCTACTGTTAATGGAAATCATGCAACCACCCTTATTTTTTTTCCCCTTCATGAGGAAACAGAAGTGGGCTGATTTTTGACAGGTCATTAGGCAAACCTCCAACCCAGTGTTTCATCTTTATGCTTTGAAAATTCTTGTTCAATTCTTAAAGGCATATGACAAATGAAGCCAAATGACACTTTTTCTCTCTTACTGTCCCATACCTGGGGAAAGAAGACATTGACCAAAAAAAATCATTGACATCAGAGACAGTCAGCCTGGGAGGTAAATTATAGGATTCAAAGGTTTCTCATATAGAGCTAAGAAAGTGCAGTTGAGCAAGAAACCACCTTTGATTTCCTTCGTGTTTGTCAATTGCAGATCAACAAAGATTCAAAATATGTTCCACATATTTCTTCTTCAAAGCACTTGTTACTGGATCTGTAAACTCTTGAGTTGTAGAATCGGACCCTCAGCTGTTGTAAACTTGTGTGATTTGTCACCACTGAACCACTGAGATTTGGTTCACCTGATGCACATTCAGTACTGAGGTACCACATTGCATGACCTTGATTTGCTTCAAGAGTTGCTTTAGTGTGAAGTTTCTGGCAGTTTCCTGAGACCCTCAGGGTAGCAGAATCTAATTCTCTTGGTGCAAGCCTGTATCACCCAACCTCATGTAGATATTTATCAAGCCTCATGAAGCCCCATTCTGGCTCCTTTTTACCTCATTGTTCCCACTGAAAATCAGTTTCCAGAACATGAGTGTGTTAATGATTAGGAATGTTCTTCTAATTGCCAGCCTAAATTTATTCATGGGCAGTTTAGTCGTTGTTTGTTCCTCTACAAACATTGTCTCTGCATTTATTTTCTTGTTATTACCCCTTCTTGATTTTGTATTTAGTTCAGAGATTGTAATGAACACTCCCTCTGTTTTGAGCAGCATTTAGAGAAACTTTCTCTGAGCAGGAGCTCCACTCTGAGCACACAACTGGGACCTCAGTAGGTGCTTAGGCACCTTCTGAAGTGAAGCCTTAAATGGTGGGGTTGTACCAATAAAGGTAAGAAAATGTTCTCCACTAAGTGTTCCACCCCAAAAGGGTGTAAAAAAGTGAAATAAAGCAATTGGAGCTTGGGGAAAGGTAGAAGATACAGAGTTTCTTGATGTTCTTTCTAACTCCTCTTAGTTTAACTTTGGTGCAAGTCACTGGTTGTTGCTAGAAGATTAAAAAGCTTTCATCATCCAGCTCTGGGGTGCCCAGCACAGGAAGGGCATGGACCCGTTGGAGCAAGTACAGAGGAGGCCACTAAGCTGATCAGAGGGATGGATCAGCCCTGCCTTGAAGAGAGGGTGAGAAAATTGGGATTGCTCAGCCTGGAGAAGAGAAGCTTTGGGGGTCCTAAGTGCCATCTTCCAGTACCTGAAGGAGCCAGCAGGAAAGATAGAGAGAGACTATTTACAAGGTCCTGGAGTAACAGAACAAGGGGAAATGGTTTCAAAGTGACAGAGAAAAGGTTTAGATTGGATATTAGGATGAAATTCATCTTTGTGAAGAGGCTGAGGCCCTGGCACAGGTTTCCCAGAGAAGCTGTGGCTGCCCCATCCCTGGAAGTGTCCAAGGCCAGGTTGGACAGGGCTTGGAGCAACCTGGGATAGTGGAAGGTGTCCCTGCCCATGGCAGGGGTTGGAACTGGATGATCTTGAAGGTCCTTTCCAACCCAAACCATGCTGTAATTCTAAGATCTCCGGTTCCATGGTCTACTGGAGCTGCTACTACTGGCCCACGTCAGAGAAAAGTTGCAAGACTGGACAAACCTTAGGTCCACGATCTGACCTAAGTAAGGCCATTTTTGTGAAATTAATTTCCATCAGCAACCTGGTCTAGTGGAAAGTGTCCCTGCCCATTCCAGGGGAATTGGAATTAGATGATCTTGAAGGTCCCTTCCAACCCAAACCTTTCTATGATTCGATGATCAGCTCACACAGTTAAACCAAATACAGGCAAATGGTAATTCAATTCACATCAGAGCAGCAATTTTCTTTTGAAAAAGAACTACTAAAAAACCACAAACCACTTGGAGGTAAATTGTCCACTTTTAAGGAAATGAGAGATGTTTTTTGTTTGATGCTATTTATGCTTTTCAAAGAATTATAATTTGTAGGCTTGGTCATAAATAGCACTCAGTTGAGACCATGTTTTATTACAGTGCAGGGAAAGATGTCATTTTCACATGAATTTTCCTCCAGAGGTTTCTGGGAAATAGAATTTTTGTCCTCTGGGAAATTTCATCCTCTCAGAAAGCAGTTTTCATTTACCAAAGAAAATTTCAAAAATTACCACATAGTCTAAATTGCCCATCCAAACTGTTTCAACCTTCAAATATTTCAATTTGCAAAATTGATATTACAGCTAATCCAGAAAAAGAAATTATGCTAAATATAATTTTGAGACAAATTTATAACAATTAAAATCATTTAGCAAAATGAAACAACCCTTATAAAAATAAACAGTGTCAGGGTTTGATCTGTTTTTACAGTTTAAAATTGCAGTGTTTCAACAAAAGTGTTTTTTTAATATAAGAAAAAATGCTTGAACAAAAACTTTTCACCAAGCTCTGCCTGTTTGCATGGGGACCAAGAGACAAATAAACCTGTGCCAAAATGGGACAGTGATGTGCAGAGAGCTGCAGAATCCCACAATATCCTGAGCTGGAAGGGACCCACAGGGACCATCCAGTCCAGCTCCTGGCCCTGCCCAGGTGTGTCAGGATGCTTCACCCTGGATGCTCTGGAATGTGGTCAAGCAACTCAGACAATGTCCTGTCTGCAGATCTGGATTGAGCAGGGGGACCATGAGCTGGGCTTGGTGTTGATCATTCTAAAATTCTGGCAACTAACCCTGAATGAACATCCTGATAAAAAGGCAGAGATTTGGCAAATGGGCTGCTAAATTGACCTGGAGACACATGACTGGCAGTCAGTCCTTTTTGACTTCTGAATTCTGGTCCAGTTTCATCCTATTAGGTTCTTCTAGCATATTCCTCCTTGGGATATGTGGAGATACTTCTCTTGGATTTTGGGAACACCTACCAAGGATACTTCTCAAAGTGAAAAGAAAGAGACCTGCCCACAAGTGTTGACATGGTGACTTAAATCAATCTCTACCTAATTTTTTCTTTTGCTAGCTTTAATATAGTTGCTTCAATATAATTGTTTTAATATAGTTCATTATATTATACTGTACTCTACTAGTAGTTTTAGCTTTCATACTGTGTTGTAAATAATTCTGATTGAGATCATTTTATCTAATCATTTATCATGATAATTCATTTTTGTACAAATTTATCTGATCTGCCATCATCAAAAACTGTGGGACAGAGTTTCAAAACTTAATACATTGACAGTCTGAGGCCAAGACAAGATCCAGCTGCCCCCAGGCTCCTCTCTCTGGGAATGAGTTTAGAAAGCCAGGGAATCCTCTCTACACCTCATTCTACACCTCATAAGTCAGCACCAGGGCTTCTTTAATAAACTTTTTTGAGGCTCCCACTCCACCCACAACACATGGAAAAAGGGTGTCTTGTCTTTCTTTTTCATCCTGGACTTCTAAATATCAGTGTTGGTGCCTTGGCTCTCTCTGGGTCACCAGTGAAGCCATCAGTTGGATCTGGGTTATTCATCCACACACCAATCTGCATTCTCCTCCCAGTCCAGCACATAAAATAATCCACAGTACTAAATTTGTCCAGTATCTTATTTGAAACTCACAAAACCTACTGGAAACCTGCTTCAAACACCACCCATTAGGGAACAAGTCTATTGTCAGGTGCTTATCAGGAGCTGACCTAAATATTTTGCTCAGAGCTTTATGTTATAATTACTTTAATATTCCTTCTGTCTGGGAAAGTGACAAAGAGCTAAAAAAATGTCTTTAAATCTCAGAATGGGGGAAAAAAATCCCCAACAGTCCTTTTTGGTCTCAACTGAGTCCAGACTGGGGTAGAGTGACAGTGATGCTGTAAGGTAATAATTCCTGCCTCTAAAATCAGAGCAGGTACCAGTGGCATTTCCTCAGGTGACATCAGGCATGGAGGTCTCATTAGACCACTTCAAGGAGAAAGTCTTTAGCTGTCAGTTTGATGCCTCTGTCACAACATTTTTTTATTTAAGTCATTTTCTTCTCTTTGTCAGAAATATCTTGTCCCCACAGGTGATCCAGGCTTCCTCAGGAGAAGGTAGAGAGAATGCAGCTCATTTCCCCTTGGTGGAAATAATGGAAGCAGCTGGAAGCTGCTGGGTGAGAGGCAAGCCAGGACTGCTGCCCACCTCTGAATGTACCCTGGGGTGGCATCTCTGCATGATGAGGACTCCTTACACTCTCCTAATTTGTCATATTCACATTTTCTGAAAAATCCCTTCGCCCAGGATCTTTCTCCTGGGAAGCTGAGAAGCCTCAGAGAAAAATGAAAAAAATAATTATCTCATTTGCTTCTCCTCTATTTTGGTCAAGTGGAATGTGTTTGGAGATTGTTTATCCAACAGGTCGTTGTTTTATTGGTTTTTGCTGTGAGTTGTTTTCACTCTTTGGCCAATTGGGGCCAAGCTGTGTTGGGACTCTGGAAAGAGTCACGAGTTTTCATTATTTTCTTTTTAGCCTTCTGTCTGTATCCTTTCTGTATTCTTTAGTATACTTTAGTATAATATTCTTTAGTATAATATAGTATCATAAAATAATAAATTAGCCTTCTGAGAACATGAAGTCAGATTCATCATTCCTTCCTGCCACAGGGGTCCCAGCAAATACAATACTAATTCATGGGAATTTTGCCTATTTTCCACCTATCACATTGCATTGTTTCAGTTTGGCAGAACTATTCCCAGATGCAGGATCACAACATCACAAAATGGTCCAATCTGAAAGGGACCACAGTGGGGTCATCTGGTCCCACCTCTCTGCTCCAGCAGGGCCATCCCAGAGCACAGGCACAGGATTGTGTCCAGACAGTTCTGGAATATCTCCAGTGAGGGTGTACATGGTCCCCAAAAGTGGAGGTGGTTGTTGCATCAGGGTTGTTGTAGTGCCTAAGAGGGAGGTGCTCTCTGTTCTGCTCTGTGACAACACCCACGGTGAAAGTATCTGGTACAAAACCCTATTTGGGACACAACAATTTGAGACCATTTAAAACACACAAGAAGAAAATTACCTTGTTGCTGTACCCTTGCTAGGATATAACTCCAGGTACTGAGTGACTTAGGCAAGCTCCAAGTCTATGAAAAGTTCAGATAATTTCATGAAAATGGATCCATCCTCCATGCATGACCAACTAATGAGCAGCCCCAGCTGTCTCAGTCTCCAGAGAGCTGAAAATCTTTGTGGCCCTTCTCTGGACCCGCTCAAATCTCCAACCCTCTGAAAATCTTTGTGGCCCTTCTCTGGACCTGCTCAAACAATTCCACATCCTTCCAGTGTTGGGAGCCCCAGGGCTGTTTGGTGTTTTACCAGAGCAGAGCAGAGCAGAGGGGCAGAATCCCCCCTCAGCTGCTGCCCACCCTGCTTTGGGTGCAGCCCAGGACACTTTTGGCTTTCTGGGCTGCAAGTGCACACGCCCAGGTCATGCTGTTCCACATGCTGTCACACATCCACAACTTGCAGTGTCAGCATGAAGCTCACAGCCCAGCTGGTTAGAGTTGAAGAGTTGAAGGTGCAATTTAAAAATGCAATTCAGCAGCTGGAAGAGGCAGATGAAATAACCTGAGCCTCAGCCATGGTGCTCTGTGGAGACTGATTCTGCAGAGTCCTGCTTTCCCGGGGGACTCGAGGTGCTACGTGCAATTTCATGCACATTTTAATATTGAAAGGGAAGCTTTCCTTCAAAAATATGTGTATCAGAAACTTCAGCACTTCTGCCTGTATGGAGAGTGTTAAAAGTACTCTTTAGCCTGACTCCTCAGCCAAAACCACTTCTGGTAGAACTTTCTGGGGGAAAAGTTGGTTTTTTTTCTTGCTCTAATTAACTTTCTGTCAACCACTAGCAAGGCAAAAGGATAAGTACTTTTTTTTTTTTTTCAGCAGAGATAAGGCTGAGAAAGTGAGAGCAAGGCTTATGCTGACAGGCATTAGGCACTATTAGGCTGATCTATCAGCCTGAATGATGATGGTCCCGTGGAAGCAGTGAACAATCACCACTTAAAGCATTTAAAACTGATCTGGACACAGCCCAGGGGATATTCTGGCAGAAACAATCCCAGACTAGACTGAGGATTAAAATACATGGCTTAGTGATGTTAGTGAGGGGGGTGTTTTGCTTTGGGGTGGCTTCTGTTTCATTTTTAGGGGTGTTTTTTGTGCATCTCTAAATCCCAGGAGCCACATGAAAAGAAATACTGAGCTCCTGCACCTATCACAGAAAAACTCTCAGCACCATGAATTTGTAACAGGTCCATGAGCTGAAGAAACCCTCCAGTGTGGGGTTAACTTCAAGCATGTCAGACATCCCAGTGAAAGATGTTTTATCACCAGATTTAATTGAGTGTGTCACAGAACATTTACTAAAGAAACTGAGAAGAGCAGGCAGATTAATCACTCTGAGAATATCTGGGGCCAGTTTTCTGAACACACGCATAAAAAACCCTGCATGCACATTTTCTGAGCATTAACACCTCTACATCATGGCCTTTGCAGGCACAAAAAGCACTCCTTGCAATGAAACTGGGATGCAAATTTTGGATTTAGCCTAGATTTAAAAAAGACACAGATACACAGGAATAATTGAGCACTCCTTGCAATGAAACTGGGATGCAAATTTTGGATTTAGCCTAGATTTAAAAAAGACACAGATACACAGGAATAATTGAGCACTCCTTGCAATGAAACTGGGATGCAAATTTTGGATTTAGCCTGGATTAAAAAAAGACACAGATACTCAGGAATAATTGACACTGGTACCTTAAACCATTCTAGGTAAGAACAGCTACCAGGGCATTGTATTTTTCAAGAATATTATGAGTACTTTAAAGAGAGTCCTAGAAGAAACAGTTGTCCTAAATCTAGCTGTAACAGGATCAAGTTCCCAATCTTATTTTGTTGATCTCTACTTCACTGCCTGAAAGAAAGGGAAAATGAAGCAGGCAAAAGGGTTTATCTGGTGAGGAGTTGCTTGTGAAGGAAATCTGACTTAGCCTGGGGGCACCTCAAGACAGCACCATAGAATCTGAGAGCTGCTATGAAGGCAAGAACATTTTCACCCCTAATATTCACAAGTTTCTTTTGTTCATCAAGGCCAGTGGTGAGACTTGATAAATAGTTCATGCTGTTTATATCCTCTGACTTCATGGTTGAAGTGTTTGAAGAGGCCTCATACAGAAGACAATGATCTCTTTATCAAAGCCTTTTCTCTCCTTCTATTGGGTGAGAAGAAATATCAAGCGATACACTGACATTTGATTCATGTGCTCTCCAGGGCCAGAGGAAATACAAGATCTCTTTGTATTATTTATCCAGAAATACCTGGGGAACTTAAGGGGAGTTTGTATCTTCCACCACTGGGTGTAAATGTGTCATTGTTCTACTGGAAAACATGGCAAAGTTTAATTAAACCTCTCAGTCAGGAAAAGAATCTGAGGAATCTGCTGTCTGCAGGAGAAATCAAAGTCAAATAAAGCTTCTGAGAGTAGAGAAGATAGTTTACCTAAGTAATGCTGGTCATGCTTTTACAGTTTTTAGATTAATTCAGCTCTTTCAGGCATTTCAGCATGATTGTTGTCACACAAGTGTATAAATGGTCTCCTAACTCAGGATAATAATTTAATTTAGTATTGATATATTGTACCTCTGTGGGCTTTCTTTATGCTTTTTCTGCTTTTAAAGCCAGTGGTCACTGCTAGTCAGAACAGTTTCAATGCCAGCTGTGTAAAATCTAAAACCTGAGTTAGGTTTCTGCTGCTGTAAATGAAGAGGGAGCCATGAATCACAGCAACAACCTTAAGTACTTGCTCTGATCACTTTATCATTCCTGAGGTTGCAAAGTTTTATGTTATTTCCAGTAAAGGCAGCACTCTGGGTCCATCAGCCACACAACAGTGCTGAGTTTTGGGTACTAATATTAAGCTCTGGGTCAAGTCCACAAAATGTTGTACTTATTTTAAAGAAGCAGCTAGTGGAAATAATAAACTTCCAACACCCTCATTTTGAAATTAATCCCATCACAGGTGTACAAAGTGGTACAAATATTACCCCTGCACTGATTTTCATCCCTTCTGGGTATGGCTACAACTCCTATTGCTATGATTACCTGAAAGGAGTTTATAGACAGGTGGGGAGTCAGTCTTTTCTCCCAGGTGACATGAGACAGGATTGCAGGAAACAGACTCCATTTGAACCAGGGAAGGTTTTGAATGGATATTAGGAATAATTTCTGCCCTGGAAGGGTGATCTGGCATTGGAACAGGCTGCCCAGGCAAGAGATGGAATCACCAACCTGGAAATGTTAAAAAACATCTGAGTGGCCTAACAGTGTTGGGTTAATAGTTGGACTCCATTCTCTTGGAGATCTTTTCCAATCTCAGTAATTCTATGCTTTATATACCACCTGCCCATCTACTCTCCAGCTTTCCTGATTCTCTTCCTACTGGTGCTCCAGAAGGATTTTTCTCTCTTGCATCCCCTGTTCCACCTGCCAGCCTTGCAGAGATGTCTCAAATATCCAAATGTGATTCAATAAATGCTGATTTTCAGAAAAATCAGTAACACTCCCCAAGCAAGGGCTGATAGGTCTGGACCTTTTGAGGATCTTCTGAGTAAGAGGCACAGAGAATCCTGTGTGGCGACCATAAAAAATCCATCAGAGCCAAATTCCCCCCTTTTTCTCAGCGTTGGGTGCCAAGAGCAGCACAAGGGAGGATCACAATTCAGATGTTATGGACAGGGACAAGGTGAATGACAGCTCACTGAGAGACACTGTGCTGTCTGCATGCTCAGCAATTAAAGAAAATCCATCTTTACACCTCCTTTGTTGACATTAAGTGCAAAGGGAAAAACTCTCAGACAGCACCAGGGGAAGCTCCATTAACTCCAGCAGTGCTGTGGTGCCTGTCCTGAGCCCACAGGCTGAGGCTGTTCCCTCTGTCAGAGGGGGGAGGCCAAAGATCCATAAATTCCATTTATCCACATCCTGCCCATGATTTTTTCAGCTCCACAATAATGAAGGATTGGGTCAAATGAGGCCCTTAGCAACCTGGTCACCCCTGCCCATGGTGTGGGGCTGGAACTATTATATGGGAAGGATTATTAAGCATGGTGGACAAATTTGTTGGAAAAGAAGAGATGTTTTTTGGAACTGCCACAGACAAAAAAAAAAAAAAAAAAAAAAAAGCATCCAAAACCAAAAACAAACCCCCAAACAATAAATCTCCATGGTAGAACTTTTTGATGTGTTTGGAGGGTGCAGAGCACAATTACAGGGTAATTTAACCTCACAACAGCAGTGGTCTCTCCTCCAAACAGGAAGGCAGCAGTTTTCCTCTAAGCCTTTCCACACAGGTGCTGCCCAGGAGGAGACCTTTGCCAATATCCCCTTCTGACTGTGCTTCTCTCTATACTGACTTGGAAACAGAGATGGCATTTAGAAAACAGCATTTCTAACTACTCACAAGGCCCTTCAAGTACCTGCGTGGCTCCTCATTACAAAAATTGCTTTATTATTTCATACCTTCTAAAGGGATGTAAATTTTCATCCTGTCGTTTGCCATCTCCTGGAAGCAACACATCATATCAGATTGAAGGAAATTAAGGTCTGATGGAAAGGAACAGCTGAAATACTCTTTCCTTTTACTTGCTCTGCTGTTGTGAGAGTGTCCAGTTGTGTCTAGTGGGATATAATTTTCCTTTATTGCTGGAAGAAGCTATGGGTGTGTATCCACACCTGGCTAACAGTGGCACTAAAAGATGCATGTCAGCTCCAGTCAAAGTCATGCAGTACCTGTAGTTAAAGATGAGCCATAACAAGGTTATAAATCTATGGGAAAGGAATACCATCAATTTAATGTGAGGTTATAACCCAAGAAAAATAATAGAGGCTAATCTCTAATAGGTGTTGAAATAACATCAGCCTCTGTTAAAGACACACTCCAGGCTGAATGGACACTGATATCAGCCCACAGTTTTTTCCACATCCCTATCTAACTCCTGTAAGATATTTAACATTTTAATAAGAAATCAACACGGCACAGATCAGATGGAGCAATTGTTGGTCAGTAGATTGTTCCTATCCAGCAATTAGGATGCAGGACTATTTTTAGCATGGTCTGCTTCTAGTGGAGTCTTAAAGACTGTCTCTTGTGCATATTGTGCAGTGACCTGGAAGAAATTCTTACTGATAAGGCTGTCAGAGGACCTATGAAGAGGAAAGGAAGAATAATGTGGACTCTCCCCAGGGAAGATATGACTCTGAAAAAGATTTGTCCCTACCTCACCCAGGCTGAAGAAACAATTATGGGGGCTAACCCTTGCCTGGCTTTTCCTTCAAAGAGCAACTTGGTCTCTTTATTTTATCAAGAAAAGGAAAGAAATGGCATAACAGGGCCATGCAAAAATTCAAATGGGGGAAAAAGTTATGATAGTAATGCTGACTTCTGCAGAGAGGATAATACAAAAAAAAACATTGCCTGAAAATGTTGACAAGGGCATTATGGTATTACAATAATTGATCACTTGGACAATGTGGCAAGTTCTCTCTTGTCAGACATTTTCATCTGCAAATCTGTTTATTGGTGTGTTGTGGTTTTGGGTTTTGTTTTCTTTTCCCTAAAGAATGTATCCTGAAAATATAATGCACTGCACCCAGTTCTGGGACCCCCAACACAAGAAAGACATGGATCTGTTGGAGTGAGTTCAGTGAAGATACACAAGGTGAATCAAAGGACTGGGATTCCTCTGCTATGGAAACAGGTTGGGAAAGTTTGAGATGCTCAATTTGGAGAAGAGAAGGCTCCAGGGAGACCTTAGAGCCCCTTCCACTGCCTAAAGGTCTACAAGAGAGCTGGAGAGGGACTTTAAACAAGGCCATTCCGTGAAAAGACAAAGGGAAATGACTTTAAACTGAAAAATTAGATAATAGGAAGAAACTTTTCCCTTTGAGGGTGGTGAGGCCCTGGCACAGATTTCCCAGAGAAGCTGTGGCTGCCCCATCCCTGGAAATGTTCAAGGCCAGGTTGGACAAGGCTTGGAGCAACCTGGGACAGTGGGAGGTTCCCTGCCCATGGTAGGGGTTGGAACAAGCTGATCTAGAAAGTCTCTTCCAGCTCAAACTATTCTATGTTTCTATGAATCTGTGACCCTATGATTCTGTTATTCTATGACTTTATGACTCCCTGATTCAATGATTCTCTTATCCTGTGGTTCAGAGTTCTGTCCATGGAAGTTATGGATTTTAGAGGTGGCCAGAAAAGAGAGTAGCAGATATTCTCCGTGGCTTCTAAATAAAATTGGTTTTTTTCCCAACTCTTTTCTCAGCAGCTAGACCTCAGAGCACCCTGTGAGGGAGGCTGGTTCCATCAGAAATGGGGACATGCAGAGGAAAGGGCTTTGTCCACAGCACTCAGGAATTCAGCAGCAACACTGGACAAGTGCCCTCATCTTGTGCATCCTGTTGGAGCCTTAATCCATTCAGTCTGCAGACTCCAAAGTGCTCACAGGAAACCCCAGTAATGACATCTCATGCATACCCTGGTCTTGTACATCATTAACAAAGGAAAAATCTCTGCTCCAGATGCTGGGAATTGAACTGTGAGGGTGAGGGAGGGGAGGAATTACACCAGAAATATCAACTCTGCTTTGATAGAACCTTGTACCATGAGGGAAAGCACTTCATATACATTTCTGGTTTGCAACAGCCTTGTGTTTATTTTCTTTATAGCTCAAACAAGCATCAAACAGGTTCAGAAGTTCAGTTTGGATGCTTAGAAAGCTGAATCTCATTCCAGAGGAAAAATGAGAGGTTGGTCATGTATCCTCACAGGAGATTAATTTGCACAGAACTAGTAAAACTTCATAAGAGTAAAAGTTAAAATTTTGCAGAACAGAATAAAACATTGAAATAAAAAACTTAAATCCTTAAGAAGTGGTCAAATTAAGAGATGCAGATTATTTTCTTTTTCTCTTCTGGGACTGGAAATAGCCATTATGGTTATGCAGTGCTCAGACCAAAAATAAGATGTGACATTTCGAAGTGCATACAATCTAGTAAAATATAAAATATTTAATAAATATGTAAATTGGTCAAGCTGCTTCCCCAAGGAGGAAAGCTTCAGTCATGTTTTACAGCCCTCATTCACTTACGCAAATACTTTAAGAGGATCAAGGATGGATTTTAAATGAAGTTAAAGTTTAACAAGAAATATATAATCCTTTGAGGAAGAGATATTGTCATCTTCATTTATAATTTCTTGCAAGTTTTAAAAGTAAGAAGTTGAGGCAGTGGCCTTCTGAAGTTTTGTGTGTGCAAGCTAAGAGAAGTGCAGCAGCTCACCTGAGCCCTGCAGTCAGGGATGCAACAAAGGTAGACATTGACAATAATTTATATTCCCTGGGGAGTTCCAGATTTTCCTGAGGGTGTATGAAAGTTCAGCGTTCAACTCATAGGATCCAGACACTTCTTTTAAAATCTCAGTTCTTTAGGAGTTAGGAGCCCTATTTAAATTTCCAGACTGATTCACATCTAAACCACAGCCCTATAAACCTGTATATATATATTTTAAATAAAAATTCTGTGGTACACAGAACATAAAAGAGGCTAGAGAAATTTTTCCACAATCTTAAGCCAGCCCTGCTTTTATGGTATGTTCAGTCCCTGGAAACTGTTGATGAATTGGAATCATAAAATGGTTTGAGTTGTAAAGAACTTTAAAGATTATCCCATTCCAACCCCCAGCCATGGGCAGGGACAGCTCCCACTGTCCCAGGGTTCTCACAGCCCCATCCAACCTGGCCTTGGACATTTTCAAGGATGGGGCAGCCACAGCTTCTCTGGGCACTCTGTGCCAAGGCCTTACCACCCTCATAGGGAAGAGTTTCTTCCTAAAATCTGATCTAAATCTCCCTCAGCTTAACCCTCCTTCCTCTTGAATCCATGAGTCAAAGATAACTGTGCATGTCATGTCCAGTGGTATCTTCTCATGATGCAGGTTTTTTAAAAGCCTGTTATAGCCCTGAAAAAAGCTGTGAATACTAAGGAGGTTAGTGAAGGTAAAGCAAGTATCTAGGTAAAGAAAATAAAAAACAAAATAACCCAGAAAGCACTTTTGCCCTGGGAAAACCCCAGCAAAAGGACATGCTGCATTTATATTCTCCTAGTTCTGGGCACAAGGAAGAATGAGAATAAATAAATACAGATTGAGAGTTGATGGAGCTGGAGAGAGTTTACAGCTAATGAATGGGTTGTTTGGGGCTGGTACCAGAAGGCAGAAATTTCCCTTGACACACACTTTGCTTGTACACTTGTGCATTGCTTTGTTCATTTTCACCTTGTTTCTGAGTAATTTTACACTAGAAATTATTGTTCTTCCTGCTTCATGTGGTCACACATTGCATGCTGGAGGGTTTGAAACAAATTGATAAAGGATTTAAGAGCCTGTGGGGTTCAAAATTTTATATCATGTTTCAGTGATGTCTGCTCAGAGACCAGCATTCTGCCACCCTTGATAAAGGTCCAGAGGTGTTGTGGTGCTGAGGAAAGTGGAATAGAGAGAGAATAACTTCTTTTATTTAAAAACCAAACAAAATCTGTATTAACATCACCTCATTCACACAGCACAGCAGATAGATTTTCTTATCTCCTCTGACTTCAGCCTTGCTGTCCTTGAGAAGACAAAAGAAGAAAGAGTTGAAGAGAAGAACAGTGAAAGAAGATTACAAACCCATAAGCAACTTTATTTTCCTCCTCAAAAGCAATAGTTTCACAGAATCCCTCTCATTGTTGTCTCCATCAAGTTGCTGTAATACTGTGTAAGGTTTTCATGTGTGGCCTCTGTCCACATCTAAGCCACACCCATACATCCACACACACTTTTTAAAAATAAAAAGTTCTGTGGTAGACAGAACATGGAAGAGTTTAGAAGAAGTTTTACATACTCTTAAACCAGCCCTGACATCAGCCCTGCTTTTATGATAATAAACCAAATATCAGTTTCTTGACACATCCAGCCCAGCCAGAATCACTGCCCCACCACCATGTCTACCTGTTTCTGATCTTTCTCTCTGGAATCAACAGGCAGACACAATTCCCAGTGCACAGCAATGAAGATGAACCTTGGTGCCTCTCCAGGATCAGGCTGGGCTATTGCTGCCAGATTCACTCTCCCTTACCCAGCTGCACAAGATCATCAAGGAACCTTTCAGAAACTTTCATCTCCCTTCACTTTAGCAGAACCAAAATATTTCACACAAAGTGTTTGGGCAGCTGAAACTCCCACAAATGTCAGTGGGGAGAGACAGTCACTTCTGGAGCAGAGAGACAGCAGTAAACACATCATTTCCCCCATGGAAACCTTCTCAGCCTTCAGTGAGCTGCTGCTGAGGCCTAAATTAAGGTTTAAGTCAGATCTTTTACTTGGCCAAAGTTCAGGAGACCACCTAAATTCAAAAGATTTGCATGAAACCTTATAATTGACATTTTGCTTCTATCACCTCCTTCAGTCAGTGTGGAAGTGCGAGCAATAATTAAGACAACGTGTTTTGGTTTCGTGTTTTATTAGTATTATTTTGTTTGAACTCCTATCTTTTCACACTTTTTCCACTTGAGGAGTGCCAAAACCATCTTCTCTGCAGTCACCTGCCCTCTCCCTGTGTCTCATCTGTGCCTGTGCAGAGCAATAACCAAGACATTTCCTTTGATGTCATTGTAGCCCAATAGCAAGGGGAAACTAGAGAGTTGTACAAGTAATTCTCCTGAAAATTAGTTCCACAGGCTGGCAGTCAAGCAGTTAAACCAGGCATGGAAATGGTTTGCAATCTGTTCCACCAGTCTTTTAAGCTTCCATTGTCAAAGCAGGGCCATTTTTCAGTAAAACAGAAGCCCCCGGGAATCAGTGTAATTAAAGACAACAACAACAACAAAAATTTATTGTTTTTAAATATATCTCTAAGCTACAGGGTAAAGGGAAGGAGAAATTTATTGCAAATTACAATATTTCTCCTTACTGCTCACGCTTATCAGTCTGTATCCAGTCATGAGCTGAAGAAGCTGGGTTTGATCTCCTCTGCTTGAGACAGCCTTTGCTGTTTAACAGGAATCCCTCCTTGGTGTTTATTCAGCAAAATGTTCCTCACCACTGGGAGCTGCTGGGAAGAGCAGAGAGGGTGCAGCTTTCCTGGGCTGCTGGAGCACAAAATATCATTAAAACAGCTTTAAATGAGTGTTTAAAGCCACGACCTTCCTCAAGGACACCTGGCTGCAGGAGGGAGCAGGGATGCTGATTTCCTGGTTTGTTGTGTGTAGGGTGCCCCTTAATGGGATTTTAGGTCAGATCCAGGAGTCTGGGGGAGGTCTAACAAGCATGAAAGACTCACCTTCCCTCTCACTTCCCCCTGAAATCCACTGCCTCTGCTCTAGGTTAGCCTGAGCACCCAGAACAGTCAGGATGATGCTTTTGTGACAGTTAAACCCTGTCTTTGAAAGAGAATTGGCTGTTTCCTAAGCTATGGAAGAACTAGGGAAGATAGAGAAAAACATAAGAAAAAAGAAATTTAAACTTCTGTTTTATTTCAGTCACCTTCCATCATATGAAAGCTTCTGCTGTGTACATAACTGAATGTCCTTTTTGCCATCTTTATCCACCAACCTCAGAAAGAAGGAAAAATTAATAAAAACATTGGACTTGATGATCTTGGAGGTCTTTTCCAACTTCAGTGATTTTATGATTGCTTTCTGTGAATCTATTCTATGAAAAATAAATCTACCAAGTCCACAGGAGGCCTCTCCTCAGGCAGTCTAAGAGCTACAAGCCACTAGAGACAGGGAGGCTCTATGGAAAACCAGCACTTTCTAAGGACTAATTTCTCCTTAAATTTCTGCTCAACCCACTGCCACTGGTCAGCTTCAGGAGCAGGATGCTGAGGGCCAAGATCCAATAGTGTCACTCAATATTTTTTATGTTATTTTTATGTTATTTCCCAACAACAGCAGAGTGGGTGTAATGTTGATTTTTCTCTATTAGTTCTGCAGAATTGTAGCTGCTTCCAACAGGACGTTTTTGGGCAGTCAGTAATGCCACGGCACAGCTTGAGCAGGAGATGAGGAATATTTTTATGGTGTTGTAACAAGAGATGAGAAGTCAGATAGAGATAATGAAATCAAGCAAAACAAGTTTAATGAAGACTGGAAGCCTGCAGCACATGATTCCAACAGGAACAGATCATCGCTGCTGGATTTGAAAGGCCAAGGTTATTGGGGTAGATCTTTGTACTGAAGGGGATGGATTGTGACTGTGGTTCAAAAGCTGAAGTAATGAGCAGAAAGAAGATGTGAACAACATCTTAAAAAATCCTACCCATGCCTCTACAGAGAATCCTAAAATCACAGAATGGTTTGGGTTGGCAGGGACCTTAAAAATCATCTCATCCCAACACCCTCCCATGGGCAGGGACAATTTCCATTATCCCAGGTTGCTCCAAGCCCCATCCAACCTGGCCTTGGACACTTCCAGGGATGGGGCAGCCACAGCTTCTCCTCACCACCCTCAAAGGGCAGAATTTCTTGTCTCTTCAGACAGCAGGCAGCAGATTATTTCTTATTTCTTCATGGAGCCATGTTGCAAACTGAGTTAACGAAACATCTGCAAGGGAGGAAAAACAAGCAAAATACCCACCCACGTATTCCCTAAAAATTCAGCAATCTCTGATTTTCAGAGCCAGCTTATTTCAATGACTTGTTTTATAGCTGCATTGACATAAGTAATAAGTTCGAAAAATATAGTCCTGGACAGGAAGAAATGATAGGGAGTGGGAAATTTGGAAATCACTTAAATCCAGTTTGCCACAGAGAACTTTCAGGCATGGAAGAAAACCTAACGAAATATTCATGAGTTGAGAATTTAGTCTTCAATGTTTACGTGATATTATAGCAAAGTGCTATTCTGTCTTTCCTGATGGCAAAATAAACTTTCAAGACAGGCACTTTCATGGAATCACAGAATTATAGAATTTCCTGAGTTGGAAGGGACCCACAAAAACCATCAAAATCCAACTCCTATCCCCTTGTCAAGGAAACTGAAGGGACAATAACCCCCCCAACACCAATCTCTTAATAAAGGCATGTTTTGGTTATGTGTGTACAACCCTGATCCCATGTAATTTAAAGGTTTATGAGTTGTGATATTGTCCTGCAACCCCCCAGCCTGCTTCATCCTACCCAATATGGAGATGGTTGTGGAAAAATTAGCACTGAGTAGATCCTTATGGATAATCCACCCCTCCCAGGTGCTCGTTTGGACATTGGCTCCAGTTTCACCATCAGCCCTGGATCTGTTCCCTGCAGTCCCAGAGCAGGAAGGCAGCAAGACATTGGAACAGAGAAGTTGTGGATGCTCCATCCTCAAGTCCAGGCTGGATGAATCCCTGAGCAACCTGATCAAGTTGGTGACATCCCTGCTTATAGAGGAGGGTTGAAATAAGATGATTTTTCAGGTCCCTTCCAATCCAAAACATTGTATTATTCTGTGATTCTGTTATTCTATGATTCTGTCATATATATACCATATATGCACCATAAGATATACATAACATACTAAATGATTTATAATATTGCATTATATAAAATATTATTAATGTGTCTCTGTGTGCATATGTAGATATATGTACCATGTATAGAACATCAATAAATAAAACTCCAGCAAAATAAGGAATTCTCTGGGAGAATAAACCAATATTTTCTCACCATAGTGGCTTTTGATCTATCATATTTCATAATCCCTTCTTTTCACCTGTTTTAATATTTCTTTCATTAAGAAATTGAAGAACACTCCAAGTTCTACAGCTGAGTGGTGCACTAGTTACAACTCACATATCAGGAGTTTACACATGGTTGCCCTAAAGTTTAATTCTGAAAAAAATTGGGAATTCACAACTATCACTTGCAATTCTCACAGTATTTCTCAACATTCCTGGTTTCTGTCACTGACCTGGGTCTCTGGTTCAGCACAAAGCCAGGAGGAGGCACATTGCGAGCCTGGCTTATGTCAAAGGACTTTATTAAAAGGCTCTTGTCATCCCTTTCTAGACCACAGATCTAGAAATAGATGACAAGAGCCTTTTAATAAAGCAATGCCCAAGGCCACTCATCCAGCAGGTGTAAATCACCAGCTGGGAATTTGCCCCTGAATGTACAAATTAATATATAATGCCAATATTTAAAAGTATTTTATGGCTGTCTCAACTAATTGCTAAATGAAATTCAAGCGAAAATTTGAAAGCAAAAGGCAACACCACTACAAAGCTTTTTTTTTTTCCTCCTCTCAGTGGCTCTGCAGGTGTTCCACCCTCCAGAGGATGAAAATGTTTGACAGCAAAGGATATTTGTGTTGGCAGGATCACTTGATCCATGTTTCAGGAAACAAATTGAAAATGTATTTTCACAAGGTGCAACTGTAGATCATTAGAAGGAGCCAGCTTCTGCAGTTCCACAAGTACTTCTGAGAGAGAACAGATGTATAAATTAAAATATACCCCAAACTTGACAGAAATATATTTGGGGATGGGATAATTCAGTAAAGGCAGCAGATTTTTTGTTGCCATCTTTGCTAACAGTCCAGGACTGGTTGGGCTTTGCTTTTATTTCTGTAATGAAAGCTCTAAAATAACTTTGTTCACATTCTTTTCAGTAAAGGATAGTCTCACCTTTCAGTGACTGGTCTCATTGCACAGGATTCACATCACCCAAAATGAACAATCCTCAGAGAAAAGAGACATTTGAGGCACCCACAAGTTTCCCCAGGAACCCAACAAAACAGAACTGCAATTTTCTGTTTGTTGGGAGTAAATCCAACATGTTACAGCCCTTCAAACACCAACTGGAGCAGGGGATTTGAGGGAAATGATGGCATCCAGAGGGACCTTGACCAGCCTGTCAGAACATCAGCAAGCTCAGAATTGAGGTTGCTCCATGCAGAGACAAACTCTTGAAGATCAGACCAGCCACAGACACCTGGCCAGGTAAAAATTGGTGTTAGAGCCAAAGGAATTAAACCAAGGCTGCCCAAAGTCTGTGACCCATGGCCAGACCTGCCAATCCCATTCTTCTGTCCCACATGACCCATGGCCAGCCCCACAGTGACCACTGGCAGCCAGCAAGATGTTTCATCATTTTGGATGACATCAGAGTCACGCCTGGCAGCAGGGATTTTGTGGCATAAAAAGAACATTCTCATTAAGGGAAATTGGACTCACTCATTTCCTAGCACTGTGTGGAGAGACACCTTATTTCACTTTTTAACCCTACTATCCATGACAGTAATTCTCAAGGTCTCCATTATGTGTGTCAGGAACGAATCTCTGAAGAGAAAGATATTAAAATATGGCAAATAGAGGATTCTTATCATATCAAGAAAATAAAAAAGGAACTCAAGCATTACTAACTTTGTAGCTTTCAAGCCATTCTTGACATAAGAAAATGAACCTCCTGGAATTGCTTCCATTTGGTTCAGAAACTGGAAAAAATATTGCTCAGTGTTTTTTCCTGTAAAGAAACCAGCAGCCAGTACTTCTTTAACAAGCTGTTCAACATCTCTTTTCCTTACAGTAACGTTTATTTCATTACATTTCTTAATATATTTATTTATTGACCTATCACATGCCTAATATAATATTCAGAATCCAATCCATCTTGCCACAACTTTTAAGGTGCTTATCATAAGCCTTTAATACTATCAAGTGTTTTAAAAATGTCTGATCAGGACAAAAATCCCAAGTACTCTGATTAAACATGTACTTTTGAGTTACAGATGACCTTTGTCTGCTTTCAAAAACTAGTTTGATTTTTTCACAGTATTTCCAGATGCAGCAACAATCTATTAGATAGAGGAGAAAATTGCTTGTTAATTATCATTGTTAGCATTAATGATAGTAATTAGGTTCTAGAAAAGAAACATCAGTCCATCTGAATCATAACTTCTGAGAGGGAATTGCCTTGATAAAAACTGCTGTTTATTTTTAATCCTCTGTGACAGCATTTCACTGTGTCTTATTAAAATTTGTAACTTTGAAATCCAAGTGCCAAGAGAGTTTTACAAGTACTTTTCCAGCTGAGTTTTTTCTTCGCAGTCATTTCCTTCTCTGGCACTTCCTAAACTTGTCAGTTCTCACAGTGATCCCATAAACGATGGAGATCTCCAGAAGTGGAGGTGAGCTGATAAATCTGCACCATGTCACTTTGAGCCTCTCCAACTCATAGTCCCAAGTCAAAAGTCATGGTCAAAGTCCTTTCTCAACAAACCAATGAGGCCCAGATTTAAAGGAAATCTGGACATCTGAATTTCACCAAAACAAGCAATGTCATAGTTGCAGGTGCCAAGAAACTGCTGGAGTATAGAGGGAACTTTAACTTAACTTTATTTATGTTTCTCTAGGTACTTATTATTAGATATGACTAGAAACTAAATAGTGAACTCCACAGTTTGGTGTCATTGCTGAATGTGCTGACTGGACACTTCCACATCCTCCAGGTAATTAATGAAGCTGTTAAACAGGACTGGACCCACAATCCAATGAGCCACCACCCTCCATGTACACTCAGCCAGTTTCCAATCCACCTCTCTGCCCAGGTATCAACACCTTTATTGGGAGGATCTGGTGTGAGATAGATTCAATGGCCTTCCTGCAGCCCAGGCAGGCAATGTCCTCTCCTCCTCCCTCCTCTGTTCACTGCTCTCCCCTCACCTCCTCGGGCAGCCGCTTCATCACTGAGCTTTATCGAGCACAACTTCTCCCTGGTGAAGCCATGCTCTCCCCCTCATCACTTCCCTCTCCTAAATCTGCCTGAAATGCTTTTCAGGACCAACTTCTCCACCACATTCCCAGGACCGGGGGTGAGGCTGGTGCTCCCTGAGTCCTCCTTTTTTTGCCCTTTTTGAAGGTGAGCATGATATTTTCCTGGTCTTTCAGCACAGCTCCCAGCCACCACAATCAATCAAAGATTTCCCCCTTCTTTGTCTCCTTTGGCACAAACTTCTGCATCTGTTGGCTGCATCTTTTGGAAGGTCCAGTGGACCAAATCCATAAATTCTCCATCTCATTTATTTTTTGACTGTTTCTTTTTTCTTTGATGTAGACATGATCATTATTTGGACAACTCTGTGCCTTGCTGTACCTGCTTTACACATATTGTGACCAGAGTTTGGCTTAGATAATGTGATCATCAAATAACCTGCACCTTATCAAACACAAACCAGGAATCACCAGGAAAATGGCTAAAGGAGCTCATGGGAAGTGGAAACTTTAGCAGAGAAGAAGAAGGTTAGGAGGAATCATGATTTTAAGACAAATTTCCATGGTTTCCAACCATGTCCAGCAGCTGCGTTGCTGTTTGCATCAGGGGTCTGGTTTTTTTCTTCTTTTTACAAATATCATCTTTTAATCAGTATTGTGAAAGTGGTGAAAAGTTTACTCAGTGGTGATTACTCAGAAACTCATGTGTGGGTTGGAAAGTTTTCTTTTCTAACACAGAACAAAGGGCTGTGCCAGCAAATTACTTGCACACAAGAGACAGTGGTTGGCAGGAAAAGGGAAAAAAAAAACATGTCACAAGAAAGGGATTCACAGTGCATAGCCTGCAGCCCTGGGCTGCTATTGTAATTTAAAGGGCTAATTAATTTAAACTGTTGTCCTCCCTTTCTGTTTGCAAAAATGTCAAAGTCCAAAGCAGCCTGAAGGAGAATCTGTCCATCATTTTGCAATTCTGCTTTCTGTTCTTTAGCTGAGCAGCACTGGATTTCAAACCTCTGTTCTCTGCCTTGCTTTCCTTTCTCTGTTGGAACTCCAGTGTGAATGTGCATTTATTTCCATTTTTGGAACCTAATCTCTCTGCCTGGCTGTGATTTATCACCACAGCTGGTCCAATGATAATTGTCCTGTTTCTTTAAAGCATACTTTTATCTCCAGTCACATTCACTTAATGAAAGCAGAGACTTTGGGTTTAAAACATGTGTTGGGGATGGATGAATAATGAATATTTATAGATATTTAAAATATTTAGAGTGTCCAAAAATATGTTGTTGTTTTTATTTTTTTCTCTTCAGCATAATTTTATTTTTATAGTGTTTTCAACACTAAAGCATTTTGGGTTTGGCATTTGTCTAACTCTGTTGTCCTTTTTCCATGGATCTGTTTGACTGGACCTTTTAATAGTTAAAGTCTAAGGCTCCTAAACAAAGCAGAAATGTTTCTCAGCTCACAGGAGCTCCAGGAGGCAATAAGGTCTGAATCATTTTAAATTTCCTTTTTCCTTTTTAATTATTTATTCTTAAGAAAATTTATTCTTAAGAAAATTCTCCACATACTTGCATAAATGGCCATGGAAAATGGCAGGTCTTTAAACTGTGGGAGACTCACAGTAAATACAGAGTAAGTGCTGAGAGAACTGAACTCCAGATACATAAATTTAACTACTTTATTAAAAGAAAATTGTTATGACTTTAAATAATTTCTTTAGATAGAACTTAAACCTTGAGGGGTAGGGTGTTTTGGTGTTTGGTTTTTTATTTTCCTGATTTGTGGGCAGGATTTTTCTGACTTCTACTTAATACGCTGAAAATGAGATACCACAACTAATGTAACCTTGAAAACGAATTAATTTTTACATTTTCACCACAGAAAGGACACAGCAGAATTTGCTCTGGAGATCTCTGTGTCTCATTACCAAAGGTGTGTGGACAAGTAGCTGCAACAGATACCCGCAATTGCAAAAATTCATTGAATGAGTCCTGGTGAGAGATCTTACCCAGAATTAGCATTCTCGGGGATTTAAAATACTCTGCTGACTTTTAATGAATAATTTCATTTCTAAATATTATCCTGACTTGATGTTAACTATTTTTTTATAAGCCACAATACCACAAATGTAATAAACAGTTATAGCCATCCTGACTACTTTGTGATAAACAGTCCCTGATTCAATATTAGTAAAAGTGGTTTTTAGATTGAAAAATGCAGCACACTTTAACTAAACTCCAGTGAAATGCATTATGGGTGCAGGAATTAAAGAATAAGGAAAATGTTTGTATATTGATATTTATTGACATTAATTTTAACAACTGCATTAGGTGTATATAGCTCATATCCTCTACATTATATAGTGTATATCACATAATATTATTGCTTATAAATATCTAATGCAGTTATGAATATAACATGGACATGTATTTTTCTGATGCAGGCAGAGATATCTTTCCACCTGCAGCTGGGCTGGAAAGCTGGAGGCACCTCCTCCCTCTGATACATTCTTTGGTTTAGAGAATTTTTTCTCTTTTTTTCCAAGCTACTGCATCATAAATTAAAAAGAAAAAGACAAAATCAAAGTTCAACAGAAAGATATTTGTAGTAAGGTGGCACTGGTGGCCCCATGTGATTTTTCCCATTTATGACTTTATTTATCCTCTTCCACCACTCCTTTGGGTGTGGAGGTGGTTGTGGAGGAGGAAGGAATAGAATCACAGAATCATAATTGTTAAGGCTGAGAAAAATCCTTTAGGATCATCAAGTCCAACTGCCAACCCAGCACCATGCTCACCACTAAACCATCCACATGGACATATCCACATGTTTTTTGAACATTTCCAGGTATGGTGATTCCACCACATTCTTGGGCAGCCTGTTCCAATGCTTGATCACCCTTCAGTGAAGAATTTTTTCCTAATAGCCAATCTAAATCCCTCTTGGTGCAACTCAGGGTCTTGCCCTTTTGTTCATCTCTTGTTGCCTGGGAGAGGAGCCTGACCCTATTGGTGAACTTTTGTCCGATTGGCAGGAGGGATGATGAGGAGGACTCTATGACATCAGAAGGCTAATTAATTACTTTAATGCACTATTTTATTTTATATCATATTACACTATATTACACTACATTTAAACTGAAACTGCACAAGTACTCAGCTGAACAAATCTCATGATTGTCTCCTGACCAAAATCTGGACACACTCTTGGCCCTGAGAGGCCAAGGAAACAAAACACCATCACTTGGGGTAAATAATTCCCATATTGCATTCTACTTTGACACAACAAGGGGCAGCAAATGAGAGAAGAATTGTTTTGATCATTCTTTCCTCTGCTTCTTTCACTGCTTCTCTCAGGTTCAGAGAATGTGAATGCCACAGACCCCCACCTGGCTGCACCCTCTTGTCACCTGGAGAGAGTGACAGGGTCTCCCTTGAGCCTCCTTTCCTCAAGGCGGAGCCCCCCAGCTCCCTCAGCTGCTTCTGATCAGCCCTGTGCTCCAGACCCTTCCCCAGCTCCATTGTCTTTCTCTGGACACACTCCAGCCCCTCCAAGTCCTTCTGGTGGTCAGGTGGCCACCAGAGCTGTTGCTGAGCGACTGCTGCCACCTCATCTCTGCCCACAGCTCCTCCTCCCTCCAGCTGAAAAAGAGGCAAAAAAGAGCCACCAGGCAGAAGCAGTGACATCCCTGCTCTGTGCAGCACAGAGCAGTGAAATGCACAGAGGAGAGGATTTAGCCTGTAAGCTGTTTGTCTCTGTTGTCATTGCCATTAATCAATCCGTGCTTAATGCCATTTCTCTCAATTCACTAACTCTCTGCTGCCAAATCAGTATAATCCTGTTCTCCTCACTGTCTGTGTGTGTCTCCTGACTTCACCTCCTTCCTGCTGCCTCTTCCTCCCCTGCCACCCACCTGTCTCCAAAAAGCCAAGGAGGCAATTTAACGGAAAGACAAATATTTTATATAAGAATATAAAGCATTGGTCTGGATACCAGAGGCTCCTTCAGGCATGAAGCATGTGGCAAAAGGACTGGGGATAAAAAGAGAAGAATATATAGTGGAAAACACAGTTTGTATTCCCTGGATGGAGCAGGGTCAGCACACCCAACCTCCCACAAACACAATCTAAGAGGGAAGAACACAATCCTCAACAGAAGATGGAGCAGAGTGGAGACACCACAGCCAGACTCCATTCCCTGGCAGGGGAGGGAGCTGATAAACCACACACAGCAGCTGAAAACCAAGGCATATAAAGGAGGGTGTTCTGCTGTTGAATCAGCAGCCCATGAATCATGACAAAATCTCTCTGGAATGACACACACATCTCCATCCCAGAGTCATCTCAGGCACTATCCTGAGATACCCATCCCCAAGGCGTAGATTGCAATGAGGTCTCCCCTCAGTCTCCTCCAGGGTGAGCAGACCAAGTGTCCTCAGCCATTCCTTGTATTCCTTGTGTCCTCAAGGCTCTTCACCATCTTCATTACCCTCCTTTGGTTGCTCTCTGATAGCTTTCTATTTTATGTTGTGGTACCCAAAACCTCACACATATTCAAGGTGAGGCCACCCCAGTGCAGAGCAGAGCAGAACAATGCCCTCCTTTGCCCACCTGGTGATGTTGTGCCTGATAGCCCCAGGACAGGGCTGGTCCTCCTGGGTGCCAGGGCACTGCTGACTCATATTCAGCTTTCCATCATCCAGGATTCCCCAAGTCCTTTTCTGCAGCACCAGCCCCAGTACAAAAGCGAACTGACCATGATAAACAGGTCAAGTATGATTTTCTAGGGGAGCATGTCCCTGCCCATGGAAGTGGGGTGGAAATGGATGATCTTTAAAGTCCCTTCCAACCCAAATCATTCTGTGATTCTATGATTCTGTGATTTCATTATATGTGCAGTCCTTGAAATTCTGTTGCTGCTGTTGTAAGCAAGTTATAAAACTGCTCAATCTATGCCCAAAGATGTCCCAAATGTTTCTGAGTGAGCAAGAACTGAAGAAAGTGGATAATTTTTATACAGAAGAGTTAAGCATGTCTAGTCCTAGGACATATTTATATTTATTTATCTCACACTTCGTTGTTTTTTTTCTCTAAAGATGTCCAGAATATTAAAGTTTTTCTGCTGGATTTCACTTCTGAAAATGAATTCAAAAGAAATTTTTAATAATTCCTACCAGCTTATATAATAGTATCTTTGTTTTCAAACCTAATCTACCAGTTCTGATCCTTTTCTTTCCTTAGAGAAGAGTCCAAAATTCAACATATCACAATTAGGTTTATAGTGGATTTTTAGAGATGTAAAAATATTTCGGGAAAGTCAGTCAGGAATTGTAGAGTTTTATTCTTTCAAGTAAAGATGGCTGTTGTTTTAAATGATATAAATACCTTCTTTAAAAAAAAGTTCATGGAATTAAATTTCGCTGGTATAATTACAGGAAGTCATGGGGACTAACTACAATGCTGAAGTAATTAAAAAAAATGCATGAAGAAAAACAACCTCTCTCTATATACACATTTACTAGAAAATGTTACAGTGATGAGATTCAGGGAATAAACAAATTTCAGACTAATCAGAGTTGTTCTGTTCACTTACCTTCTAAGGCACAAACAAAAAAGGGAAGAATTTATATTACAATAGAAAGAGATTTTAAAAAGCACAGAAGTTCATAAAAATTTTAACTTCCTTGAAGGTACAATGTCTTCCTTATATAAAACTATACAGCTTATATAAAGCTTACATAAAAACTATACTGAGCAGATAAGAAAATATAGTAACCTCCTAAGCAAAAGATTTTTCCTGAAAAAGAGGAAAACTGATATTTAAAAATAACTAATAGCAGTCCCTGGAAGAAAATTCCTTTAGAAGTTTATAATAGGTGAGATGTCAGGTGATTTTCACATAGGTGATGTATTTTGGTCTGAAATTATTGCATCGACAAAATTTGCAAGAATATAAAGAGAAAAAAGCAACAAAGTTTCACATACCTTCCAATTCTCCTATTGGGTATTCTTAACAATATGAATTTTTACAAAATCTGCTTTTATGACATTCATGATGATTGCCTTGGGGACACACTGCTTTTTTTGTCCCCCTGGTATTAACTCTTCCAAAATCTCACAATTAGATTATTTCACACCATGGTCCTTGATGTCCCATGCCCACACTGTCCCTGTACAGTTCACTGCTCAGAAGAAGGAAAAGGAGAGAGGTTTTGTCTCCAAAACAATGTCATCCCATCAAGACAGAAATGAAAAGAAAGGAGAGCAACAGAAACAATCATTCCCTGGTTTAATTTTGTTTGTTTGTTTTCTTTCCATTTCTCTCCTATATCTATTTGTACAATGGGCTCTTGCTGTATTTTGGATCTGATTTCTGACTCCCTAACGTGCATCAGTCACAGGTTTGCAACACCCAGGGCTGCACAGGGACTTTTCCCAAGGAGAAGGAAAGGCAAGGATGAATGGCTTTAAATTGGAGAAGGATTTAGATAAGGAAGAAATTATTTGTAAGGGTGGTGAGACACTGGTACAGGCTGTCCAGAAAGGTTGTTGAACACTGGAAGTGTTCAAGGGATGGGGAGTCCACAACCCTTGGATGGGGATTGGAGCAACCTGGGATAGTGGAAGGTGTCCCTGCCCATGACAGGGAGTTGAAACAAGATGATCTTTAAGGTCCTTTCCAAGCCAAACCACTCTGTGATTCTGCAATTCTGAAATCAGGAGGTTGCTCAGTGGAAAAGAAGAAAATCTCTACAGAACTTGGGTGTACAGAGGAGGGGTTGAGGGCAAACACCTCAACCCCCAGTGGGGATGTGGTGACACTGATTAGTGCTGTGCTTCCTGCACCTGTAAATTGGAAATGGGAACTGGGTGTGAGAAGTTAATATCTGTTTAATCCATTATGGTCATAAATGGCCTGTCAAAGGGTGTTATGTCTAATTAGTGTCTTTCCTTTTTCCTTCATATATTTTTTTTTTTTGCTTTTCTTATATTTGTATGTGTTTACTGAATGTTGACAACATCCAACTCTCCTGATTTTAGGAACGCGTCACTTCGAGTCAGCATCTGCTCAGTGTTTCATTTTTAGCTCAAGAACATATTGGCCTTCAGACACAAACAAGTGAAACCCCAACATCTGAATCTATTTCTGGGAAAGCGTGCTGAGGGCTGGAGCTCCAAGAGCATCTTTCACAGGGTTTATTAAAAATCAATATGGATATTTTTTTTTTCTCTTTCCCTGAAGTCACACCAAGTTAGAGAGTACTGTTGCTCCAGGCCAGTTGGATATTTGGCATCCCCACCCCGATTAAACTATATCCACTTACACACACACATTTCTTCATGCCTTGCTAGCTTTATGCTGGATCTTTTTCAGATTTCTGAAGATTTATTTCTCTAAATGTCGAAAATCATCCCTTGACCAACACCTAAATGAATTTCAACCTGGTAATCTGTGTCGAGTTCAGCTGAGCACGCTGTACATCAGCAGGAGAGAGTGGAGCTGCTTCTGATGGTCTCATTAGAGTTCACCATGTCAGCTTTGAAAGGCTCCTCTGCTGACCTGAGCACTCACACTGCTGGCACACGTGGCTGCTTAAAATAGACTGAGCCAAAGTTCATGTGCAGCTTTTTAAAATAGATGAAATGAAGACAGAAGAATAAGAGGCATCAGGATAAAGCCAATAAGAATGTTACTGCAATTCTAACTTCTCTTTTTCAGTCACTCTTTAAGGGTTTTTTGCCTGGTATTTTTAAGCTAGGATCAGTGTCTTGACATAACATATTAAAAGGGGTTGAAAAGCTCCAGTTCCAACTAAAAAGGTTGTAGTCCAGCATTTAAGTAATTTAATCAAGACATGTAATGCTGAGTCTAGGAACTTCCCCATGCAAAATGAGGAAGAGGCTGCCCAGGGAAGTGGTGGAAACTCCATCCCAAATTTAAAAAAACAAAAGTGATTTTTATGCTTATGCTTATGGTTTAGTGCTGGGCCGGGCAGTGCTGGATTAATGGTTGGAATTTATGATCTAAGTGGTCTTCTCCAACCAAGAGATGTTCTTTCTGAATGGAAGAGAGAGATCATGCAAAATGCGTCCATTAGCAGCACATGCCAGCCACTGAGAAAGATGGGAAACAAAATCCCTACTCAAAATGCACAGCCCAGTAAAATCTAGAGAACAAAACAGGCTATTTTGCTATCCAGGGCTGATATTAATTAAGTGTTGACACAGACAAATGTTTTTTTTTTCTTTTCTGGATATTTATATTTATGCAGGTGGATAGAAAGATACTATAGTCAGCTCCCTCAGGATGCTGCATGAAAGCAATCAATCCAATTCTTGCACAATTTATCCATGCTTCTTTCTACATCCTATTAAAACAAGTGAAAAAAAAAAAAAAAAGGTCCTCCTGGCTCTTAATTGTCTTGGGTCACTTCACGTATATGTAGATGTGTGTTTTGTTCTTGGGTGAAGTCTGTGAGTGCATGAATCCATCACAGACCTTAAAAATTTCTCACAGCTTTTGCTAACCTCACTGTGCTACTGATTAATTTCAATTAACTTAATCTAAAACGGCAAAATATTTAACAGATATGGGTGGCACATCATTGTTATTAATGTTGTCAGGGCTAATTGGAGTGTTGTTGCATTCTAATATTGCCTTGAGTTTGTCAGCTTCTTTCAAATCCAGATAAATAAGTACATGGATTAGGTAATAAGTAGGCAGTGCAGGTAGTGAAACAGCATTTCAAACCATGTCTCCAAGCACTTTTTTATCCTACTAACATTAATAATCTAAAAGGAGATATTTATTTTCCATTTTCTATTTCTTTCTGCTTCTGTTGTTTTTCAAGTAGGCTTTTTTCCCTTTTAGGTTCTTAGAAAACGAGAAGCTGGAGGCAAATGTTTTAAAGGAATGTGTTATTTCTTCTATACTGGTAATTTTTAACAGATCCCCTCTCCTGCCCTTACCCTCTTCCCAACTGTTAATCATTTGGCACTCTGTAAAAAATGACATTTTTACTTTACACTGATGTATGGATAGCCAAAGATCCTATTCAAGACAGCATGAACACAAGTTTATTTCCCTTCCTTTGAGCACAATTCTGTTTAAGACACACTTAACTTCAAGAACATACTTAAGTCTCTCAAAGCACTTTGTTGCATGTGGGACAGAGAAGAAAAACCTTAAGAAACAGACTTAGCAAGACAAAGATCCATGAAAATATTTATCTGGGTGTATATGCACTTCAGTTTCCTTTTAATAAAAGAAGGGTGAAAGAGAAGGGCAGAATTTTTCTTGACAGAAATAATGCAGCTGAAGCCTGGGCTATTTGAAGGCTTTTTTTATTTTTAAAAGCCATGGTGCACAGTTGTCAGATGTTTCATTTTCTTTGTTTACTTATTATTATCATGACACTCATGTATTTTGCTTTTGCGAAGTTTTCTCAAAGAACACAAAATCATGAGGGGTTTTTAGTGCATAGTCCGTGTTGGAAGGGGAGGACTGGAATAAAATTTCCGTCCCTGAGCTGTAACAATCACACTCATTCCAAACATCAAAGTCTGTCTTTAAATCCGCTATGCTGTGGTTCATAATTTTTAAGCAGAATGCATCTTTTACAATTTCAGTAAAGAGAGAGATAATAAAAAGATAAATCAAGGAATACTAGTGTTTCCAAAAAAGAAATAAAATTGGTTCGAGATGTGGATCTCAGAAAAGACCCCAACTTTTCTGGACTCCACAAAACCCTCAACCCAAAAGCTCTTTTGTTGCAACCCTTTGCAAATTCATTTCCCATCCAGTTATCCACTTTGGTGGGATAAAAAATATACTGAGATCACATTCATTTTTTTTTTGAACCGTAAGATTTAACCCCTTCTCCTTCAATGTGTGTATTTCAATTGAGGTAGGAAATAGAGAGTACATGGACAGCCAAGTCTTGAAGATTTTTATCAGAATTGTTGCCAAGTATATTGTATATTCTGTCTGCCTCAATGACTAATATTTTACAGTATGTCACAGGAATGGAAGTAATTGATTTTCTCTTTCCTCTTTCTTTCTTTCTTTCTTTCTTTCTTTCTTTCTTTCTTTCTTTCTTTCTTTCTTTCTTTCTTTCTTTCTTTCTTTCTTTCTTTCTTTCTTTCTTTCTTTCTTTCTTTCTTTCTTTCTTTCTTTCTTTCTTTCTTTCTTTCTTTCTTTCTTTCTTTCTTTCTTTCTTTCTTTCTCTTAAGGAGCCTGAGAATCAAGCACCAGAATGTCCTTTGTCACGTGGATACACTCCTTGCATCATTAGCTCCATTTTAGATTTTCAAAGAAATCATCCTGGTTCTGAGAAGAGAACACATTACCAGGAGAAACACATTACCAGGAGTATTTCACAAATATGGAGAAGGAGTTTAGTTTCTGTTATTTGCATCCATTACAGCAATACTTGTGACAGGAAAAAATTCCCCAGTACTACAGATTAGTCCAAATAGCACTGTCCAAGTGGAAAGTTAATTACTACTTATTTTCATGCTGCTTCCTTCCATTAGCTTGCATCCTGCATCCAGTCCCTGATCCCAAGTTATGAAAGCCAGGGCCAGTGTCCTGCTGTAAATGGGTAGATTTTAAATGCATAAAATATCCTCTCAAGGCATCCAAGAAAGGCAGCATCTCTTAATTCCTGCCTTTGTCTGAATTTTTAATTCAAAAGAAGCTTTTGCCCATTTATGGACAAGATGTCATCAATTATGCTGTTTGGAAAAGTCCTGAGTTTTAGAGTCTCTGTCTTCTTTTTCCCACCAAGTACCAAATAAATGTTTCTCTAAACACACTGTGATGAAGAAACCTTGAAAGTTTTCCAGGATGTGATTAAAAGTCCTACATAAAGCTGGGGTGTAACAAAGCTGTAAATTCTTGATTGATAAAATTATTGGTGTTTACACTGCGACAGTTCATGTAACAAATTTTTCATTTGGTGCTTTTCATGTGGGAATCACAAACTCTAATCCAGCAGAGCCCACAATGATGGATTTCTGCCTTGGACAGACACAATGCAGAAGTTGGGCACAAGTTTGGTTTCAGCAACCAAGCTCAAGGACACACAGTAATAGGACAAAGGGGAAGGGTTTTAAGCTGAAAGAGGGTAGATTTGGACTGGGTGTTATAAAGAAATTCTTTACTATGAGGGTGGTGGGGCCCTGGCAAAGGTTGCCCAGAGAAGCTGTGGCTGCCCCATCCATGGAAGTGTCCAAGGCCAGCTTGGAGAGGGCTCTGAACAGTCTGGGATAGTGGAAGGTGTCCCTGCCCATAGCATGGCTTTGGAATGAGATCTTTAAATCCCTCCAACCCAACTCATTTTATAATTTTGTGACCATGCAAAGGTATCTTATTTGTCACACTAACAGAAATCAGGGATGAATCCATGAGTCCATCCACCAATGATGTTGCCACCAGCATCTCTGAAAGCAACCTGCTTTCTTTCCATCTCAACACTGTTCTATCTGCACATCTAAATCCTTCTAGGGAAATGTCATTTGCAGGTGGTTACATTTGAACTTGTGTTACTGCCTCAATTTCCACAAACCACTAATTTATTTAATTTCCTCATTGCTTTTGCAAGTAAGTATCTTCTTTGACCAGTTCCTCTAACAAAACCAGTTTTCCCTTCTTCAGTTCTATGAATTTTGCACATGGCAGTGGTCCTGAAAGGAAAACACTTGTTACAGACATTAGTTGGTCTCATTAAGTCCCAGAGGACTTTCAGCAAATACATTTATTCTAAAGGCATCATGGAGAAAATGATTCTGAGATAACTGAAACATAAAAGGAATTGATAATCACCTTGTACTTAAGATCATATCCCAGACATTTTGCTTGTGCTTTCAGTGATACTCTAGGAAATGCTCATTCTACTGCATCTGTTCTAGATCTTTGCAACATACTTGTAAATATTATTCAGGAAGTTGACTTTGTTCATTTTTTTTGGGAATAAATCCCTCTCTTTAACTACCTTCCTTAACTTTATCAGTTTAAAAAAACATTTAATATATCCAGAAAGAAACATTTATCCTTCTCTAGCAACCATAAAAATAAAAAATGCCTAATAACTGCAGGCACTTCCTCTTTTTTGTATGGTGGAGTTAACACAGACAAAACTTCTTTCTTAGTTCTGAAATTGCTGAGATTTGTATTTGAACACTAATTTGCCTTAAGGTCCCTTTATATCAGTTATTCTTCAGCAAAATACAATATTCTTCAATATCAGTGGTTCTTCAGCAAAATACACTGAATTATCAGGTTCCCTGGCCATGAGTTTTGGTAGCTGGGCTAGTGACAGTGCAGTTTTGCTTGTAGGAGTCATGAGAACTTGAAGCAACCAGACACAATCTGCTCTGGCAATCAAATTTCAGCTCCCATTCCTGTTCTGTGTCATTCTGGCTCATCAGAGGCATTCTTATTCACTGCTGACCTCAAACAAGAGTCAGAAATCTTCCTCCTCCTCAAATAGTTCTTCTTGTGTTTCTTCATTTTTTGCTTCTGTAGCGGTGGTAGCTTGAACACAGCTTTGCATGATGTCAGAATATTGAGTAATGGTGGCTCTGGAAGGACATTTACCTATTCTGGATGAAATATACCCCAGAAATAACTCACTACAAACCTAGCTCTACTCTCAGTGACGCAGTCAGCTGATGAAGCCCAGCCTTTCCAACCCAGGGATGTTATCATGGGACACCAGCCCAGCTAAAAAGAACAGGGGGTTTTCTTTCTGCTTGGCACATCTCTGCTTCTTTTCAAATTTTCCATCACTCATAACCCAGAAAAGAGTGGGAAATCAGTGTTAGTTGGGGGAAACAAAAAGCAATGATTGTATGATAGTGAGGATGCCAGCTTTGCTCTCCTGGGGTGATACTGCTGTGAGCATCTTTTGTACAGGATAAGATGGAAGTACATAAGGCATTAATGGATTTGACGACAAAAAATGTAATTTTGAAGCTTTGTCAAAGTTCATTGACTTCTGCTGGCTGTCAGGCTGAATAATTCCTTGTCTCAGGCACTTGGCTCCTCCTGGGTGAGAGCTGCAATGTTGCAAACCTGGTCCTCTTCAGATGGAGACAGGCAGCCACCAGGATATTCCCCAGCTGTGCTTGTCCTCACAGCTGCAGCAATTCCTAAAGGAGATCTGTCCTTCAGAACCACGATAGCAGAAGATTGGAGTCACTGAAAACTTGTCCATCATCTCTATTTTATCAAATGGAATGTTTCAGGAAGCATGTTTCTTGTAAAACATTCATGCTCAATAAAGCATTCATGTGTTTCCACTTCCTACAAGTGGGGATGAACACAGTGACAGCAATGCTGAGGCTCCAAGGTGAGGACATCCATATAGATCCACAAAATCCTCACAAGTATCCATGCTAAGGGCACTGCCTAAAAGTGATATTTACCACACCATCTGAATCTATTGCTCCACCTTCATTTGTTTATCTGGTACTTCAGTGGTTCCCTTGAAAAACTGCGTATTTAATATCCCCTGCTTGATTCTACCTATGCAGCAGAGACAAATCCCTCACAGACACCAGCTTCAGCTCGTCAGCTCTCACTAAGAAGACATGAGTTTTCCACCCTGGAGATTGTTTCTGCCACAGCTGCTCCGTCTGTTCTCATTTCTCACCCTAAAAACAGCTGTGGAGCCACTGCCATGTGTAGCATCTCACTGGCACTGCCTTCCAGCAGCTGAAAGGTTTTGGGGGCAGAGGCAGATTCTGCTGGGACCCTTTCTAAACTAGAATCTTTGTAAAGTCAGAGAGCCGCTGCCCTGGAGTAAATTCCCTGACAGTGTCTTGATTTATGGGAAAAATATCATCAGATTTTACATTTAGGAGAGAATTAATCTGCTGCCTGGGTTGAGTGATAAAAGGAGACCCAAAGGGGAAGTTGCAGTAGGCAATGGTGACCATAAACCTTTTATAAAGAATCTAGGCCTCCTCTGGGTTATCTTTGTGATACAGATGCACAAAAATCTGATTTTGGAGGTGAATACTGCAGCCTGACATAGTGAGGCAAAGTAAGCAGCTCCCATCACTATAAAGTGCCTTTTCTGCTGCAAAACACCAGTGAGATGCCTGATGGCTTCATCTACTCATCCTGTTAACCAAACTGTAAAGCTTTTTCACTTGATAGTTGAAGCAAATTGTTTAGGCAAATAAATGCAGCAAGAAACTCCTCTCCTCCTTGAGCTGTACTTGTGTGGATAAATAGTTGCCTCTGCAGTGGAAGAAACTATTTAAAGAAAAGAAAAACAGTCATGAGATCACAGGAGAACACAATTGCTGAGGTGATTTAAAAAAAAAAAAAAAAACACAAATCAAAAGGATGGATGCATAACTAGACAGATAAGATTATAAGAGAGTGGAGATAGCAAAAGCAGAGAGCCACAGCCTGAGCACACTGCACAGGTCATGGTTTTGATTATTAAAGCAAAGCTTCTCTGTAGATTTCCAGTCCCCAGCTCCCAGTTTTCTGCTGGTGCTTGCTCAGTTTTGGAGGGGTTTCTGTGCTGTGTTTGCCACAGAAAGGACTGAACATGACCCCAGGGTTCACATCTTCCTTTAATCCTATGGATCTCAAGCTTAAAACACCCTCAGAATTCCCTCTTGAAGATTCATCTCCACTGGCACCACAGAGCTTTGCCTTCCAGCCATCACTTCCAGAGCCTCTGTGTCCCTTTTTCACAGGATGACCACAAAACCAGAGGCTGAGCAATCAGACCACAGGGTGCCAAGAGCTCTGGAAACATGAGAGAGAGAGATCTATGTATCAATAAGAAGGCAAATGAGAAGATAAATTTGAGCAGGTAAATAGTGACAGGGATATGGCTCTGCCTAAGTGCACAGATTGAGATGGATTGAATTGTTGATCCTGTTAACTCTTGCCTCCACAATAATGGATATTCAGGTCTCTGAAAAGGCTCTTTTATTAAATATCATCCAGCCATATTTTCCTTATCTTTTCCTGTATTTATCTTTCAAAAACAGAGAAGGAGTAATTCATAAATACAAGTTCTGCCTTCTGTTTCCATCAAGCATCTGCAGCAATAACCCCAGTGATTAACCAGCTCCACTGCTGGGACTATGATGAATCAAAGTGCTGCCCAAAGTCATAGAACAAATAAAAAAACTTTTCATCAGTATTACTTTGATTAGCCTTTAATTAGATGGCCCTTGTGACTGGTCAGAACACAGTCTTTCCCAATATTCTGCAATGTCAGAGACTGAATCTTGGCCTGGTTTCAATTAGAGGAATGACCTAATTGCTTAATGGATTAAAATTCTCCCAAACTGTCAGGGTTTGGATATTGGCATCTGACTTGAAGATTATTTGTGGTTATAACTGGCTCTAGGTGACCTCATGGCTGGGTTTTATTTGAATTTTTCCTCAGAAAAACTGTAAAAAAGACTGATGCAGATTTCTATCAGCCCATCTGATTTCATGTTCAGAATACAGGAATTCCCATTTTCACAGGATTTTTTTCCTTACATTTCCTGTTCTAGATGAAAGCTGAGGGCTGAATTCAGTGACCCAGCTTAATGCCCTTGAAAAAACCCCACAAAATATGCACTCCAAGACCCCTGGTTTCTCTAGTACCCAGGTTTCTCTATTACTCTGAGACTTATGTCTCCATTGACTGCTTCCCACAAATGCATCTTCAGAGAGGAAAACAATCAGGAGCAGACTGTGATGGACAAGAGGAGACATGACAGCCCTTCACCCTTATCTCTTCTCCATTCTCCAATGTTCTTTCTTCCCAGTCCATCCTGACCCTTTCCTCTCTCTGCCCTTGTGACCTCACTAATAAACAACTCCCCCTTAAGGGTTTTTTTTCTTCATTTGTCCCAGTTTGACCAAAGCCACACTCAAATTTGATATTTTTGATACCATCACCTGTATGGTCCCAGCCTTCTTTAATATTGCTGATATGCATCTCTAAGCACTCTTGGCCTTGTAAGGTCCCATAGGTCTCCAGAATTCTATTCCAATTAGTGCTGAAGTTTGGTTTTCCTTTACTTATCTCCATCTGTGAAACCTGGCCATTCATCATGATGCTCCCTGTAACTTTTATAAGTTTCTAACTCTGTTTTGTTTTGCAATTTCTCATGTCATGCCCAAATTTTCTAGTCTGTTCAGTTAATGCCAGACTAGAGTTTAGTCATCTGCTTAAATACCTTATTATCTACCATCCTTATGGCTGTATCCAACAGAGAAATAAATTTAAAAATATAATTTTAAACACTAGAAAGGAATAAAGGAAAATGTAGAGATAAAGGAAAATATGAGTAAACCCAGGATAATAGAACTGTATGATGTCCTGCCAGGGTGATAACATGGGGAAGAACAGGAATTGTTTCACACAAGATGAGCTTCTGGGGATGTTTCCTGCTGCACCACGCTCTGTGGGATGTAGAGTCAGTAGTCCTGGATCAGACAATGATTTTTAGAAGCAGAGATTTTAATGCCAGAAGGAGCACACACTGACAACATAATCTAACCTCACATATCACACCGTGCACAGCTATTTGCCAAGTTTCTCCCGCAGAAAAGCAAGTGGGTGTTTAGCTGCAGCACAGCCTCGTAGGAAAGCTGCACTCTTTTTGAAAAGATATCAAGAAATGGAAATTTTATTGCTTTCAGTAGTGGTTTAACCACTGGAACAAATCCTCCTCGCTTTATAAAAAGAAGTGTATCCCTCTGTTGAAACCATCTGATATGAAAATTGTGGATTTTTCCATGGCTTAAGCATCCCTATTAAGCCTGCTGTTTTCTGCCCAGTACCATCAAGTCAGTTCTCACCAGCTTTGTGATAAGCCAGCTGGTATTTACAGGTATTAACTGGTATTCACTTGGAGAGAAACACCTTGTGGAGTCCTCCATGCACTTTCACCATGATTGCACATCCTTTATGAGTGTCTGGCAACCCAGAATTGTGACATCCCAGCATCTGCAGTTTCATAGAACACAGGTAAAGTCCCCTCTCTACCTCAGCTAAGCAAACTTTTTCAGTAAACCCATGGGTGATGTTATCTTTTGACCACCATCTGATTCAGAACACATTTTGTTCCAGATTTTTATTTATGGCAGCTGATTTTTTTTTTTTTTGCAGGAGTTTTATCAGTGTTTTGTGGTTTTTGTTACTTGATTTGGCTTATTTTTAGAATACCATATCCATAATTATGGTAATTAATAATATATAATGTGCTATCCACATTATTCCATAATGTGGAATGCGCATTATATATTATTAATATATAATATTTTAATAATATAATTAATACTATATATTAATAATATATAATGTGCATTTATATATTTCAGCTGGGATAGAGTTAATTTTTTTCCTTGTGATTGGTAGAGTGCTGTGGTTTGTATTTAGGATGAGAATAATGTTCAAGACACGCTGCTGGTGGTTGCTGAGCAGTGTTTACAGTAAGTCAAGGACTTCTCACACTCCTCTGGAGAGGAAGGCCGGGGGTGCACAAGAAACTGGGAGGGGACAGAGCTGGTTCATGTGACCCCAATTGTGTCAAGGAACATTCCAGACCATGTGGTGTCATGTTAATCAATAAAACTGGCAGGACTTAGGTGGCAGACACTGCTCAGGGACTTGCTGGGCAACAGTCAGCAGGTGATGAGCAATTGCATTATGCATCACTTATTTTATATATTCTTTCACCATTATTATTATCATTTCCCCTTCCTTCCCTGTTATATTAAACTGTCTTTTTCTCTACCCACAAGTTTCACCCTTTTTTTTCCTCACTTCTCTCCCTGTTGCCTCTGGGGGAGGGTGAGTGAACAGCTCTGTGGTGTTTAGCTGTGTTCCAGGTTAAACCACAGCAAATTGCCTCAATCTCTCCTGGGAAACTGTACTGACCCCTGCCCATCCAGCAAGGGTTGTATTTGTGCTGCCAACAAGTAGGATTCAGCATTTGGAGATCTTAAATCACTTTTCTATGAACTCTACCTACCAATGGATCCAGACTACACAAGTGTCTTATCCTAATTTTTACTTTTTTCTTAGAAGTCTTTTTTTAAACCCCTCACTTCATCAGCAATAGGTTTATAAAGTCTTGTGGAAGTCTAGAGCCTTGCTGACACCAGTGCTAAAATAATCTATACAAAGACAGTAAATAAATCCAAACATTGGATTAGATGTTCAGCTGTAAAACCATGCTGTGTGCTCTTCTTGGTTTTAACCTTGAATGGTCCATAAATCTCTCTCGAGACATGGCTTTCCTTTCATTTTAGGATGGCAAACAATTCCGTGTCCTGGGAATGTACATCCCTTTTCATTTGGCAATAAAAATCCTGTCCTTGACTAATGGTACCCATGTTGAGAGATCCCATATTCTGTGAATAAACAATCTGGTATTCTGCACCCCATTAATCCATACATCATGTCCAAACTATTATGAGGAGCAAGGTTGTAATTTACTAGCAGCACAAAATTAGGATGGCACTGGGTCAATAGCATTAGAAACCCAGTGGTAGCTGTAGGTCCAACTCCTGTTTCCTCAGTCAGGAGACAAACTGGAAATCCACTACCCAAAGAAGAAGCTGTGAGTTAAGCACTCCCATTTATTCACCAAGTAGTCTGTATGCCCTTATCATATCAGAATTAACAATACTCTTACTTCCTCTCTAAAAAAATTAAATTTCTTCTCCTTTATTTCTCAAAACCAGAAAGTTAAACCAACAAGTTCATCTCTCACCCTTGTTCATGGCAGGAGTATTGGAGTAACATGATTTTAGGCTCCCTTCCAGCCTCATACCAGTCTGTGATTCTCTGATTCTGGGAATGCATTTGTCACCATCATATTTTCTGAAAAATCCCTTTGCCAGGATTTCTCTCCTGGGAAGCTGGGAAGCCTCAGAGAAAAAGGCAAACAATATGATCTCATTCACTTCTCCTGTGTTTTGCTGCTTGTAATGTGGTTTGAGATTGCTTATCCAACATGAGAATTGTTTTGACTTAATGACCAATCACAGTCAGGCAGTGTCAGGACTATGGAAGGAGTCACGAGTTTTCATTATTATCTTTTAGCCTTCTGTCTGTATCCTTTCTCTATTCTTTAGTATAGTTTAGTTTAGTATTCTTTAATATTATATGGATCATAGAGTAATAAATTAGCCATCTAAGAACATGGATTCAGATTCATTCCTTCCTGCCACGGGAGACCCCAGAAAATACCACATGCATTTATGTCTCACATTTGTCTGCACAGGCAAAGAGTCAGAGTGTTTGGAACACCTTGGTTTCACACTATTACACTGGAAAGGCTTCTCCGTAATTTTTTTTAAACATTTCTCTGACTCTGTGTGTGTATCTTTAATCTGTTTTCAGTGATTATTAGGCCAGGCTGGCCAGGAATACACACAGAATTAGAAAGAGGAATAGAGGCAGTTCATTAACAGAGGAGTAAAAACTGACGCTGAACCACTTTATTGCATGAGGCTAGATTTCCACGTGTGGTCAGAGCTTTAGTTTGGGCAGGTAAATCACAGCAGAGTAGGTATTAATCAGAATAATTTTGTGTGAGGCAGACTAATGAGAAGGATGGGCTGTCCTACTGGCATTATCAGGGGGCTGTGAGCTTTGACACACACAGAAAAACTAAGGTTGGAAAAGACCTTAAAGACCATCAAGCTCAATGATTAACCAAATACCATAATGCCAGGAAGTGTCATGTCTACTCATTTGTTTGAGCACTTTCAGGCATGGTGACTCCACCACTTCCTTGGACAGCCTCTTCCAATGCCTAACCATTCTTTCAGTAAAGAAATTTTTCTTCATATTCAACCTGAACCTCTCCTAGCACAACTTGGAGAGGTTCAGGTTGAATATTAAGAAAAATTTCTTAATATTTTTCTTATTAAGAAAAGAAATGGCCCATTTCCTTATGTTTTGCTGCCTATTGCCTGGGACAAGAGGCTGACTTTCCCCTGGCTACAACTCCTGTCAGGGAATTTTAGAGACCGAGAGCCAGATCTGGTCCGTGCAGACATGAACTGGACCTGGCTCTTTGGCACAGGCACCATGAACCCATTCACTGAGGTGATAGAATCCTTAAAAACTCATTCTTCTGCAGAACTTTGTTCCAATTCTTCATTTTTTGAAGCACCCCATGCCCACATGGCAAAGGGGCAGAAGATTTGTGCGGCTACGTTTTGAGGAGACTCACTGTCACATTGTGCAGAGAAAAGGAGAAATGAGATGCAAGTCAGCTTCTCTCACACAAGGGGAAGGCTCCATTTTACTCTCACTGGTTTCTCCAGCTGGATGATGGAAGCAGAATTTAGGTGGGAAGTTGGTGGGTGTCAGTCTCTTGTCCCAGGGAACAAGTGACAGAACGAGAGGACAAGGCCTCATGTTGAGCCACAGGAGGTTGAGATTGGATATCAGAAAAAATTTCTTCATGGAAATTGTTGTCAAGAACTAGAACTGGCTGCCCAAGGAATTGGTGGAGCCACCATCTCTGAAAGTATTAAAAAAAACATGTGGCACTTAAGGACATGGTTTAGGGATGAATGTGGTGGTGGGACTGTGTTGATGGTTGGACTTGATGATCTTAAAGGTCTTTTCCAACTTTAATGATTCTATGAATCTTTTCATGAAGCTCCTGCTGCTGCCACTGCATGTTTGTCTCAGGAGTCAGCATCTCTCAGGACATAAAGCACCACAATTTGCCCTCATTGCAGTGGGACACTTAATGCACAAGTCCAATTTCACTCTAATGAGTGCTAAATAACAAAACACAGCTGGAGACAGGCAGGGGTGTAGAAATCGCTGTGCCTCAGAGAACTGGAGGAAGACAAATCCCAGCAAGACCAGACATTCTTAATATTCTCAGAAATAAATTTTGCTCCAACCAAGCCATTTCCTTGTCACTCCTTTCCCTCATCCCAGAAAGAGATTTGTGGTGTGATATGTTGGAATCGATGTCATGTTGCTTTGCATCACTCATTGCCCTGCTCCTGCTCAGAAAAGTGTAATTTCTAGGCTATAAATATTTCTAGTGAAGAGATAATGTTCTGGGTTTCTTCCCTTTTCAGCCACTGAGGTCACTAAGAGCTACCCCATTTATCATCCATATTTCATCTGCCAACCCTTTTGTTTACTGACCTTGAAAGAATTCACATGTATTCATCAGGAAGGCATGTCCTTTGCTACTTTGGCATTTACTTGCTGTTAATAGGGCAAATGTGTGAAAAGTTATTTTGAAGAACCCATCCCCTTCCATACATTTCTGGATCATAATTTTATTACAGGGCTCCCTCTTTAATCTGGGTTATGTGTTTTCCATGGACAGAGATTCTTCATCAAACCAGATAATTTTATTTGCTGAGAGATGCTTTTGTGCAAAACCTGATGCCTAATTTATGAGATAAGCTGGACTGACAACAAAATGACCTTCTCCCTCTATCTGGTTATTAAATTGTTTGTGATCTAATAAAATGCTGGTAATACACTCCGTTTCGGCAGGGCTTTAATTTCCTACCTGACATTTAGATTAAAAAGAGTGTGGATCCAGGGAACAAATTTGTCACAGTCTGAAGCAGCCTTGACAAAAGCTGAGCTCTGCTACCCACCAAACACCTCAGAGGGAAGAATGGTGTGCAGCCCATGACCCTGAGAAGGTAAAAGACTCAGCAAGGCAGGATTTCCCTCCTCCTCCACACTCATTTAGCTGCTGGGTGACTGAGCACAGTAGGGAGGCAGAGGGACACGTCACACAGGGATCTGCCCTGCTCCTGGCTGTCATCTTCACCACTGCTATTCATGAGGCTGAATAAAAGCAAACCATATTTCTTTCTGTCACCCACACTAAAAACAAGTATTCCTGACTAATTCTGGAGCAGGACTTTGTTTAGCAGTCAGGGGACAGTGATGCATGAGCTCTCTCACCCTTCTGTCATTCTCTGGGTATCCTCAGAGGTAGCATCATCCCATTATTCAGCTTCTCTGGCTCTGTCAATGCAGCTGCACAGGGAAATGCTCCAGCCTGTTCTCCAAGCCAGACTCCACTGCCTTCCTCACTCACTGCTCTCCAGACAAACATGGGCTCAGGAATGGAATTAACCTGTTATCTCAGAGCCAGACACGTTTTCATGCAGGAGGAAAACAGGATATGTCTTCATACCACAATGATTTTCTGTATAGCACCACATCTTGCAATATTTCAGCAAGTGTAAAAGTATCAGTTCACTACTCTTCCCAATACACTTCCCTCTGAAAAATCCAGGCTTTCTTATAGAAGTAAAGTTACAGAATGGACATAACTGTTTTTTGAGGATTGTATTATCATGAAATATCATTTGCAGCAGGCAGAGCTCTCCACTGGGAAACTGTTCCATGGATCTCTAGCTTACACTGAATCAAGAGATGTTGACATTCTAACAGTCTTAACTTCTTAAGGAAGTCTGAAAATACAGCCTTTTAGTAAATGGAGAGGAAAATTGAGTGGGAGAAACTGAGAGGGAAGGAGCCTCACTAACACAAAAATACCGTAATGTATCTCAATAACTGTGGAAACTTGCCTCAATGAAACCTTACATTTCTCTGATTCCTTCAGTCTTCACTCAGCCACCTATTTTATGTCACTGAATTCATCAGAGCTCTCTGACCGGAAAAAAAAAACAGCAAAAATTTAGGAGCATGGGTAGCAATGGTACTGCATAGGAGAAAAGGAAAATTAAAGGTGAGCTGGGTCTTACTTCAGAAAGTTTATAAAGCCCTAATTACTGTGGGAAGCACAGTGACATAACTCAGCCAAAATCTCTTTGAGGTTCACTTCTCATTACAAGATTCTTCCTCTGAGAGATCAGGAAAGAAGAAGGAAAAATCTTTCTAAGGTTTCAGTGCTTGCTTTTATAAAGATTCTCCCTTAAAGTACTCTGGTACCATTTCTCAGGTCTGTTTTGAGTGATTACTGTAACTGTCTAGTCTGGTTTCTTTTAATATCAAACCTGCTTTCAATCTCAATTGCTTCCAGAATATCTCATTTGTTCAATCCTATTTATCTGCCGGGCCCTCTTATAACATTTTATTTCCCCACCCTGCTTTTTGTATATGAGTTTAGCTCGTTCAAAATAAAATAAAAAATAATTTTAAAAGGCCAGTATGTAGCTGTGGTGGTGCATCCCACCCTCCTCAGACCAAAGTGATCTGAAATCCTCATTAGGCTCTGGCACTGACAAACAGCACCTGGGCTGAGCTTCTCTTGAGCTTATCAAACACAGACTGCTCCTAGGAACTTCTGCTGTCTAATGAGCTCTGCTTTTTAATGAACAGCCTTGGAAACTTATTTTTCTTGCCTGAATAACAACCCGAGTGGAACAACATTTTTCTTATGGAACTTTGAAAAGTTGCTGACGTGAATTATGGCCAGGATGGAAAATTATGGCCAGGATGGAAAATTGCTGTGGCTAAAGCCCACTCTCTTGCAGCCCTATAAACAGGGGTTCAGAGTGAGACCTTTTGAGTTCTCCTGGACCACAGAGGGCTGTGACCAGCATCTCCATCTGAGTGGGCACCTCTCAAAGCCAGTGAGTGAATTCTCAGGTTTGCTCTGCTTAGAGGACCAGTGAACAATGATGGATCCTGGGCTGATCCCTCTGACTCTCCAAGGCTCAACTCTTCACCTGTTGAGAAGATTTAAAAGCACCAAATGTGAGTCCTTCCCTGACTTTGAGAGGTATTATTCACAGGTTTGTATCTTGTATCTACTCCTTGAGGTCTGTGTGCATGCAGTGTGAGTATGCTATAGCAAATTACAATGAATGTTGCTCTCATAGACTCTTGAGCACATTAAATTTGTGAGTTACTGTTGTGCTTATAGTAAATTTTACAGATTATTGTGCTAAATTGTTTGGTTTAAGCTATCAATTAAGTGTTGTTAAGTGCTGTTAAAACCTTTAGGACTAAACCTTTAGTCTAAACCCAAGTCTAGAGCTAAGTCTGGCAAGAGGATCCACTCTGAACCTTGAGACTGAATGGGAATTCCTTTCCCTCATTCCTTTTTGCTCTTTACCTACCTCAAGTGTCCATATCCCCAAAAAAGTAAAAACATTTCCTTTGTAGAAAAGTCATATTTTCACTTTTGTTAGGTCCTGGGTCCCTTGCAACTTTCAAGCTGTCTTCACCAGTTCTCCCTCACAGTAATAAGGTGATCAGGGTTACAATACAACCTGTTCAGGTAGAAATGTACAGGTTTACAGTCTTTGGACTAGCAAAATTCACTATTACAAAGCAACCTGTGGTGATACTTTAGGATTTTATCTCCATATTTGACTGGATTTTAGTGATTTTTTATTATCCATCCAAAAGTATTGCCCCATCTTCAGCATAGATCTATCCTGGGCATCTCTGCCAGGGGAGGGATCCACCCAGAAGCCACCTGCAACCTTGGAGGACCAGTTTGCCCAGCTGGCCCAGCCTCCAGCAGCATCTTATCCCCTTCTCAGGCTGATGTGCACCAACAGCTCATCCCCCTCATCTCTCTAATTCAATAATGATGCATCCAGACCATTCCTCCTGCAATTCCCACCTGGTTGTCTTAGGACAAACCACGTTTCCCATCAGAGACTGAAAAGGAAGGGGTGGTATGTGTTTGAGGTCTCCTGTCTTGTGCTTAAAATCAAGATTTATTCCACCCATCATGGTATCCATACAGCCATTCCACAGAAATGCCTCAGTTTGGGATGTGAGCATCCTGAATCTGGCAGGAGAACAGATGAATAAAGGGGTAATACCTGCAGCTAGAAAGACAAAGGAAAAAAGGGCTGATTAAAGAAGTGTGCTCAATCCCTTGAAGGCTGTTTTAAGCCTTTGGTTTGGGGTTTTTTGGCAGTGTTCTTAATCTCAATGAGTCTGGAGGATGAATGGCACTGCAGGAGGAGAGCCCTGGAGCCATGCAGGTGCTGATGTGCTGGCTCTGCATCTTTTATCGGAAGAGGGACTGAGATGTGCATTTCTGGTGAAGAAAACACACCTCCTGCTTTCTTGCTGCTCCTCTCTGTCTGCAGCACTGATACCTCTGCCAGGGAATGTGTGAAGCCAAGATTTTAAACACTCTTACTTCATGTAGGATTGCTTAGGAAGTCTGCCCTTACATAGAAAGGTATCAAAATAATCCCAAATAAGATCTTCCCAGTGACAGAAACGTTCAAAGGCTCATGATGATCAAAGAAGCACTGCAAGTATAAACATATATAAACATTTTTACAGCTGGTTTACCTGAGTGTGAATTGACACTGTATTATGCCTTTTATTCAGGTCCTGTCAGCATTGGTTCAGCTGACACAAGAATGATGGAAATATGAAGAACAATATATAATGCCAACACAGTGTCTCACCTGCTTTGACAATGCAATAAAAATGAGAGATCAAGGAAACCTTGATGGTACAGTAGATGTCTGCAGCTTTATTGCCAGGAAAAGTGAGAAGCAATGGGGATGTTTCTCCCCATTTCCATGGTCAATTATTCCATGTAAGAATAATGAGTGTTCTCACTGTTAGGGCATTTACTGTATGATTCATCTCACCTAAGTTTAGATGCCTGGATTATTGAATCTATTGCTGAGTTTATCACCCTCGACTTCTTCTGTAGTAAATGGACAGAAATAGGGGTTTTAAGGGTTCCATTCATCTGTCCTGTGACCTGTGTTAGACCTTAGGAAGACAGGACTCTCATCCTTAGCTCAAGGGATTATATTCATTATCACTCCCCTATCTGCCAGGAGAACTTAGGTTAATGGGGATGTCAATGTTTAATGATTTGAAGAATATTCTTTTCTAAGCAGAGATGTCCTTTGTTCCTCTGCCCATATTGTTATGACCTCAAGACCATATCATACACCAAAGAACACTGAATTTTGAGGAACAGATGGAAAGAAGGGGTGACCTTCCTCCTTAGGACAAGAGCCACATCCTGAGACCACCTGGCCATTTTCCACCTTACAAATCTCCAGTTACTGAAAATGAGGATACAAAAGCAACATGCTCAGTCTCTTTCTTGCTCCCTTGGACATTTTGGTTTTGTGTTGCGTTGTGCCTTTTAAAATATTTAAATAAATACATTTTAGCTTGAAATGAGCACTGGAAGTTCTACTTCATGTCTTATGGCATTTGGGGGTTCACACAGTGAATTTTCTAGGACCTAACATCCATGGCAGAATTTCCATTAATCAGAGGAAGTTGAACACAGTAAGCAGCACAGTCCCCTCTGCTATTTTGGTGTGAATAAATTCAAATTTCAGCTTCTATATTTTCAGATTTTATCCCAGGAACCTGCCAACCAAACTTTTACACATCAGGTATCCCACCAGTGGTGCCATCATTTGCTTGCTCACTTCTCATCCTCAGCTCCTAAACTCTCACTGGAAAACATCTCCCCAGCCTTCTTCAAGCCAAGATATACAGCCATACCAAACCAAGTGTGGCTGCCTTTAAAGTCACCCCGTTCTGTGGCTTTTTGAAGTCAATGAGGAAAACAGCACCATTTCCATAGGAGATGTATGCGGGTGTCAGAGTGCACCAGGAATTTATTATTCTGTCAGCTTTATTCCTTTCAGCCATTAAAGCCTAAGTGGTTTTCACAGGGTTATGGCATGTCTGGCAGTTTGGTGCACTATAAAATATCATTTATTTACACTCATATTCCTTAAGCAATTCAGATTTGTGTGTTTGTGCATGCATTTTTCCAGTGGTGGCTAAACATTCACAAAGCTTCTTCTTTCCTGACTTAATCATCTCATCTCCAAACATTGATTTCCTCTACACTATCTACACTATCTTTCATGATTTAGTTTCTAGGCTTTTTTACTATTTTACTTTTTTTTTTTTTTTTAATTTAAATTAATGCAATGCTGCTTTAAGGACCAGTGACTGACAGCCCTGAAGGGAGAATGCTGCTGTTTATCAGCAGCAAAGGTGCACTGCCAGGAGCTGCAGCCCAACCTAATCTGGAAGGAACAATTGCAGAACAGGTGGAGATGCTCAGATTTAAGATCTGTTTCCATTCAGCCATTAATCCCACTAACACTCCTGACAAGATGATTCATTACTAAGACCCTTAAGTACTGATAATTAATGGTAATGATTATGATTTAGCTCCCAGTGGCAGAAGAACTCGAGCTTTGTTTTCCTCAGCCTCGTTTCTTTCCCCCTCTTTTACACATCAGAATATTTTCCAAGCATTTTGAGGTCAATGGAAATGAAAGTTTGGCCTCCTCACCCCCAGAGAGCAGAACAATTTAATGGTTCAGTGGTTGTGGATGTCCAACACTTCCCGTCAGTGGCTCCTGAAGATTCCTGTCTGTATGAGACATCCACATTGGGCAAAATGAATCTCATCAAAAAATACAACTATTTCACAGGCCAGTGGTCCAGCTAGGCAGGATGCTTTCAATAAAAGGTAGGAATGGCTGTTTTGATAAAACACACTGTAAACAGGCAAATAACAGGATAATTCTTATTCTTACCTTCTGGCACGTCACTCCTGCATGCACAAGTCACATGGAGATTTCAGTGTTTAGCAGCCAGTCACAGATTTATCCATTATGCATCTGTTCATTTCCCCTCAAAACGGTTTGAGATTTTATTGTATTTTTTTGTATTTTGGGGAGTAAAAATGCATAAAGTCACTGCCTGAGAAATTACTTGGTCTGACTGCTCCACTGCCCAAACCTAAATTAGAATCAGTGAATCATTAAGGCTGGAAAAGACCTTAAAGGTCATCAGGTCCAACCTTTGACCAAAAATGCCCACTAAAAGTGTCCCATCTCCTCAGTGTTTTGAACACTCCCAGGGATGGTGACTCCACCACTTGCAATGAGCAAGACAGTGAATAATTATTTCCTGATCGTAACTCTGTCCATCATTCATAAGCTTATAAAACTCTGTCACATCATTCATTAATCATGTACTTTCCAGTTGTCTCTTTTTAAAAAAGAGAAAAACCAAGATTCTAAACTCTTCCATAATTTTCCATGTCATCTGAGGACCTCCATTTGGGACAGATTTTTGGGGATAGAGCCATTCCCAGACATGCTGAGCAGTTCTGATGCTATTTGGCTGTGTTCACACTCTGTATAATGCCAGTTGTGATGAACTGAAGTGTCCTGAGAAGAAGAGGAATAAAAATTCTGCATATTTGAAGTGTTCCCATTACTGCTTGGATCCACAAAACCCAGTACCACCAAGTTGAGATTTCTATGTGTTAGGCTACTTCAAACATTTGTGACTTCTTTTTTCTAAATGCAGGAAGACACATTCAAATTGCAATGGGATTTTTTTATAGTGAAATGAAATTTCCTCTTGGATGTTGAACGGAATCTTGAATTCTACCTCTCTTTTTCTGTTATAAACCTTGCTAACCAGAATCTTAATATGGCCATTTCTAAATTTAAAGACAAACACTAAGAGATTTATCAGGATGGATGTATTTAAGAGTGCAGAAGATCAGAGTGAGTGGCATATTTAGTTCTGGTGATCAATCTGCTGGAGGACAACAGCCTGTGAGCCACACGAGCAAAGCAGCTCTCTCAATTTTATGGCAGTGATGCAGTAAAGGCATCCAGGTTCAAATTCTGATCAAGATGCAAATCTGAGACCAGACATGCCTGAAAAGAATTGTTGCTGCCTGAAAAATGGCACATCAGCTGGGAGGTTTCTTGAAAAGAGTCTCAGAAATTTAAAACAGCAAGGAAATTAGTTTTCTCCCTTGTGAAATGAATGACTTCCCATGGCTTTTCCCTCCTGGCTGAAATGTCAATCCAAGTCTCTGAGATGAGAAAACACATACCCAAGGTCTATAAAGAGGAGGGGGAAATCATATACAAGATTTCTTAGTATATTAAAAACCTAGTAGGAAACATTTGCAATATCCTGTAGAGAATATCAGAATATAACATCAGTGAGTGTAACCAAAGCTGCAAAGCCACGTGCAGGGGGCTGGCATAGTATCTTCTTGCAGAAAATATTCCTTTTTCTCCCAGGGCTAGAACACAAATACAGGCATGTGGAGATGGAGATGGTGTTTTTTGAGTATTTGCCATTTGAACTCTTAATTCCTGTTATTATGACTTCAAAGCCACCTCCTACCCTAAAGAGAACATAGAACAATACAATGCCCACAGAGTTTGTTTATTCTCTTTGTTTTTAACCATGATGGGTTTTGATTCAGGTTTGGAAACAGTTTAGAAGAGTGACCAAATTCTGTCTGCTCTAAGCAATCCCAGAGAGGACCTTGGTTTTCTCTGTCCCTGTATCTGTCTGGTCCAGAGACTGACCTGATCCCTCCAATTTTAGCACTCTGATGAATATCCTGATGATTTATTTGCAACCCACGACATGGATTGCAACATGGAAGTGCTTATGGACAGATAAGAAAATAAGACTGAAAGGGACCTTCTCAGTGAAGCTCTAATTTGGCCAGTAATCAAAATATATCAGGAGTTATTTTGTTCCAAAATTGTAAAAGAGGCTGTGATTGAGTGTGTAATCCCCATGTTGGCCAGGGAAGGAGCACAGAGCTGCCAGGGCAGTGCTTTCCTGTGTCCACTGTATCTCCATCAGCTCATCTCCTGCCCACGGGGACCTGTCTCACCCATCACCCAGGCTGTGACCCCTCTGCCTGGCCAGTGCCCCACTTTCATCCCACACTCCTTCTCCTGAAGTCTGGGATATGGACAGCTTCAACTCCTTAAAGAACATTTAAAAGCAAATTCCCTTCTTGGTTATGGATTTTTTTTTTTTATACTGTGTTCTCCTAAGTCTTTCCAGCAACACTGAGAATAAAAAAATCAAAGGGCTGCAGGGTTCAGCTTCCCAAAATTTCACCTTGAGGCAGCTTTTTGTCACAGAGTAAAGAAATGAGAAGCTATTGTGTGCACAAACCTTGGTGAACAGAATGAAACCTGGAGAGGTTTGTTTTGGATACCACCAGTGCAGATGATGCTGTGAAAATATTTTACAGTGCTGGCTGTTAGAAGATTTTCTGAGTGGGGCTCTCAGCCTTAAGAAAGTGACAGTCAAGTGATATCCTCAGGGCTTTTATTCCAACAGGGAATGGTGCCATGACCTGTTGTGAGAACTGGAAGAAAAAGATCTCATGGTCCTAAAAACACATTATTTTTCCCCCCCAGAATTCACAAAGACTGAATCTGTCATCATTTGCCCATATTTTGTCAGAATCTGTAAAATCTTTCTCCTAGCCCAGCCCAAGCTGTTTTCTGAAATATGATGCTTCCCAACCTCCCAGTGTAGGCTCCATCTCAAGAATCTGAAATTCCTCTTGTTCATTAGCCTGCAAATGGACAAATGGCTCACTTGGTGAAAAACTCCACAGATGTGGGGAAAATTTAGCCAACAGATTTTCACGGTAATGATTTCCCCTCATCACAGAAACAAAGGCACAATTAAGGGACGGGAAACATCCGAATTATTTGCTGATGATGAAAAGAAGAAAATTGGATTCGTGTTTTCCAACTTTGAATATGGGAAAATGATGTCACCCTCCTTTCCCTGGGCCACAAATCTTGGCTGTTGTCATTAGACTTTTCATTCCTTCTATTGTTCTCTCAAGAAGCTGCAAATTGTCTATTTTCATCAGTTACTGAAACCACAGCAGAGCTGTTGCACTTAGAATATCAATGGATTGGAACTATGAAAAGTTCAGTTTTCTCAAGGGATTGCAGAATGGCACTGAAGTTTAGGGAAATTTCCTCTGGGTTTACCAATGTGGGATACAAGGTAGTGGGGACCTCCTCCAGAAAAGAAAATGGCATGAAAATCAGGAGAACTTTTCTCAGCGGCTTCCCCCTTAGAGTGTTCTTCAGATTGTGATTTGAAAAAAGAAAATTTCAAGCTCTAGATTTGTCATTGGATGAAGAAGTGATATGCCTGGGCCCAAATTTTGTGTATAATCCATTAGGATCTATTGAAGACAAGAGTGCAAATCCACAAATATCATTCCAATTCCTCTTCCCAAGGATGTAAGGTTCCGATTCTAGCTTCCCGTGAAGAAAGCTAACCCAGAAAATCCAACTTTCTGAATACCAGCACCAAAATACTGCCACTGTGGAGATTCATTCATCACCCATCTGGGATCAATAAACCAACTAGGACAAAACCACAGAGGTCAGACAGGAAGGTTTCTTTGAAATGTTGCTCAGCTGCTCAGGACAGGCAAAGGTTCACCTGCCCTTAAATGTCAAGGTCTTGACCAAAGTTTGACATGGCAAATAGCAAGGTGCTGATGATTTTTCACTCCCAGCTTAATAAATCCTTCCCACTGTTTGTGAGATTTGTGGATATAACCTCATCTTTTCTGCATATCAGAGAATTTCCAGCAAGTGGAAAAGATCTTCATTGGAAGAGACACATCCATGTCCCTAACCTCTGGTTCTGGGGCCAGCTCTCTACAGCTCTCTTGGATCCTACAAATCCAAGAGGAACCAACTGTTTTATCACTGGGGCACCATAAGGCTCTTCTGGAAATCCTCTTAATTTGTGTTCCCAGCTGCATTTATTGTCAAAACAGGGTCACTGAAATTCAGCACCCAAAAATTAGAGGAAACATTTGCCTTTAATTATGTGAATCAGATATCTCCCTCTCCAGTCAGCATGATCCCAGAAACAGAAACATTTTGAAAATTGGCTCCTAAAAATTTGAATAACCCTCAGAAGACACAATATTCAGCATAAGAGAAGAGCCCAAGAAGGTATTTTTAGTTTTATCTTTAGAACAGGGTTGAGTAAGGTTCAAGGATAAACTGGGATAAACTTGCTGCAGTCACTGAACAGGAAAACAGAAACAACATATTGCCAGTCTTCTTCCTAAATTATCATTATGTTCTGGGCACAAAATAAAGTGTGAATCTGAGGGTGAATGGGATCACACAATTAAAGACTACCTCAAGATGTGACCCCAGTCATGTATTTTTCTTTGTTTGTTGTATTTGAGATTTTTGTTATTTTTTCACAAAGCAGTAAATACCTAAAGACAAAAGTAAAAAAAAATTAAAAGACCTCAAAAGTAACCTGGGAGATTTTTGTCAGCATTGGGGTGAGAATCGTATGGAGAATGACTGGAGACAAAAACAAATAGAAGGTGAAATGATATGGAGGGAAAACCATCAGGGGACATTGTAGGGGTCCTTCAAAACCCCCATTAATGGGGTTAGAAAACCAGAGCAATGAGGTGTTGTAGGGTCTAAGGAAAGCTGAGAGGACAAAGTGCCACATAGTTAAGTCAAGGAGAAGACTGTAATTTCATGTGGTGGTAAAACTGAATCTTCATATCACGAGGAACTCCAAGACCTTGCCATCTGTCCTGGCTGGAGACCAGAATGTGCAAAGTACTGACAATATGGACAAAGTTAGGCAGGGAGGAGTGTGACCTACGGGAAATATGAAACCCTATCAGGGGATAAAGGCAGATCAATTTTGTTTTCACTTGGTCAAGAAAGAAGTGAACCCGTTCTGATAATGCACTAATGCACGTTGGACTCAATACAATATATAAATAGACCATTATAATTATATCAAAAATAATACATCAATCACAAAGAAATGATGGAAAGTCCAGATTAATTCCTTCAACTTGATTATTTTTAGGCTGAAAATTTAATTCCCCAGAATTTTTTGCCACTGAGATTTGTTTGTAATGGGCAAAATGTTGCTATGGTGGGAAAACAAATGAGGATATATAGACACATAAGAAAGGTAGTTAATGAAAGTGCAACAGAAGAAATAGTTGTGAGATTTTCATATTTCTTTTCCCAGAAAATCAGAACCCAAATAATTGATTTGTTGTCATGGATAACTATAATGTCTTTTTTTATCAGTAGTAAAAGTGAAAAAAAAATATAAAATAAATAAAGAACTGATATTAGTGATTTTAATGTAGTTGCTGGAAATTGAAAGGGAAATGTCAAGGATGGGCTGGGCTAAGGAAGTGTAAAACTATGTGACAGTGTGGGGATGATCTTTTGAGTCATAAATTTCAAATAACCCACAAAAAGAGAAGAGATTCCTGTGACTAGGTATGGGAATGCCTAAGGAAAGAGGAGCCAGATGAATCCTGTGAACTCATTTGGAGACTTTGGAGAACCCCTGAAGAACAAAGGATGAGTCTGTCAAAAAAACAGAAAATTATGAAGAGACTTGTGAGAAGGAATTATACGACCTAAAAGGTGTCAGGATTTCATGGAGGAGAAGAAGGAATACAACCTGAGCAGCAAATTAATCAAAGAGTCTTTGTGCAAAATTTAGCCCTCTTTCTTTGAACATTCCTCTTTTTTATTGTTGTTGTTGTAAAGAAAATAATCTTCCAGGAAGTCATTACATCGATTCCCTGTCACATTTACCCATGCTGAAAACTAAGGTTCTGCCAAGGGAGACAATAGAAATGAAAGATTTGATTTCTCTCTCTCTCTCTCTGTTTTTGATGGAAGCTATTCCAGCTCAGGTGTCTTTGCATTATTAATTCTCCCTCATTTATTGGTTTCAGTGTTTTCCACCAAACTTGTTCACTTCAAACTTGTTCTGATCACAGGATCCCAGAATCACTAAGGTTGGAAAACAACTGTAAGGGCATCAAAACCTATTATCAACCCAGCACTACCAGGTCCAACACTAAACCATGTCCCCAAACACCACATCTACACATTCTTTGAACACTTCCAGGAATGGCGACTCTACCACTGTCCTGGGCAACTGTTTCAATGCTTGACCACCCTTCCAGTGATGATTTATTTTAAATTTTAATATCAAATCTTAATTTCCCCTGGCAATATTTGAGGCTATTTCCTCCTGTCCTTACACTTGTTACCTGGGACTGACCCTCAGCTGGTTACAACTTCCTCTCAGGTAGGTTTAGAGAGTGATAGGGTTCCCCCAAGCCTCTTTTCTCTGGGCTGAGCCCCTCCAGGTCCCACAGCCACTCCTCATCAGACCTGTGCTCCAAATGGTGTTGGTATTTTCTGTGGGCACAAGAACAAATCCTGATGGTGCAAACAGAGCTGTGGTCCCTGAGCAGAGTTCTTTGGGGACTCTGGAATGAGGGAGGATGCTCAGACTCCTGGCCTGTAATAGGTGAGGTCATCGCAACAGGATATCCAACACGGGACTTATCCTCAGCTATGGTGGTGCAAAACTGCCTGAGGTCTGAAGATCAAATCCTTCCCACAGAGAAGCAATCATTGCTAATACAGATCCAGAAATGTCTGTTTCTTGGATGAAAATTATAATATCAGCTGCTGTTTTTATCTTTGGATGCATATCAGTAATGTCCTCCCTGAAAGGGTTTCTTTCATGGATCCATTTGCTGCGCTGAATTTCACTTCTCCAGTAATCCCCATGCACCTGAACCTAAATCCATGTTTTGAACAGCCTGCCCTGTTTCCTGTAGCTCTGTCTCTCCCACTTTCTCTCTGGTGGTTGCACATTACCTGAGGCTGTACTAGTTGAACTCTCTAGCAGGAGTTTTCTGTCTGTTCTTTGCTATCAAGGGAACAGGCAATTTAGCAGTACAGCTGTTTGAAAACGCTGTGCTGGGAGATTTTCAGCTTTAACAGCTCATTGCAGGGCTTGTTTGTTTTTGTTTTTTAATTACTTCTCATTTTGAAATGTGTGCTGCTCGTTATAATCTATCACATGTAAAGATATAATTTATCATGTTGGAAAGTTGAAATTGAAAAAAAAAAAAGCCATACAGTTTCAAAACTTTCTTTTTCCTTGTGGATTTTTTACTTCTCATTGTAAATATTCATTCCAGTCTGGAATGATGTTTTTCTTCAAAGTAAATCATCATTTATCATACAAAGGATATTCTGAATTTTTCTCAGCTCTAATAAGTGGATTGAGAAGTTGGTGATGACTCCTCAGTTTAAAGGGAAGTGGGATCTTTTAATCAAGGCATGGTGTTCCTTTGCCAAACATCACCCTGAGCTGTAGTTAGGTGCTGCTGTGAAAGAAAGAATGCTTTTTTAAACTGCATTCACACTGTGTTGCCATTGAATATCCTGCAATGGAGTGGATACCACTGATTTTCTGTACGTGACAGGTGACAATTCATGCATTCATTGTGTGCCTCACCTCCGAAGGAGTGTAAACAAATCTGAACCAATTTTCCTGCTTGGTTCTCTTGTCCTTCCAGGTCAATGTCCTCTGTCTATCCTATTACAGTGTCTACTCTCATTTATTCTTCATTTCAAATCTGGTGAAGGGTCTGGAGAGTAACTTCTACGAGGAGCAGCTGAGGGAGCTGGGTTTGTTTAGCCTAAAAAGAAGACTCAGAGAGTCTTACCCCTCTCTAAAACTCCCTGACAGGAGGTTGTAGCCAGGTGAGGCTTGGCCTCTTCTCCCAGGCAGCAAGCAACAGGATGAGAGGCCTCAGGCTTCTCCAGAGGAGGTTCATGTTGGACATCAGGAAGAATTTCTTCGCAGAAAGGGTGTTCAGGCATTGGAAGGGCTGCCCAGGGAGGTGGTGGAGTCCCCATCCCTGGAGATGTTGAGGAAACAACTGGAGGTGGCACTCAGTGTTCTGATCTCATTGAGAAGCTGGGGATCAGACAGAGGTTGGACTCAAATGACCCTGGAGGACTTCTCCAACTTTATTATTCTGTGATTGCCACCCATTCCTCCCTCAGCTTGTCAGTGGTTTTCCTTGAATGTAAGCACAGCAAATGAACAGAGTCCTGTCCCTGGGAAGGCCACAGACACTGACAAATAAGTCCTGGCAGCTGTTCCTGCAGCAGATTGGCACTCCTTTGCTCTGCCACTCTGCACCCAGAGCAGGGCTGACAAGGAGGAGCACAGGTTTGCAGTACAACCCTCTGTCAGAGCCCATCCTGCAGCCCTTCAGAGAAAGCAAAGCAAAATCACCAGATTTCACACTGACACAGGCATCCATCCCCCAGGCTGCCAGCCAGGGGATAGATCTGATCACAGGCTGCTGACTGACAGAGGTGACTTCTTAAACCACTGAGGCAAGATTATCCAGGGCTCCTTTTTCAGTTCCCTGCAGCTGCAAGCAGGGAACATTTTGGCAGGCAGCTTCCCTGACTGCTCACGCTGTCTCTCACACACAAACACACATTTGTGCACAAGTGAAGGAATCATTTAGCTGATGTACTCACAACAGCTCCTAAACTGTGTTTTTATTTTGCAGTCACAACAGCCAGCACCATGGAAATCAGGCATTGATCAAAATTATTGAACAATTAAGGCATAATAATGAGCATCTAATACAGCTGCTAATGTGATTGCAGTGTCATATCACTTAAAGCTGTGCTGCTGGGTGGTGAGGCAGGATGCTGAAATATTAAGGGCATCTCTCACTCCTGTGCTCATTCAACATATTCCAAAAATGCAGTTAAGCAAACCTAGGGAGGAGCAAAAGCAAAAATTGGAGATAAAAATGTCACTAGCAGTGCCACCAATTGTCCATAAAAGTGTCTTTCCAATGGATAGGTACCAGTGTTTTGTTTTGCTGCATTATATCTGAAGAAGGGATAGAAAAAGGGGTAGAATTTTGCTTCCAGACAAAGAAGTTCAAGGGTGTGGGAACAAAAAGCAGAGGAAGCTGAAAATACAAGTCAGAATTTATCATGCAAGTGGAGCACAGGAAGCAATTTTATTCTTTCCACTGGCCATGATCCCTTGGCTGTGGATAAGGCTTTTAGAAGAGTCACAATTCCCCTGTCTTACAAGTGTAAATACTGCTTCAGGGAATATCTGCAGTTCAAGAAGAAGCCTCAGGTCTGTGTGCAAAGCATAAGGAACGTGGATTGGTTCTGCTAATCATGCTCGTGCAAAAATCAGGCACATATGTAGGAGAACGTGCGCGTTCAAAGGTGCCTGTGCTTCATTTGCAAATGAAAAGTGCATCTTCTTTCCATATGCAACATGTCAAATTGAGAGGATCCAAAAAAATCCCCAAAACTCTGCCTGTCTTCCACTTCCAATGCTGCAAAATCCAAAAAAAGTGTTGAACCTTCTATTCAAATGTAGCTCTAAGTACCTTCAGCATCATCATCATTTCATGGAGCAGTAATGATGCAATGGAGGGGGACTCAACATTCAAGCACCATTTAAGTTCATGACTTATTTCTTTAACATTATATTTCCATTTTCTCAAGGGAAAATCTCAGAGTTAAGACATGTAAATGACCAGATTTATCAAGGGTCTCTTTTACTAACTTAACTGTGTCTAAAATTCAGTTCTGAAATTCTAAAGGGTTTCACCATTCTTTAGTCCTGTAAAGTGTAGGTGACTGTTGGTCCAGTCTTGTATGGTGTGGGTGATCTCAACTAATTTTCAATGTTTAAATTCACCTTAAGTGAAACCCACTTAGCTGAAATGTAAGTGTTGACCTGTAGATATGCATCAGTGCTTAAATGTTTTTTGTAGCCAGTGGAGAACTAATCAGTCAGAGCAGCCCACTGCATTCAGTAATGTGGAAAATCACTAGGGACATAATTAATGTGTCTAAAAATCTGCTTTTGAGGTGATTCCTCCATTCTGCTGAGACCCCCCCTGTGTTGCTGCACCTGAAATGATCTCCAATACAACTCTGCATCAGCTGAGGGAAGTTCAGTTGTCTCAGCAAAGGTGACCTGGGGACCTGTGAGCTGCCCTGAGATTCCTCTTGTGGATGTCTGAGGTATAAAAAACATCCACAGGAAATATCCTAGGTCCTGAAGCTTCTGCCCTTGTGGTGCCAGGCTGGATAGATAAAGAAATAAATATATATTCAAGGAAGTATCAGGTTTCTTTAGAAGCTGTAAACTTTTGCACATTTCAGATGCATAAACACAAGTTTTTAGTGCCATTTTTGATGTCTTAGGGTATCCCTCCAGTTAGTAGTGGGAGATCCTATGCCAGATCTGCCAGTTTCTCAAGGCAGAAGGCTTAACTGGCATCAGATATCTATGGTGATTAATAGAGTCAATTTAGAGGGAAATTCACCTGGCCAAATACAGGAATTTGTTTTAAGATTAGGTGAATTAGCCTTAAAATCCATTAACACTGCTAACTCTTTCCCCTTTAACCATAAAAGCAACCCATGGTGATTTCATCACCTCTAATCACCTATCCCAAGTGCTGTTAATACCCACATTTAATTAATTAATCATAACAAAATTAATAGGCCTCTTTTTTTTTTTTTTTTGGTACACAAATTATCATTTTTTCTGATTTATTTTGGTAATTGACTTGGTTTAGGGAAATAAAGATTTTTTTTTTTCCCCTATAACTGGAGTCCTTAAATCTTCTTGTCTCTGGGAACCACAGAACACACAAAAAGTAAATTACTTCCTTGGAAGAAGAGATCCGATCTTTTTTTTGACAGCTCTTTTCTCACCTCATTATTTCTCCATCACAATAACTAAAGCTGTCAGATTCCTGATGGAAAGCTGCAAGGGAAGCATGTTGCAAGCAGCTGGTCTTCGCAGAGCTGTTGATTCCCTGCTCTCCCCACCCTGTTCCCAAATGTAGAGTGCGCAAATAAAGCAAAACAAAGCAGAAAATACATTTTCTTCCACCGGTGCAGGTTTGCCAAAGGAATGGAGAATTTCACTGACATGTTCACAAATGTGAGACTAGAATAAAAAAAAATGGATAACTGGATGATGAAAAGTGTGAGTGGGTTTGTTGAGCTGGGATCTAAGGATTCATGTCATGGATGAGTTACCCTCCTTCCCTCCCTTGGTTTCTGGATGTTGGGGTTTGCTGGATGTGCTTTGAGATCCACAAGTGGAAAGCAATGTCTGGGATCTAGGAATTATGGGATAATTCTCCAGGAATTATGGCTGATGCTGGATCTAGAAAGAGAAGTTATCACAGAATCACAGGGTTAGAATGGCCTGGGTTGGAAGGGACCTTAAAGATCTCCTCATTCCACCCCTCCTGCCCTGGGCAGGGACAACTTCCACTGCTGGGTCACACTGTGTTAGAGGTGAGGAACACCCTAAGGCATGGAAGGTGTGGAAAGGTGGTTTGGGAAGAATAAATGTGGGAAAATAGAGCTCTAAGGGGTCAGAAAAGGCAGGTCAATTGCAAATATGGCTTTCACCTGTTTTCTTCTCTACGGATCTGCTCACTTTCCTCTAAAAGGCTTAGGGGGTTGAATTCATTGCATTAACTGTTTGGTGTTTCTATCAAGAAGCAGTAAACCAAAAGCTTTTAGATCAAATTTTCTCCTTTGAAGAGGAAAAAAAATCAGGATTTGGAATTGACATGGGAAAACCATGTAGCTATACAGCTGCTCCTGCCATGTAAATTGGGTCACTTTTCACACCACTCACTCTTAAAATAAACGATGATTACTTGTTGAGCCTTTTAGCCCCTCCCCTTTCTCCACAATGTTATAATTATTAATGTCATTCCTGAAATGTCTCCATAGGAATTGCAACTTTTACCGAAAAAAAATCACTGAGGTAGTTGACAGTAATTTATATATGTTTAGGCTACCAATAAATCTTGGAGTTAAAGGAAGCCTACAGCAAGGACAACCCCCATGCCCTGGCAAGCAATTTAGGAAAACCATTTGCATAATTAACATAATATAAGGTATCAGGACATCTCTCCTTGTTGGTCTTGGTATTCCTCTGATGTCATTATCAAGGTAGACATGACAAATAATGTTTTATGTCTATAAATGATAATCAGCACACTGCAGAGTGTGTATCATTATTGATTTGATTAAAGGCTTTGATCTGAGAAATTACCAATTAATGCTATCTAAATTAGTCTCTGTGGGTTTGGACAGAGCAGCAGGAAAATAATTCTCTCATAAAGCTAGTGATTGGACACACAAGCAATTTGTTTAATCGTGCTAAATCTGAAAAGAAAATATTCAATTTGGAGGTTTCCTGCAGGTCAGCCCTCAGTTCCTCATTAGTCATTAATGACTGCACTTCAGGCCCACTGTCTGAAATTGCATGGGCACTTTAGAGAGGCTTAATTATAAAAAGACAGGGGAAAAATTCTTCCTTAAACAGCTGAGAGTCTGTGGTAACTGGATCTGCTTCAAAAAGTGAGGACAGAGCAGAGCAATTTTGGAAAGAACTTGCTAACCTGGCAAGGAGGAGCTTGAACTCAGCTTGCTGGGCTAGGGACAGCAACACTCTGGGGTAATCAGAAACCATGGATGAGAGGAAGCAAGCAAAGCACAGGGCAGAGGAGGATGAGGCTCTCCTTTGAGTCCCCCAACACACCCAGCACGACAAACACACAGGAGGAACAAGAAACCCATGTGCAGGTGCAGAGCTGTGGCACTGGAATTACAGGGATTTGGAGGAAACTCCCAGTGCTGGAGCACTGTGATGGAACAGAGCATTTTGTAAGGAGAGGAAGAGAGGATGGCAGCAGGGCTGTTTTCTCTCACCTGGTTCTGCTGCAGAACAAGCTGCAGATGGATCAGCAGAGCTCCCTTATGAGGAGAAGCTAAAAGACACTTAGAGAATCACAGAATAGTTGAGTGGGAAGTGATCCCCACGGGGATCATTGAGTCCAGCTCCTGGCCCTGCACAGGACAACTCCAAGAGTCACACTGTCACCATCATATTTTCTGAAAAATCCTCTTTGCCCAGGATTTCTCTCCTGGGAAGCTGAGAAGCCTCAGGGAAAAAGGAAAACAGTATTATCTCATTTGCTTCTCCTGTGTTTTGCTGCTTTGGAATGTGGTTGGAGATTGTTTATCCAACATGTGAATTGTTTTTACTTATTGGCCAATGATGGCAAAGCTGTGTTGGACTCTGAAGGGAGAGTCATGAGTTTTTTAGTTTTGTCTTCCAGCCTTCTGTCTGCATCCTTTCTCTATTCTTTAGTAGAGTTTAGTAGAGTATTCTATAACATAATATAATATAATATAATATAATAATAAATTAGCCTTCTAAGAACATGGAGTCAGATTCATCTTTCCTCCCCACTATGGGGGACCTCAAAAATGCCACATCACACCATGTACCTGAGAGCATTTTCCAAACTCTTCTTGGACTCTGTCAGGCTTGGGGCTCTGATCACTTCCCTGGGGGCCCATTCCATGGCTCGACCACCTTCTGAGTGAAGAACTTTTTTTGTAATGTCCAACCTAAGCCTCCCCAGGCCATTCTCTCGAGTTGTGTCACTGTCACCACAGAGCAGTGATCAGTGCCTGCCCCTCCTCTTCCCCTCAGGAGGAAATTATAACTGCAATGAGGTCTCTCCTCAGTCTCTTCTTCTCCAGACTGAACAGACCTCAGCTGATCCTTCTGTGGTTTCACCTCCAAACCCTTCATCATTTTCTTTGCCCTCCTTCAGACACACTCTAATAGCTTAATATTCTTCATATATAGTGATGACTTTTTTATATTTTGACCTGTTTAGCCAGAAGGGAAGGCTAACAGATAACTAACTCCAATCTCCCCAAAATTTTGTGGTATTAGAGCAAAGGTAGATAAAGGCTTTTTTCAGAGGTGCCCCGCCAAAGGCAGTAGTCACAAATTTTGGCAGTTTGGAAATGCGTTAAAAAATTCTTCATCACCAGAATGTTTAAGTACACATTTAGGGGCTGGAGAGCCTGTGACATTTCAAATACTTGTGGATTTTGCTGCACAGCCAAGGGGAAGGAGGTTTACCTTGGAAATCAGCCCTGTCTTCAGCAGAAGTTTCAATTAGGGAACTCCAGATACCCGTTCCAACCAAAGTGATTCTTTGATTCCTCACTGGCTTGCAGAGTAAGTCAGCAAATAAACATTACTTAGAATTTGGCTCTTCACTCATAGCAGTGGCACCACTTGTCTAAAAGCTCCCTTAACATATTTTGCTGCTCAGAATCCTGATACTTGTAGCAGTGAATAAAACAAAGGCAACCCAGGAAGTGGAGAAAAATATGCCTAAATAGAAAGTTTTCCTACAAATCCCCATTTCACCTCTAAAATCCTCCTGAGGTTATCCTCAGAACGGGCATTAATTTATATCACAGAGTCACAGAATTAAGCAGTTTAGAAAAGACCTTTGAGATCATCAAGTCCAACCTATGACTCATTGGAGTCTCCTCATTTTCTATGGTTGTAGTGCAGGTTTTGAATGACCAAAACAGGATTGTGGAAGTTTTTATTGAAAGAAAGCAAAATATTCCCCGTTCATGGTGTGGGGGAATAGAACTACATGGTCTTCAAGGTCCTTCCAACCCAAACCATTCTACAATTCTATGAAAAAAACACATACATTTCAGTGTTGCATGTTCTAAATGCAATTCTGTGCCTTCAAGAGTTTATAACCTAATAGTAGCACAGAACTATTTCACATGATAAGTTGAATCATTACCCAGATGTTCCTCCTAAGTATGAAATAAGTTGTTTGATGCTTTTCTCTTTTCAGTTACATCCTGGAAGTCACACTGAAAAATGTAATTTGCTCCAAAACTTCTGCCAAGAAGGACTCCACATGAACCCAGTATCACCAAGGATTTTCTCCATTGCATCATTGAACCATTAAACTCAGATCATCAACATGGCTCAGTGTCCTGCACGAGCTCTTCCCTTAATTTCAGAGAAAGACCAGTGAGGATTTAAGGTTTTGGTCTGTTGATTCTCAAGTTTATTGCTCCCATTACCAGCTTGGAACATGGAAAAGTGAATCCAAGCCTTTTACTGCCTGGATTTAGTTTCTGTAAAATTCTGTGCATCCCCTTGGCTGCGAATTTGCGGGATTGATTGTGGGGGTGTTTTCTGGAGGAACCTGAAAGTGAGCGCTGTATGAGCACGTTCTTGGGACACAGCTGTTTGTTAGCACAAATTACCTCTCGTTCTGACCACCTCCCCCTCCAAAGCACCTACTGAGAGAGGCAAGGAAAGATATGAGCTTTGCCATGGCAACCCAACACCTTCTAGTGAAATTAAAACCCAAATGGAAAAGGATGGCAGGCTCGGTTGCAAAACAAAAACCTCACTTTTCCTCTCAAATGAAGCTGATGGAAGTTTTAGATGTGTCCTGAGATATTAATAACTAGTCAGAATTTTTCTAGAGACAGTGAGAAGAACAAAATAATTACAACAGTGGCAGTAAGACTGGTAATAAAATGAGCAACTCTCTTTGAACTTGAAGCTATCATTAGATTGACTGAGGAGATCAGCATTTGGGCTTAAGTCCCTAAAGCAGAGTCTCTGGCTCGTACAAAGGTATGAGAAAAATAATACCGTTCCAGTATTTCAATCTTTTTAAATAGCAGAAGAGTTTCCCACTGGGGCACAGTTTGTAGAGGAAGGAAGTGCCTCCTTATTTTGTTTTACAGGGTGTCATTCCAGACCCAGAGCCTGGCAGGATTATACTTATGCAGAGGAAAAGGATAAAAACAGCCTTTGATACATCAAAGAAGGCAAAAATTAGACTGGAAAACAAGATGAGCTTAGGTGTGGCTCACTGACTTTATATCTGTCAATCTGCTGTTTAGAACATGAGAGATGAGAAAATGCCACTGTCCTGCCTAAGAGAATTTTTTGTTAAACAACTTGAATTGTGAGGGGTGTGATTTCAAATCCTCATTTGGACACCCTCTGAGCTGGTTTTGAGAGGAAAGGCAACCCAGCTGCCATCCCCTGGAATTTTTTTCTGATTGTTTTCTGTCTCCAATATTCTATTTTATACAAATACTGGGAATGTGCTTAGGAACCAGAGATAAATATACCTTCATTCTTTCCTTCAATGGTTTTCTCTCTCTCTCTTAATGGAGTTTTATTGTATCCCAGACTAAAGATATATATTCTGAGAATTTTCATCTGTCTCTATTCCGATAAATTGCTACTTTCAAAAAATTTTGCATATGATTAAAAAAAACTCCTGAGTAGTTCTGCCAGTAGTTCTTGTTCTGAAGACTGTATGACCTACACCACTTTCATCAATGGAAGCAACAGCAATTTAGAAAAATAAGTTTATATTTGGGCTTTCTCTTCACTGACCATCTGGGAACTGTATTTCCATGTCATGCTTCTTCTCTTTAATGGAGGGTCAACAAATCCAGGATATTACAGCCAGACTCACTGCAGGTCAGCATCTTGAAATAAATGTGGAGCTCAGATTTTGCTTAATGTGATTTCCTCTAAGGCACGATGGCAACTTTAAATCAAATCACTCCTCCTTACACTTCCCATCTTCTGTCAGTGATGCTTGAGCATCTCAATCCTCACACAGGATTCCAGACATTGAAGAGCCCATAAACTTCATTCCACCCTTATCAGCAAGATGGAGCCAACTGCAGAAGAGACAATGTGGGATGAACTTACTATAACCCCCATTCCCTGTCCCCTTGAGCCACTGAGGAGGAGGAGATGGGGAAAATCTGGAGTGAAGCTGAGCCCAGGAAGAAGGAAAGGGAAGAGAAAAAAGGTTTTTAAGATTTGGTTTTATTTCTCATTTTCCCAGTCTGATCTGAATGATAACAATTTAAATAACTTTCCCCAAGTCTAGCCTATGACAGCTATCAGTGAGTGATCTCTCCCTGTCCTCATCTCACCCCACAACTCTTTCATTATTCTTTCTCTCCCCTGTCCAGCTGAGGAGGGAGGTGATGGAGCAGCTTTGTTGGGCACTGTGTGTCTGTCCGGGCCCATCACAAGGTCTAATAAAAAGTAACACCTTCCCAACAAGGACACACTGATCTCACTTGAATGGCTACACCTCTCTTTTTAGCATGGTTTTTAAACTAAAAGAGGAGAAATTTAAATTAGATGTCAGGAAGAAATGTTTTGTGGACGGTGAGGCCCTGGCACAGGTTGCCCAGGGAAGCTGTGGCTGCTCCATCCCTGGAAGTGTTCAAGGCCAGGTTGGATGGGGCTTGGAGCAACCTGGGATAGTGGAAGGTGTCCCTGCCCATGGCAGGGGGTAGGAATGAGATGATCTTGAAAGTTCTTTCCGACCCAAACCATTCTGTGGTTCTGTGATTTGTCTCAAACACATGAAAGTTACTCACGCCTACAACCCTGTGATAAAATAAGGCTGTGGCTCAGACAGGGACAAGGAATCTCCAACTGCAGAAAAGACTTCTGCACTCACAGTCCTCCAATTATCCTGATCTGGCTTTGCATTTCAACCATGAGTTTTATGTTTCCTTCAAAAGAGATTCACTTTCTGGATAATTTGAAGGCGAAGCTCTCCAGACAGCATTTTGCAACAACAGAGATCTGACTGAAAGGACCAGGTTCTGGAAGAAATAGTTTTAACCTACTGAGAAAGATGCAAACATGTGGGTTTAGAAATCTCATTTATTGTTATTCACCCAAGCTCTTCATTTCTTCCTCTAAAGGGAGCTCACACAAAGCTCCTTGAGTGTGTGGGCTGGAGCAAAACCTTCAAAAGCCTTAACGAGGTTCTCGGAAAAAGTTGGTTAGCCTGTTTAGTCATAAGATGTTTTCATCATACACTTTCATTTTCATTTAAATGAAAACATTTTGAAATAAGAAAAGGAAGCTAAAATTCTGTTTGGAAAGGGAAAATGAAACAGTTGGAAATGCACTTTTGGTGCAGAAGAAATGAATTTTTTAAAAAGCAATTCCAAAAGTTAGCATGTATGGAACCAAGTTTTTTTCTTTTACAATTTCATTTCCTGGGAAGTTTTATTGAAATTGAATACATTTGCTCCATTTCCAAATAGTAAAATGGTTGGAAATTATGGAATTCCTCTAAGTGGAATTTCTTTCCCTGCCTAGCTCTGCTTTCAGGGAGGAGAAGAAATGCAATTTTCTTTGAAATATAACTCAAATGACTTGTAGGTAGGAACCATTCTTGTAGGTGTTGTAATCATTATGTTGGTGTCTACACTAAACATTTTTCCTTTTGCTTGAATCCTTCTTTTATGTCTTCTTCCTATTATAATCTTAGACAATGTTTTTTCCTGTGGCTGTGTACTGCCTGTCCATGGGCTGAATGTGAAACCATTAAACTCCTCTATATTACACAGCAGAGTTTTTCAAACTTGAAAAAGTATTCACTCAAAGATGACAACAATCCCCTAGATTGCCTACAGGAACTACAGCAGAGTAAAATAATTCACTATGCTGGGACCTTACTTTTAGTACCTTGATCAAAAAAACTTCCTCTAAGAACATTAAACTATAGAAAATATAAATAAATGGTGTTAATGTGTGTTATGAAATGTGGCACATGATTACAAAGTACAAACCTTGATGGTATTTATTGGGGCATTTACTTGTCAAGGCACCTGTAGTCACTGTTTCTCTGGCTGTAGATTCTTCTGTCCTCTAAGATCATAAAAGCCTCCTAGAAGTCCTATTTTTCCACAGATTCAGGTGTGCCTGGAGCAAAACTCTACAGTACTAAGTGCCCTTTGGTAATACATTTCATAATAAATCTTAAAAGCCTCTGCTTCATCCTTGCCAGAAAGTATTTTGGGAAAGGTTGCCAAATTGCTGCAATTTGAAGAACATGACTTCCATTTAATGAAATCTGTGGTTATATTGAAGCACATAATCATGTGGAATATGCTCAAGAATTACATTTCTGCCTTGGAACTGCAGCCTTAAAACACAGATCAAAAATCAGAGAAAAGGGAAAAACCAAGAGAAAAGCACTTTGCTTCCCTCCAATCTCCACTTCCATCAGACAGGCAGAGTCACCTTGTATTCTGCTGGAGATCAGCACCCCTGCCCTCAGCTGAAGTGCCCATGCATTTAGACTTTCATTTTTCCTGTTAAAGAGCTCCCATGAGACACTATCTGCACGAGAAATGTCTGGCATTTATTATTGTGACACAAGCCACGGTCCACAGTCTGTCTGGCAAAACACCACAGAGAAAATTATTCAAGAGATCAGGACCAGCCTTAAAGTTCTTTTACAGCCCCCAAAGCAGGGGCTACACCCACAGAAACCAAAAATATTTCTGGCTTGAAGTCTGCAGTTGACTGTCACACTGACTTATTGTGAGGAATTTAAAAACCACAATGTTTATTTTGGGAAAGAAATAAAAAGGCCAACGTGTAAAATAGTGAGACGTGAGCTGCTCATGATTTCATCATGAGTTAATTACCCATAAAGGCATCTCATCTTTGACCCTGCCTGCTCTTCAGGTAAGTTCTAGGTGTTTACTAGTCATTATAGGTTGATTCTAATGGAAAATTTACAGCCTATCACTAGAATAAATACAACATTTTGGAGAGTCTTGTAGCCTAAGCAGTGCTAATATCAGCCATGAAATATGCCTAGAGTAAAACCACTGGATATCTTGGGCTGAAAAAGAGAAGTCCTACAAAAATTCCAATCTAGACTGTAATAGCATGCCATGTTGAAATATTTGGGTTCTTAAATATCACTAAGAAATAAAGATCCTGAAAAAAGTCACCTGTTATAACACCTTCCTGCTACTGCTGTAGTGGTTACCACAGTCCCATGCAAAATTTATTTTGTCTGAAATATCATGGAAATTGAAAATCTCAGCACAGATGTGTACTAGACTCGGGTGTCAGCTTTCAGGGAACTGTTCCTATTATTATATATTACATCTATAAATATAAAACTGAAAAAAACAGGGGTTGTGTTTTGCTTCCTTAGTTCTCCATTTGTCTTGCTCAATAAACAAGTTATAACTTCCAAAGACCTGCATGAAAGCTATTGGTAACACTGACTGTAAGTTTTGTAAATGATTAATGTTAGCCCAGGGGTTGAATCCAAGCCAATAAGATCACACAAGTTTTCTAAACTCACAATTTCACCACAGGTGGTGGAGACAGTTGGGATCTGAGGACATGTGCATGATACCCCTCACCCCTGTCCTTGTCACCCCTCATCCCTGTCCTCAGAACACACAGGGAGCCATCACTTTCCTTCACTGCTCTCCTCCATAAAGCAGTTGCAGTGAAGCTTGAGAGGGAAGTACCAGATTTCCAGAGTTTCCTACATTTTGAACTCATCCCCTGAGGTTAATTGATGGCAGTGGTGGAAGCTTAAGGATTTAGGTCTCTCCCACTCCACTGCAGCACCATCTTCTTCAACGGCACTGCTGAAATACCAAGTTCAGCCCTCATCAGCCTCAGTGCCTGAATTTTAGTCAATTTTAATGCTTAAATGATACTAGAAAGATGCAAAGGAAGACCAGCATTTTCTTTTCTGTTAGCATGTTCTGAAATATTTTCCTTTATCTCCAGGACGAAAGGATCTTCCCTTTCCTGTTCCATCTTTTTAAAGTTAATGACTCAAAAATATATGTTGGACATGAGCAATTTAGCTCTAACTGTGATGACAACATTTAATTGACTTAAGTGCTCTTTATGAGGGGGATATATTTGTTTTATACAGATTCCCTGCCTTCAGTCAATGTCTCCTTCCAGCGCTCAGTATTTAGAGTTGAATCCCTTGAGGCTTGGTACAATTAGAGTCACTACAGGGAAGTGATACCATGAGATACACGTTTTCCCAGCCTCTCTTAGGATTAAGCAGGTAGCTGACACCAAACAGACAAAATCTGCACTGCATCAAGCTGCCTTTGAGGAGGTCTGGAGCCTAAATTTGGTTGTCAAACTTCAGTGGCAGAAAACGTCTGCACAGACAAAAGCTGAGGAGAGGATTTACTTAGCAGTGGTTGAACTGAGCTGGAACAGGTTGCCCACAGAAGTTGTGGATTCCCAATCATTGGAAGTGTTCAAGGCCAGGTTGGATGAGGCACATGGCAGAGGAGTTGGAATTAAATGACATTTAGGGTCCCTTCCAACCCAAACCATTCGATGATTCTATGATCTCACAATTTCTTTCAGGTATTTTTTAAAACAAAACCCAAAGATTTTGGCTGGAGTTGTGATGCACAAATTCACGTGCAGGGGTGCAATGCAGTGTGGAGGGGGAGTAAAATGCAGGAGAGGATGAGAATGGACAACATGAAGACACCCTTGCACTCCTGCTGCTGAGTCACCTGTCCATATCTAACCTATAAAGGTGTATCCAAGGTTGGAAGCAGATTCCAGCTCCAAGCACAGCCTGGAGCACCCAATAGATCAATGTTTTCTGGGCTACTGAGAGCACCATCTTGGGAAAAGCCTCCATTAGTTCACTGGCTCATCCAGCAATTGTGATCCTTACAGAGTTTTTGGAATTCATAATATTCATAAATTGATAAGCCTGTAACTTAGCAACACTTTTCCATGAGTTTTCTGCATTTCAGATGAGATTTTCATCAAAGGGGACTTGCTCCATATGGAACTTTCCCCTTCTGGGTAACAAGGTCCTGGGGAATGGCACTGAGACATCAGCCAGGGCTGGCTGAGAAATCCCTAACAGGCAGTGGAGATGCTGCTGCTGCTCCCAAATTGTTTTCTCAAAAGAGAAACTCAGCGTTTGGGCTTGCATAAATAATATTAGACGTAACTAAGGGCCAGGGAATGTCCATGAATGTGACTTCTGTCAAGGTCCATACAATTTTTATAACATATATGATTTTTATTTCAACATCACACTGTTCGATGGCAGGGGGATTATTTTTTAGAAGCTCATCTGATGCTTTTCTAGAAGTTATTTTTCATTTTAAAAATATAATAATTCCCTAGTAAATTCCACTAAAGCTTTGACTGGCAGTGAGAATAGTTTCCAGCATCAAAACCACTTAGCTCCATTAATGGGGGAAAAAATAGCTCTCAATGTAATATTAACACCCCAAACTCCTCTTTTTGCAAAACTGAAATAAATGCAAAAAAAAACCCCCAAAAATGGCAGCCATTTGCAAAAATTTAAGCTCAAAACCATTTGTGCTGAGATTGAAGAGTATTACAGAACACTCAAGCTGTATAAAGATGAATTTTATCATGCAGGAGTTCAATCTAGCTTCAAATTTACAGTATTCATGGAAAAAGAACTAACATATTTTATTCTGTGTGTGAAAAAGGCAAATGAGAGCCCATCTCTGCTTCTGGCATTAGACATCACCACACATGTGATGATAAATAATGAACAAGACAAGTATCCAAGGTGACTGACTGTGAATGTAAGTAAATAAATGCAGAATAAAACTGAGAGTTTAATTATTTCCCTAAACAGCAACCAAAAAAAAGAGAAAAAATAAAATAATGCAACAAAATTCTCTGGCTGTCAAACCCTGTGAAGTCTATTGTAATATCATGAGAGTATTAAGCATATAGGAAGCATAAAAGTCAATGAGAGAGAGAGAGAGAGCAGGTATGCAAGCATAAAAGTGACAGGTGACAAAATTTATTGTGCTTGGTAAATCAGTTTTATAATTGATATAGCTTTGTTATTAATTTTTAAAGCTGTGTACTTATGCCAAAACGAATTGTCTAGGTGTTAAAAATTTGTGTCTCATCCCTCATTGTTATGAAATGGGAGTGGGAAGAGCCAATTCAATAAAGTGCTGTTTCTACTGCTATCCCTCCCAGGCTTCATTTCCCCAGGATGGCAGGGAATGGGACATCTTGCAATAAAAACAAATGTTCTCAAGGTGCTTTTTATCTTCCTTGTTTTATTCCTAATGTTGCTTGATTGCTGCAGAAAAGACACATTTAGTCAAAGGTCACCGAGAAAGCACAAAAGAATAAAACCTCCACATTTGTGAAAATCCCCACTGTGTAAAAGCCTGCTCTGAGACTTACCCATCAGTGAAATTTCATTTTCTGGAGGGATTTGAAGTGGTGCTAAGCCTTCAGCTGGCTTTTGGCCTTGTGGTGAGCTTTACCCTCTTGGGAAAATGGCTCTGACGTCAATTGAATCAGATGACAGGTTTTAGTCCATTTTATTTTCCTTTTTACTATTACTTTTTGGACATTGTATTAAAAAGTAGAAATCTTCAGAAACACAAAGTCTGATATACCTGTAGTATTCACATCATTTCACTTTATCACAGTAGAACTTTGATGTATATATATAAAAATAAAAAATAATAATTGTGTTTTCTTGCATCATAGCAACATGGAAACTTATTAGAGAATCATGGATTAATTTGGGCTGAAATGGACCTTAAAATATATCATTCCAACCCTCTGCAAGCAAGGACACTATCCCAGGTTGCTCCAAGCCCTGTCCAAACTGGCCTTGGACACTTCAGGGATGTGGCAGCCACAGCTTCTCTGGGAATCTGGGCCAGGGCCTCACCACCCTCACATCTTGTGAAAATCAGATTTTTCTTGACCCCACTTTTTACCTCTCCTTCCACCCCACTGACACACAGCAGCTTTTTAGCTCTGCCAAACCAACAGTTTTTGGGTCTTAACAGTGAACTGGACCAAGAGACGGAATGTGGCAGCCTCAATGGAAAAATGAATCCTCAAAAATCTCTCTTGCTCCAGTAACGCTCCTCTACGCTACTGAATGCAATATCTCCAACAACAAAAGGAACTTCCTGAGTCAGTGTGGCTTTTTTTAACATCCAAAAACATGCCCCCTCCTTTTTCAGAAGATAAAGAGAATCCTTCCAACATTCAATTTTAATGAACATCAATAGAATTTTCATCACTCCCCTGCCAGTCGCTGACATTGTTTCTAGCAGGCAAATTAGTTCAAGGCATACTCAGAGGTTTATTTTTCTCTTTCAGTTTGAGAGTGTCATCACTCACTTTCCAGTGGAGCATAAGAATGTCATGGCAAATGGAATATTGTGAGTTTTGGGGGGACTTACACAATCTGATTAGGGTTTCCATATGGAATAACATATCATTAAGCACTGTTGATCCTTTAAAATATATCCTGAATTTATCCTGTCTATGAGAGGCAGGGTCAGCTCCTGGTCCGTAATTAGGGCAGTAGACACACATTATAATCACTGGAAATATTTGCTTTCGCTGACTCCTGAGGATCCTTGGATGTCCATGTTCCTTAGAGACATACCCAGGTTAGACTGGACGAAAAAAGGAAATCAGTGTAATCTCATCCTCAATATTTTTTTGTGCAAATATAATTACAATAGAGTTTTGTACAATATCAGGAGATCCAAATTAGACATGATTCTTCTGAAACCATGAAATGTCTGTAAGTTGATGAGGAGAAATATATATATTTATATATATATATAAAATAGATTTAGATTAAAATTCTATAATCTAATAGATTTTAAAGCACATTAATAACTGAGGAGTAAAATGTGATATTAGCTCTTTATCTTCACAGTAAAGATGAGGAAAAAGTTAAGCACAGAAATATTTGGGGCAATTTTCATTTACTTTCATTTCCCCAGATCAGACACTTTTAATCTAATTATTTTCTTTGATACAAAAATTTAACGTTGTTTTTTCAGAAGTGTTTTTTCCCTGCAGATTTTGGTTTTTTGCTCTTTTTCATTGGAGTCTTCAAAGTTTTTCATCAAATGAAAGACTTTATAGGAAGAATTCTCCTGAGGAAATTGAAATACATTTCTACCATGGAATTTTGGTTTTACTCTGTATAAACACCAGGACTCTACTTGTGTATTGTAATAATTTTCTTTACAGGTTATCCTTTTAGCCAAAATTCCCAGAAAAAAAATTGCTTCTCAATGGATTTAATCTCTTCTGTCTTCTAGTTCATTTCACACACATATGCAGTGTCCCTATCAGATTATTATAGAGCTTCCCTAAAGTCTGCTGGTGACATCAAGGATTTTGTCATTTATATGTAACAACTACATCAGAAAATGCTCTGCGAACACTCACTGGTCCCATCACAAAACCATTTCCTCTTTGATTCGCTCATTTCCTTTAACCTTCTCTTCATCTCATGGGGTGATCACTCAGGTGGAAGAAAGAGTCCTTTTGTTCCCTGCCTTTCAGCCATAAATCAATTAATTTACTCTGTTAAAATGTCAGCCAGCAGTAATCTCCCTAACATAGTACAATCCAACTAAAAAGTGAGAAGTTGATTATCAATGATTAAAACAATTATAGGCTTTTAAAAATGGGATTTTTTGTTTTTAACACATACATAGAATAAGTGCATGTAGTTGACCTTTTTTTTTTTTAACATTATTTTCAGGGTCTGTGCTTTCATTTGGAAAGCTCAATACTGAGAAAAGCCAGCAGGACAAACACTGCTTGGGAAAATCAACCTTGTGGAAATTTGGATGAGAGCAGGACCTCACTGCGTGTACTGAATGACCTAAGTGAAATTTTAGATGTCTCAGTAAAGTTTATGGATGCAAAGGTGATCTGGGACTATAATTTTTCACTTTATTTCCAGTCCACAAGTGTTACCTGACTCCCATACCTATACTTATACCCAGTAAAAATACCTTCCCAACACTTTGCAACAGCTCAGTGCCCCAGAAAAAGTTGGTTTCTCCATCCCAAGACCCTCCATGAGGGATGGCATCTCCCTGAGCTTCAGACCCTGAAGGAAAAGACTTTTTGATAAAGAGACTTTTTAACAACGCCTGTAAAGACAAGGATAAGGGTCAGCAATTTTAAGCTGACTGAGGGCAGGTTTAGATGAGATGTTGGAAGAAATTCTCCCCTGTGGGGATGAGAAGGCACTGGAAAAGGTTGCCCAGAGCCTTTTTGGATGCTTCATCCTGGAAAGGTTCAAGGCCAGGTTGGATGGGGCTTGGAGCAACCTAGGGTAGTGGAAGTTGTCCCTGCCTATGGCAGGAGGGTCAAAGATAATCTTTAAAAATGCTTTCCAACCCAAACCATTCCATGATTCTGGGAAAGAGCCCTTGGTTAAACCACAGGGAGGATTTGCCTCAGAGTTGTGTTCCTCAGCAGCACAGATGAAAAATAAAACTGAGAAGTTTCCATGGAAACCCTGTCATGAATTCAGCTAAGTTCATCAAGCCTAACAAGATTTAGAAGAAGCACTTCAGGGCTGATGAATTGGTATTTTCCCTGAAACATCTTAGCAGAAACTCGAGAAATGTGCATAGAGGCCTTTATGGTATATGTAGGCCTCCTTTAAGAGTTCAGCCATGGCTTTTGCAAACCAGAGAGATGCAGTGAATCACTCACATAAATATTCAGCTTTAGCTCCAGTTCTTCCTGTCAAAGCTTCTGCTGCCTTTGCAGCTGAGTGAAGATCTGGCCTGTTATTTGGCCTCGATGGTAATGCCAAGTATTTCTTTTTATTCAGCTTTCCCAGCAATGCTGTTACACTGAAATCTGCTTGTCTATTCTTAGATATCACCACCACCACCTTGCTGTGATCACTGGAGATGAAAGTTTATCCTGCAGGTTTATTATGCTTTGAGAAAACAAATTACTTCCTGACACTCGCACGTCTCTCGTTTTCAAGACCCTTAAATGATTCTCTCATTGACTTCCCAATGTTCATTTTCTCAGCATCTACACAAAGCTGACAGCCATCAGAAATTCAAAGAGATGTTACTTCTCCTGAAGACTGAGAGCTGGAAAGTGATATTGGATCTAACTCTGAGAGAGAATGAATGAGGGGAAATAGTTTTCCTGAAAAATCTTCATCAGCTGCAAACACGCACACTTGGAAAGGTCTGTCAAATGCAGCTTTCTCACTTCCCAGCTCAGTGCAAAGCATGACATCCAGATAATAAACAGAGAGAGAAGATGAAAGCAAAAAAAAAGAAAAGAACCTGAAATACTGAGATAGAAACTCAGATTAAAAATAAACTGTCAAATAACTAAATAATTTCAAGATTTTTTTTCCAATGAGCTGATTGCTTGAAATACCACATCTATTCCAACATCTTTAGATGATTTTTAGGGTCTCTTCCAACCCAAACTATTCCATGATTCTACGATCTCTGTTTATTTTTAATTCCTCCTGTTTGCAGCACTCCAAGTGTACACAGGTTATTTGCAGCTTCTCAAACTGGAAGGAAGAGAATTCCTGTTTTGCTCAGGAATAGTCAAACCAAGGGGACACTTCTTCCTGGGAGACTTTTATATATTAAGCTGGCAGCAGCATTCAAAACAGTCTTCCTATGCTCATTTATCCTGCAGCCCACTTGAATGCATAACAACAGACATGGGAATATTATTTATTGATAACTAGGATTTTTTGCATGTTATCCTTTTAGAAATACCACCTTTAAAAATCCACTCCTATCTGCTTTGCCACTCAATTCTTCTCAATACGAATACAGTGCATAAACAACTCTCTTTTGTAGCACACCTGCTTGACTTTCTCAGAGCAATGTACCCACTTTTCAGGTATTTCTGAAAAGTGGCTCATTATTTGCAAACAGGTGTACCAAGAGGGTAGAGCTTCTTTCTATCCTTTGTTTATGTCCTTTCTGTTGGAAATGAATGAATTTAAAGTGGTCTCTCTCTTGCTTTTCCTTTACAATGGGGGACAGCTGCCTCTTGGTAAACAAGCACTCAGATGCCTTGGAGAACAACTCCAGGAAAGGCTGTGCAGTAATGAAAAATATAAACCAACATGCAAGGCACCCTTTCAGCCTCCCTCTCTCCCTATCAACTAATTCAGAACATATTAAACCATTGAAGAAGAACATGAAGCTTTGGAGTAGATGGGAAGTTTTATGCCTTGTCATTATCCTCAGCTTTCAAAGCTGGCAAAGCAAGTATGGAATAATAAAAAACACCTAACCAAAAAAAACCTAAACCAAAACCAAAAAAAAAAAAAAACCTACACACCACCACCAAACTACCATGAAAACCAAACAGAAGAAAAAAATAAAAGGAAATTGAAAAGCCCCCAGTGGTCTGGTCAGGATTCTTTACATGCAATGCACAGGGATATAGGCAAATAAATGTTTTGTGTTTTTCAGGTAGCTTGCAGTTGAGATTGGGTGATGAGAGTCATTATACTTTACCTGGCAAGCCAGTATCTATGCTAAATATAGAGGAAAGCAGCCAAAAAATAAACATAATTATTCTTTACCTGGCAAGCAGTATGTGTGCTAAATATAGAAGAAAACACACAACAAATAAGTAACATGATAACATATATATTTATGTATATATGTTTGTACTTCAAATCCCAGAGCTTGTATTCCAGCTGCCTTGAATGGCTGGAAATTTTTATTGGGGTTTTGATGGAAATTTTTGTATTTCAACTGTCAAGGGGTGTAGCAGGTCAAATCCCAAGCAAGCATGAATGACAAACCTCACTTGAGAATGCAAGCACATGAGGAAAAGAAGAGGGGAAAAGTTCTTGGGTCTTTTGATTAACCAGCCTAGGCAGCATACAGTCTCTCTTATGGTTGTTCCTGGAAGAAAAGTAGGTGTAACCTTTGGTCTTGAGTTTCAATCACTTCTACATCCCTTCAAAATAAGCATTTTTGGGGGAATATTCATTCAGAGATTTAAAATGGGTTAATTGTTATATCAAAGCAACCATGGGAAAGCATACAACAAGCATATTAGCACAAGGGGCGTTACAGAAAATATCTCATTATTTTTTACAGTTCCCTAGCAAGATAAGGAAGAATTACCACTGATTTACAGCCAGGGTACTGAGAGGTTCATTTGTTCAGCACAGTGCAAACCCTGAGCTGGGCTAAACAAGGACACCAGGTCAGTGAATTCATTTGCCATGGTGAGCTTGGGGTGGAGGTGTTGCTCTCAGGCGCAGATTTGCTGCAATGCAACCATGACAAAGTGCAGGTCTGTGATGTCCCAGCTTTGAGGCAGACCCAGCATGGCTGAGTCCCTCTGTGGCAGAGAAGGTCAGAGTGCTGGAGAGGGGCCCACAGCCCATCTCTCATTCTCAGGGGTACAAACTGAAGGCATTTCCCTCTGGATAACCCACTGGACGATCTCCACCATGAGCACACAGAGAGTAAGTGGAGTTTTGCTTTAAGGGAGAGAGGTGAGATCCTCTTGCTCTGTTTCCAGAAAGGAACATCAGAACCCATGTGGCAAGCCTCCTGCCTGGCAGCTCCATGTGCCATATCCTAATAGGATGCAAAACACCTGCCTGGCAAGATCAGGATTATTGGAGCTGAGCTCATGCATTGCACGGCTTTTTCTAATGAATCCCTCTTTAGCATACATTTATGCCAGTTGACAAAGTGAAAGAAGCAATTCCTTTAAATATTGAGCATTCATACGTAAATTGCAGCCTAGTGGAATCTTCTCCTATCCAAACGGAATCCTTTATCTATTTCTGTTATATAAGAAAAGCAAATAATTTCTTATCGGTTGACTTTGAAATACAGGCAAGTGTTCAGTAGGAGTATTATGAAGCGTCAGCTTTTCCACAGCATTTACTTTTCATGCTCTTAATTTCTCATTTCATTATCTTGTCTTATTCTCTTGCCATGTCAGTGTTTTGATTCGATGGCTTCCATGTGACAAGAGCTCTTGCTGTGTGAGCAATACAAATGCAGCTTTAAAAGTGGTACAACTTCCTATTAAGGCAGAGGCTCTTCCTCAGGAATTTCTTAAAGCTGCAACTGAGACAAGGCATAAACCAGGGAAACTTTGATATGCACAGCAAGCTAAGCCCTCCTGCAGTCCCTGCCACGGATTGCTCTGCAAAACCTTTCTTTGTGTTCCTGATTTGCAGAGGTTTGATCTGTTATTGCCCTGGCAAGGCAGAAACAGCACATCACACTTTTATCTCTAAATGCTCTAACTTCAATCAGCAAGATGTTCAGCAGCTTCTTAGAGAAAAATATCATTATTACTTTAATGCTTGAAGAAAGGGCAATAATTTTTCCTTGGCTTTTCCTTGGGGTCTTTACCCCAAGCAGAAAACAAAAAGTACAACCTGGACAGAGTATTTTTCTGCCAATAATGGCCAGGTTGACATCCTTGTCCTCAGAAATAATCCGAGGGAGGCATTGTAGTAGTGGCCATTGGGAATCTTGAGGCCATGACTGCTGCTCTCAGGGGCAGTGTGGAAAAAGGAGAGCCTCAGTGGGTCTTGAAAAGACAGGACAGAGCACAAAACCTTCACAGAACGAGGATGAGTGTGGGAGGCCATGAAGATGCTCAGAGCCAGGCCGGGAGAGTTGGGGCTGTTCAGCCTAGAGAAGAGAAGGCTCCAGGGGGACCTCAGAGCCCCATCCAGAGTCTGAAAGAGCTCCAAGAGAGCTGCTGAGGGACTTTGCACAAGGAGCTCAAGTGGCAGGACAACATTGAATGTTTTTAAACTGATAGAGGGCAGGGTTAGATTGTATATTAGCAAGGAATTCTGCTCTGTGAGGGTGGTGAGGCCCTGGCACAGGTTGCCCAGAGAAGCTGTGGCTGCCCCATCCCTGGAAGTGTCCAAGACTGTGTAGACAGGGCTTGGAATAGTGGAAGGTGTCCCTGGCCTTGGCAAGGGGTTGGAATGAATGATCTTTAAGGCCCTTTCCAGCCCAAACCATTCTGTTGTTCTAAGTCTGGTATTTCTGTGTTGGAAAGGAGAGGAATGAGCAAAAACAGTTGAACTGATCCCAAGTGTATCATGAGAAACAGACCTGGAAGAAGAAAGCCAGCCTCTCTGAAGAAGTCCACTTGATACAACACACCAAGAATCGAGGAATGTCTTGCTAGAGAAGTATTTGGGGTTTCTTGTTTCAAGAGATATATCAGAAGATCCAGTCATAACCTCTCTCTCTCTCCTCTGGCTTTATCCCCTCACCAGATCACATTTCAGGAAGGAAATGCTGCAAACCTTACACACAAGGACTCATTTTAGAAATTCCACTGCACACAAGTGATGTGAGGAAGAACTGCTCACATGGAGCAAGCAAGACCCTGGAAAGGGAACAGTGCAGTGCAAGGGAAGTGCCTGACCAAATATATCCACTGGGATCAGGGCGGCCCCCATCTGTGCCACAACTCCCTTTGTAGGAATGAGGAACACAAGCTTTCATCTCTTCAGAGGAAACTTTAATTAGCATAATGGGAAATTGCACCACTGGAATGAGCAGAATCGTTTGTGTACATTCCAGCTGTATTTATGCTGTGACTCACAACTCAGAGCAATTCGACTCCAGGATCTCCTCATTTGCCAATCTAGAGGAGGAACAGGCCAGATTCCCAAAGCAGATGAGAGGGCTGGAAGTTTTCCTCTTGTTCTGCAGAGCTGTTGTCACTGACTAAGGTTTGGGACAATAACAGGCACAAGATGATACCAAGGCTCAGGGATTGGCTTAAGGAAGGCTGTATCTACCTCTGGTGTTCTCAGCACAAGGAAGGACTTGAACCTGTGTGAATGAGTCCAGAGGAGGCCACCAAGGTGGTCAGATGGCTGGAGCACCTGTCCTGTGTGGGAAGACTGAGACAAAGGGAGAGAAAAAAAAAAGAGGAGAGGAGAGGAGAGGAGAGAGAGGAGAGGAGAGGAGAGGAGAGGAGAGGAGAGGAGAGGAGAGGAGAGGAGAGGAGAGGAGAGGAGAGGAGAGGAGAGGAGAGGAGAGGAGAGGAGAGGAGAGGAGAGGAGAGGAGAGGAGAGGAGAGGAGAGGAGAGGAGAGGAGAGGAGAGGAGAGGAGAGGAGAGGAGAGGAGAGGAGAGGAGAGGAGAGGAGAGGAGAGGAGAGGAGAGGAGAGGAGAGGAGAGGAGAGGAGAGGAGAGGAGAGGAGAGGAGAAGAGAAGAGAAGAGAAGAGAAGAGAAGAGAAGAGAAGAGAAGAGAAGAGAAGAGAAGAGAAGAGAAGAGAAGAGAAGAGAAGAGAAGAGAAGAGAAGAGAGAAGAGAAGAGAAGAGAAGAGAAGAGAAGAGAAGAGAAGAGAAGAGAAGAGAAGAGAAGAGAAGAGAAGAGAAGAGAAGAGAAGAGAAGAGAAGAGAAGAGAAGAGAAGAGAAGAGAAGAGAAGAGAGGGAGAGGGAGAGGAGAGAAGGATCTGGGGAGACCTGTAGCAAGCTAATAGGTTGTCTAGAAGAGCTGTGGATTCCCCATCCCTTGAAATGCTCAAAGCCAGGTTTAACTGGGATTTGAGGAACCTGGTCTAGTGACAGTTGTACCTGCCCATAACAGGAGGCTGGAACTAAATGATCTTTAAGGTTGCTTTCAACCCAAAGTATTCTCATATTCTATGATCTTTTAATCACCTCAGAAGTCCTATCAAAAATATCAAATCAAGTGTTTGATTGTGCCCTGTGGTGTGAGTCAAAGGAGAAGGTGGCCAGAGAAGTGCTGAGGAATCACCAGGCTGTGATTCACCTCTTGTAAGGGCACGTGGCACATGAGGACAAGGAACAGCTGAGATGGAGCTTGTCCATCTGGACAGCTCATGCTGCTGTGTACACACCGTGTCCTCAACATATTCCCAAATTCTCCACTGACTTATTCCTGAAAAATCATTGTGATAGAGACTGAACATTTCGGTGTGGATGGTACTACCAACTGAAATTGATGCACAGATGCATTGTTGAAAAATTATACTTACAAATTTCAGAGTCAAATTATTTCTTTGTTCACAGACTTGTTCTTCCTCTTTGGCACGGTGAAATGGAGATGTTGTGTCATATCCACCTTGAAAGGAAATTGTCATCTTTAGAGCTGGAAAGAAAGAGATGGAAGAAGAGTGAATTTAAGCCACATCTTCAGATTAGCTTATGCACGTTAAGCACATGGCTTGAAAATTGAAGTATCTTTTGCTTCTATCTTATTTAAATCACTGTTTTCATTTTTCCAAACTTGAGACTTATTTTAATTAAAAAAACATACTTACTAATTAGAAAAATGATTAGGTTAATCAACATCTGTTCAATTCAAGTGGCATTCTAGAAATTAAATTTGTAACTCTTCTGACTGAGCTCAAATACCATCTCAGTATCTTTGCTTTTCTAAATCAATGTATTTGGGAATGGATAAGTTAGACTACTTATGATTCTAGGTTAAATTCTTCAGGAATATTGGCTGGAGAAATTATGTGCATGGCTGAGCTCATGTATGCAAATGGAAAATTATATCCTTCAAAACAAGAGGATGTGAAGCTTATTGATGTGAAACAGGGATTTAAATCTTTGTCTGATCCAGGGAATTTATCCTGTTTGTTGATCCTATTTTAACTTTGTCCCGATTATAAGGATACACAGCCATTTCCACAGGGATGAAAAATTGTTCATTTCTGGTCAATTTGAAATGAAATTGTCTATTTGTTTGTAGGTCAGTCAGTGAACTGAAATACCCCTTTTTGTGTGCAATCCTTTTTCCATGTAAAACAAAACCAGGGCAGAGATGCTTTGATTTCACAGAAAAAGCCACACTGTAACAAAGCATGGACAAGAACCTGAAGTAGGAAGGTAAGAAGTGAGTCAGGATATGACAGAAAAGATGTCCAGGTGAAAAATCAAGGAACAACACATAACATGTGCTCTGACACTCAGCACAGACAGTTAATGGATGGAAGAACAATAGTAAATAAAAAAATTTAAAAAAAGGCTTGAAAAACACTTCCTTATTTTTGTAGATTTTTTTTTGTCCTAAGGGAAAATAGCTAAAAAACGGGAAAAGAACAACAGGAAGTTTAAAAAAAAATGGGGGGGAGGAGAACAGGGACAAAAAGAGAGCTCTGAAACACTCTTTCCCTAAATATAATGCTGAGCTGGAATATCTGGTGCCCCATTAGCAGTGGGAAACTAATTTCTGAATAACCTCTACTTATTTGTCTCACTTATCATTTCAGCACCTGGTTTTTCATATATAGTCTGACAGGAATTCATGTTTTCCTGAAGGCTTGTTGGTCATTGCAAATCTCCAGTGATACAGGGTGTTTAATCAGAAATCCTTATTCCCCAAGAAAATTCTTCTGGTCCACACATTTTTAAGGAGCTCAAGGATCTGGGAGTTATTTTCAGAAGCAGACACACAGGCAGGGCTTCCTTAGTCCACACCAAGAGCTTGCTTCTTTGTCTGCTATTAAACCTGAACAAAAAATATTTTAAGTGGAGAATGAAAAGCAAATCTATCAAAGTGGTTATGTTGCAGTGCTTCCATGAATCAATAATTTCCTGGGTTTCCTGATTTTGCCTAAACTGGAAATTATTTCCTGGCTCTAATGCTTCAGGCCCTGGAAATTCTTCTTAGGTTAGAGATGTGCCTGCTACAAATAAGAGCAGCATTGACTGTAAAACCATTGGTTTATGCCCAGCAGTGAAAATCTCTCCCCCAGATTTGTCAGTCTCAAACATATCCTACCAGAAAGGTTTGGAGAAGGCTTCCTTTGAGGGTTTGTTCAGTCAGTTCTGGGGGTTTTTTTCAAGTTCCTGAAGGGCCTTGAGTTTTCCAGAGTCACCTGAGACTGGTCCTGACAGCAGACAAACACAAAGAAGATAAGAGATTTATCTTAGCCCAAAAAAAATGCTTTAGGAACATGATAGCAAAATTGGAAATAACCAGAGAGGCACAAAAACCAACAAAAGGTGACGTGAGATTACAGTGTCACTTTTTCTAGCTGCCACTTTGGATTGCTCTGTGGGACTCCACTGTGTTAGGATCCAAGGTCATGAGCCCTTCTCCCATCTGACAGTTTCTATTCAGAATTGACAACCTCCCTAAACATCTTTCCTCACTGACACTCAAGTTTGTTCTATCTATGATTTTTACAGAAGCTTCTCAGCAGATCTTAAGGATTCCCCAGGCTCTCTTGTAGTTTAGGAAACCTCATCCTTCTGCAAAATTCTCCAGCTGCTTCCTGTCTGCCACAAATGCAGATGGAGCACCACTGGTTGAAGCAATGATAGTTTCACTTTGATATGCAGACAGAACATTTCTAGGACTGATTCATCCTCCCCCAAGGACTTTTATCTCCAGAAGCCAAGGGAATATCACTTTACTTCTCTCATATTACAAATCAACACATCATCCAAGTTTAATTTGCAGTTCACCATCCTGGGCACAAGGAAGAAATATTTAGGACAGGATGCTCAGACCCCTCTTCCTGCATCCCCCTCCTTCAGCAGGGTTATTTTAGGGCTAGGAGCCACAAGGGTATCCAAGAAATCCTTTTCCCTCCTACATCTGCCAGGGACCCACCCTGCATCCCATGAAGGAGACCCACGATCACATTCACTTATTAAGTTTCCCAGCAAAAAAGGATGATGATGATGATGATGATGATGATGATGATGATGATGATGATGATGATGGTGATGATGATGAAGATGACGATGATGAGCACTATGAGAATGATGAGGTATTTGAACAGTCCAAACCTGCTTTGCTGGTGACTCAGACCAGGAAACAAAGGCTCCCAACTTCACTGGCAGTAAACTACCAGCCTCCTGAGAAGAATTATCTTCAGGGGAAAGTGTGAGTTGAGGGGGAAATAATGGCATAGAACCATTTAGGCTGGGTCAGTTAGTCCAGCCATTAGCCCAGCACTGCCAAAACCACCACAAATCCATGTCCCCAAGTGCCACATCATTGTGTCTTTTAAGGTCCTCCAGGGATGGTGACTCCACCACTGCCCAGGGCGGCCTGGTGCAGTGCCTGACAGCCCTTTCTGTGAATAAATAATTCTTATTGCAAAAGCAGAGGTGTTTTTAGTCTGCTCAAATGCAGTGCATTCATCAACTACCCAGGTATGAAGACAAACTTTCAGAGTTCCATCAGATCATGTGATGAATACATGGGTGAGGGTGGTAGACAGGACACCTGAATTACCCCCCTGATCTGGCACTGCTTTGAAAACCCAGCTGTGGAAATGTCTCACCACCTCTCTGTGTCCTTGACTGCATCTCCTAACACAGAAAGTGAAAACTCTGTATTAATGTCTGACATGATTAAAATGTTAGATTCCTGTCCTGGTCAGGAGTCTTCTAAATAGAAATAATAACAGTCTTTACCTGTCTGTAAGAAAACATATCTATATGCTAGGAAATAATTCAAAATAGGAGAACAGAATTCTTCTTGTTTTTCTGCTCACCATGAAGCAAATCAATGAGGTCAACAGGAACAAGAATCATCCAACAACTCATTTATTCCTGTTTTCCCATCTGCCTACAGTATAATTACACACCAAAAAAAAAAAAAAAACCAAAAAAAAAACCAAACCAAAAAAACCCAATAAAAATACATTGAAATACATTGATACACTTACTAACTCAAGCACTCATCGCTTTGGAAATGCTACAGTGGATTTAACTGTTAGTGAACTATTAATCCAATCTGGCAACATAATTTAGATCCCACATACATTTATGCTATTATTCATATAGTTTTTAACCATAGCAATATCTTTTTGCTTTCATCTCTGGGAAACTCCACCAGGAAATTTGGTATTTGATGATATTTGTTATTATTTGATGATGAGAGGAAAACAGTGAGGCTTTGAACCATATTTTTCTCATATTAGGATCTAAAGCTGTGTAAACCCTTTCCATTCTGCAAAGCATGATCCCACATTCCTCAGGCCTATAGATTCCACAGATTCTATGTTCTAAACCACAATTAAAACTCTTCATCTGCAATATTCAACCTGCTACATTCCAGAACTCTTAGTCCAAAGAAAATCCTGCTCAGCTTTTGATTTGGGAATTCTGCTTTTAGTGTTAGTCTAATCTCCAAGGACCAGCAATTTGTTCAGATTGAAATTGGTTTTTCAGGGATGAAAAAGCTCTTTTGGAATTCTCACTGGAAGCAAAAGGAATAGAAAATCCCCATGATTTTTCAGAAATGTTAAAGCAACTGAAATATTTAACTAACCTGACTCCTGAAAATGGGCAAAACCACTTTGATTAAGTTTTCCAAAAATAAAGACATAATCTGCTAAGGCAACTGCTGGGGGGGGAATGTTAACCTCAGAATAAGAGGTTGTTGTAGATAACCAAATATCAAATTTTAAATGGAAAATCTCTGCCAACATGAAGTCCTGGAAAAAAAAGGAGAGAAATGAGAATGGATTTGGAGACTCAGTCACAGCAGCATTAATTCTGTGCAACACAAAACTATCACAGCATTCTCATTATTCATACAAGATTGAATGAGATTAAAGGCTGTCACCTTTCCAGGTCTTTATCTTCATATCTAGAATTCCAGAAGGGAGCTCAGCAAACCCAGTATATGATAAAAGGGAATATAATACTTGATGATTTCACCATGTAGTAACTAGGAGAATATTTCTACTTAGGGAGAAGAACCCACAGGCAGAAATGGGTTCAATCTACCCTGGTGCTGAGCTGAAAGCATTAGATCTTTATTATCTGCCATGCTATTCCAAAGCTATTTGTCTTCCCTTCCAGGATTATTGATCCTCATCAGGAGCTCAGCACCAGGAGTCTGGACTGCTGGCTTGGCACAGCATGAGGCGTGGAAAATCTGAGTCAATATTCACCTTCTCATGCAAATAAAGTCAGAGGTTTCAGAAGAGCTTGTCAAGGACTGTGGAATGATCTCCACCAAGGCATAAGGATCCTCGAGTGCCTTTCAGGGTTCTCAAAACACAGACTCCTCCACAAAAATACAGGAGAAAATCAATTGAGCCTGTAAGGAAATTCTGTGCTGCTATACAATTCTTCTTGGAAAAGGACAATAGAAAGAAGGAAACCAGCACCACAGATATTATTCATACTGAACTATATCCTTTAATACACTCCTAGGGGTTGTACTGATGTTGTAACAACACAAACATTAAAGCAGCAGAATGGATTTCCAAGGGTTTAACTTCATGAGTCAAACCTTTTACTAACATCATCCTTCTGGCAATTTTCTTGCTGTAAACATTCTAATCAGAGTTCTACTGGCATTTCTATTTCAGTCTCATTCCCAGCTGCTGGTGAGTTTTTTGATGGCTGTTGACATAATTCAGAGCAACTCTAAATGATGATCCAAGCTGTTCTCACTCTCAACTGGCCTGTAACCTGTACAGGAGTGAGATTATGGGGAATTAGCTTCTCTTAGCCCTGAACATCCTGTGTTTTTCCCCACCCCTTGGAAAGGTAAAATAATGACCTTAATTTTATCAGCATCTGAATCAAAGTGATTGCTTCAGGTTCATTTATTCCATGTGTCACAAAGAGAAATCTGAGGCACAGTGCACATTGCACATTTTCTTCCCCTGGCTTGTCTCATATCTTATTTGCTGCCAAGTTGTCCAATGCAAATAAACTGTGATTTCAAGGGGAAAGCCAGCAAAGAAGTGTTGTGGAGTTGATGGATATTTACTTTGACTTTGTGACTGGAGGCAGAGCACAAAGCAGGGAATATCTGAACAACCTAGAAAGGAATACACAGTTGTCATTTCTCCAGTCACTGGCCCAGGTGATCTCATTAACAGAAGCACATTTTATCAGTGGAGATTGCTGCCATAATGACTTGATCAAAGTAAATGCTTCACTGGGCACACACACACACAGTCAGAGCCAAATATTCCAAACATCCTGGATATGTTACGGTAGAGCTGAAAGAATTTTACCTTTTTCTGCACTATTAATATCTTCCCATCAGCTAATGCATTTTTCCTTCTGTGCTCAGAGATGTCTCAGCAGGGAGCAGAGACTTGCTGGAGCCCCTTAGGGTATTTAAAGCTACACAGGGAGTAGGGGAGCTTCTTAAAGACATGTAGCTTAACTTAGATAAATTAAGATGACTTAACTAAGGTGAAGACAAAACCACAAGGTCAGTGCAGGACAGCAATGATCAATTCTGCTTTGATAGAAATGACAATTTCATAAAGGTCTATTTGCTTGCTTCTTCCTTCAGAGAGTTATGTTTTAATGAAATATGAAAATGGGAAAGATTATGGTTCAGAGATTTATTTTTGTAAGATGTGTCTAAATGCACTCCAGATTAGTCAGTGACAGTGTTTGAGCACTGGAGGAAATGAAGTCTCTCCTGCTCTATCTTTAAGTCTTACAAGGAGAGAGGAACTGGCATTTTCTTGCCAAACTGTCCTTTCCCTCCAAGACTTCAAATGATGCTCCTTTATTTTGAATATGGAACAAAACCAAACCTTGATGCCTTCACCTTCTTGCAGAAGACAATTCTCCATTCTGGGCAGCATCTGGCCTTGCACAGAATAGGGGAGAGATGGTTTCTGTGAAATGTTCCTTGCACAGCCATTTTGACAGCCAGCCTTGACCACGCTGGAAGTTCTGCTCTTCTTCAAGAAGGAACAGGGCTTAACCTCTTCATTCTGTGCCCTACATTATTTTCACATGACAAGAACCCTCTAGGAAGGTCTTTAAGGGAATTATTTTAAGAATTTACACTGCTGCAAGGAGTGTTTATCCTCTCCTTCTATACCCACAAAACCCATTCTCAAATGCGAGCTCATGTCCAATGACGTCCAACAACTCCTTCTGTATTTGTTGGTCTCTGACTTTCAGGAAATCTCTCTCTTCCCCTACAAGTTAATTTGTGGGATTTTTGTACTTACACAAACATCTGAAGTCAAGGTGTCAGTGGTCTCATTATCACTCGAGACAGGAAACTACCTCTTGTGATGTGGCCAATGATAAAATGTCATTGCTTTTATTCAGTGATTTGTATTTAGTTTACCATTCTATCTCCTTTATGTGTCCATTTATTTCTATGATCAGCATTTAATAAAATCTGGCACAGACACAGATGGTTTTGTCTGCATCACTTACTGTTCAGCACCTGAAAGGAAATCTTGAATGTAAGAGCATCAGGTGGGCAGCAAAAACAGATCTCATTTTATTTCTCACCTCTTAGAAATATTTCCTTGTTTCTAGCACACTCATCCCCAAAGGCTGTCTATTTGTCACCACTCAAATGTTAATTTTATTAGACTATGCTGCACATGGAATTACTCTCATATAATCCATTGCCCTTGTTTCCCTCATGTATGATTAGCTTTTGCCTCCAGATTCTTATATAATACTCAACAGAGAAAGATCACTGTGTTCTGGGTGTTTGGGTAAATAATCCTCAAACTCTGCAGGAGACTTGGATATCATGACCATTTCATTAACAAATAGGGAAATGACACCTGCAGGTTTCACTGCTCTTCTGCCACATAGATCAAGGGGCTTGTGATGGGTTTGCTGCTTATGTGACCAAGATGGGAAGTGAGCCAACATTTCCTGGGGCTACATCCTGTGCTAATCCACAAGAACATTCATTTTTCATCTCAGTGATTTAACATGAAGCAAAATGTGACACGATGGCTCTGTGGCAGACAAAAGAGAACAATCCCACGTGTCACAGTGCTGGTACAACATCAGTGAACCTTGGGCTTGATGGACTTTGAAACAAAATTCAAATGGGTTTGAATGCTTATGAGAAAGTTGAGAGGAAACAGTGCTTGAAATTCTGCAGACAATACAGAAAAAAAACCGTGCAGGAATAATAGTCATTTTGCAGGGGTGTGTACTTCTAGAAGCACACCCTCCGCTTCCATGGTTCTTTTGGTCACTTGGGTTTTTCTAAGGAAAAAAAGAAACATACCTGGAAATGCCTTAAATCTTCCCAGCTGTATCTGACTTCAACACACAACAAAGCTCTCCATTCCTCAGTTCTACAGAGATACAGAATGTATAGTTATAAATCAGAAGGAATCCTTAATCCTTACATGAGGATACAGCTTTTATACACTAGCAAGGAATCAAGAGTCTGCTCTGACTGACATGAGGGAATAAATCTGCTTCTCAGCATGAGTTACTGGAAAGAGGTTTTGGCGTCTAAAGCAGAAGTGTGGTTCCTCACAGAGCTTTCGCCTTCCTCTCCTCCTTCCTTCTGTCTCCTGAATTCATTGTCCTGGAGTGATCTCCTCCCAGATGGGTCCCTCCCTTTGACTTGCTCAACCCACAGCTCCTCTGAAGATGAGGCAGATTCACAGGAGGGAAACAGCTGAGGATGGAGCCCATGGTGGTCACAGGATTCACTGCTGCCTTTAGAAGGTCCACATCATGGAGCCTCCCCCAAATCCACGCACCAAAGCTCAGTATTCCCACTTTTGCTCTGAATGACACAGTCTGCCCTAGCATGGGGACAATTTCTCCCAGCACAAAGGCCAGTGGCACAGCCTGAGGAGGCAGGTGGGCTGCTTCAGCTTCTCTCTGTTGATCTGGCCAAAAAACAGCACTTCCAGAGGTCTGGCATCATCTGACCCCATGCAGGAATAGGCCACATCCTCACTAATTGCCTTGTCCTCCAATTAAAAGAACATATGAACATAAAACATATCCTAAGAGACTGGGTCCAATAATCTGTACCAAGAGATGCAAATAAGGAGGCAACACAAACATGGCCACTGTCTGCAGTCCTTTCCTTCTGTGGTGTCACAAATTTCATACTTAATGCATTAAAGATTGCATTAATGCATTAATGCAATCCTGCCTATTCACTGCATTCCCAAATATTCTCTGACATGATTTGGGCCATGTTTTTTTTCTATTTTCAGTCTTCACAAGTCCTGTGGCAACAAAGTTCCAGACTTTCACAGCCACTCTGTTTAAATACACATATAGAATTATGGAATCATAGAATAGTTCGGGTTGAAAGGGACCTTAAAGATCATCTCATTCCAGCCCCCTGCCATGCCAGGAACACTTTTCACAGGTTGCTCCAAGACCCATCCAACCTGGCCTTGGACACTTCAGGGATGGGGCAGCCACAGATTCTCTGGAAAATCTGTTCCAGTCTCTCACCACCCTCACAGGGAAGAATTTCTTCCTAATATCCAATCTACACCTACCCTATGCCAGTTTAAAGCCCTTGTCCTGTCACTCCAGGCTCTTGTAAATAGCCCCTCTCCTTCTTTTTGTGTCTGCTCCCCTCAGGCACCAGAAGATCACAATTAGGTGATCCCTAGACCTTTTATTTTCCAGACTGAACAATCCCAGTTCTCTCAGCCTTTGTTCCATCCCTCTGGTCACCTTGGTGCCTGCTCTGGACTTGCTCCAACAGCTCCACGTCCTTCCTGTGTGAGGGATCCCAGAACTGGATGCAGCTCTGCAGGTGGGGTCTCACCAGAGTGCAGTAGAGGAGCTGAATCACATCATTTATGTACTTCCTTTTGTTTGTTTGTGTGTTTTAAACCCATCTGTAGTTTCAAGGAGTTTCCTCTACTCATTGTATTGGATTGATCTCATCCAACACCATTTTTATTACAATAATCTTGAGGATACCACCCTCACATTTTTCCTCTCCAAACTGAAGTTTCCCCAACTTTATATTGTCTCTACATGAAGCAACTTCTCCTTTCCATCAGCAGTGTGAGTTGTCCTCCTCTGCATCCTTTTTAGCTGTTGATTTGGACTTTTTTTCTTTAAACTTGAGTTGATTTGTGCTTCTGCATGACAAAAATGTGCAGCATTTCCACAGAAATGTTCAAACTTGATTTGACAATACCAAAAGACAGGGAACACACAGCTTCCCTTGCTTGTTTGTTGCTGTGACTAATAGCCCCTACTGCTAAAAAATGCCAGTTATTAGTGTTTGCTTGTCTGTCTCTGCCTGTTGCTCCTTCTTGAAATGTGTTTTTCTGGTAGGCTGAAGGTACTCTTTACCATCCAGTATTTTGTCTTTACAAAAGCCTTTTATACCTTGTGTACAAAGCACTTTCCAGGCTTTTTTTTACCCTCTTTTTCTTTCACAAACTGAAACAAATTGAGTTCTTTACATTGGTCAATGCCCAGTCTTATACCCAGACTGCAAATCATGTCTGGACATCACTTCCAGAGCTGGTGTCCTCATTGCCACAGCTGTGGGTGGGGAAATAACATCAGCTTGTCTTTCGTGCACCCAAGATCTCATTAGCACTGTTTTCCCATTAGCTCTGCAGCCCAGGGAACACTAAATAAGTGGCTCATCTACTGTGCTATGCAAGTGTTTTCCAGTGCTTTCCCCTGACTTGTAGGCCAGGATGTCCTCTTTGCTCCTAGATGTATAACCATGCTTTCAGCAATCACAACTGCTGGTCTTCTGCAAGGGATGCAAACAGGGAGCTCTAGGCAGGTTGGCAATTTTAGTCTGAACAATCCACTCTCTCCCTAATCAGCTGTGTCTAAGAGGCAAGTAATTAAATTATAATGTTGGTAAGGTGCTCCCTTGGGAGGAGTGAAGGTAGAGGCTGGTTTTCTTCTTAATGGGTGAGCACTCTAAAAGCAGGAGTTTAGGAGGGCTTTCCAGCCTTGTTCTTGTTCTTATTTCATCCAGTGACTCACAAGAAGAGGAATCCCAGATCCCCACGAGGTGAAGGTGCAAAGCACTCACACTTGAGGTCCCACTTGTCATGAGTGTGAGCAGATGGATGAGGCACACAGCACATCAGTGCTGCAGTGTTTTATTATGTCTCTAAATTCAAATTCCAGGTACTTATGTAGCTTTAGACATTATCACATAATGACAGGAAACTGCAATGATTCTGTACCTTAGTGAGAGTATTCAATGCACAGATTTTGGATTGAATTTCTGCTTGTAGTCTTTTTTGTTTTGATCCAGGTTTTTAATATCCTTGCCTTCCTGTTAACTTGAGCATTGAAAGCATATGCCTTGAATTGCTAAGATACATCTCTTCTTGTCCCTCTCTGTACATTATGCAGAAACAGGACTGATGGTAAATTGCCAGCGCTGCAGAACAGAGATGAAGCTTTAGTCTTCATTTGTGTGCATGCTTTTGTACAGGCCCATGCACTACTGACCTTACAGAAGATGAAAGTGTTCTTAATCAGAGCAGAAAACGCGGAGAAAAATATCACACAGTGTAGACAAGAAGAAAAACTCTCAGTGTCTCTCAGCTTAGGAGACATTTATTCTGTCCTCCTTTGTAGTTTGTTTCATTTTGACTCTTTTTGTTGTTGCTGCTGTTGTTCAATTTTCTGCAGAAAGCAATTAAATTAATAGAAATTGATTTGTGTATCTACAGCTATGTACAGGGAGGTTGGGCTACACTGGGCACATATATCACAAACAAACCTTCCTTTCATGGTTTCTTACTGAAATCATTTATTAAAGTCCACTTTGGCTTCACTCTGGTCCAATTTTTACCACCACCACATCCAAGCCCACTGCTCAGCCCCTTCTCCAGTTTTTGCTTTCACTGGAAAAAGTAAAATGTATCAATTCAAGACAGAATGGATGCAAGGTATAATACATAGCATAAAATCAGACATCACTAATTCACTCCACAGCTTCAAACAGTTTTACAATCAGTGATTTCCACCTGAAAATAACCTTGAGAATGAGGAATATTATTGTCCTTGGACAAATATTTCCCTGAGGATGTGAGCAAAGAATTTTTCATGTAAACCAGCATCACAGTGGGACTATGCTAACTTTTATCTGCTGAGGTTCTGCTATAAAACAAAACTCAGGGGGCCAAACAAACATAAGCAAAAGTTATTTCCTTGTAAGATAATCTCATGGAGAGATACACACCATCTTGTTATGCAGGGTAAGTTGAAGCCTATGTCAGAAATTGCTAATTATAGCAGCCAGCTCCATGCTTGTGGTGTTATTCAGCTGCATCAACCTCTTTCCACAGCCTAATCCTGGGCAGAAGCACAGGCTACCTTCCTCTGTGTTCATATATGACTTCATATATGACTTTATATGACTTCAGATGTGTTTCCCCCAGGACTGTTTGACAGAATAACTCCTCAATCAACCACCTCCCACAATTTCAGTGGTTTGCTGAGCCCCACCAAACCCATGGTGTCCTTGTCAGTTCTGCACAAAGCTTCCTCTGAGGAACTGTCAGCAAAATGTCCTTTCCTAGCAAGCCCTTGGTGAAATCAAAGGTAACAGGAAGGATTGGCCTAAGAAATTCAGGAGCAGGAGTTGGGTAAAAGAAGGAAGAAGACAAGAAGAGGTTGTAGATATGAACATAAAAATCACAGAATATTTGGGTTGGAAGGGGCCTAAAAGATGATTTCATTCCACCCTCCTGCCATGGACAGGGACACCTTCCACCAGAGCAGGTGGCTCAGAGCCTCATCCTGGCTGTGAAAACTTCCAGGGTTGGGACATCTAAAATTCCTCTGGGCACCCCAGTGCCCTGCTATACTGCCCAAAGGAGCTCTTCAGTGCTGCCATGAAAATCTGACAGGGGGTATCTTGTGCTGGCAAGGCCTAGCAGGAAATACAGTTAAACCCCAGCCCAGGGCTGTCACCACATCAGTGACAGCTAAACCCACTGTTTCCTCATCCTGCCCCTCTCTGCCCCACTGTGCTGGAAATGAGTTCCCAAAAATTACAGTAAAAGATGTCTCACTAATGTGGCATGAAGATTATTAAACTGGTCTTTGTACAACACCATGTGCATGAGGAGCATCCAATAATCAGTGAGGGTGTTGAAGCATTCCTTGGCATAGATTGAATCAAGGCTTTGGTGCCTGTGATATTTTGTCTGGTTTTCATAGGGATTTGAGGCAATCCTTTCCCTGACAAACAATTAGAGCAGACACATGAGTGAATCCTTTTCAAGCCTGCTCCTCACCAAGGCATGAAGTCAATTGCTGGTGCCACAAATCTTGGAAATGGCAGATTTCCTAATCCCAGAGTTTAATTCTTGGCATTTTTGGATAAACCTCAAAGCAGGAGGCAAATAAGCTTGATCAGTCTTTGAAGCTGATTGTGCCAGCATGCAACAGGCAGCCTTTATTTCAACATCCAAAGCCTCACACAGCATCGCAGGCAGGAAAAGGAGGCCACATCCTGAAGGGATCAGCAAGATTTCTCCCCATAGATTTAAAACAGGATAAACACACCTCGTGCTTTCCAGCAAGGGCTCTCAGAGGGCCAGTGTAGGAAACATTTACCACAGCTACAGAAGATTTGTCTGGCTCAATTTTATTGTTGCTGATGCTCTGAGAACAGCATAGGGTAGGAGTCTGGATTTGATAAGAGATGTTCACTGTGGTTGTCACTCCTGCACCCGACCTTGTCCTGGTTTCCAACTTGGATTATCATAATCCAAACCCTTTTGGTTTGGTTTTTTTTTTAGTTGCTTGCAGTAGTGAATGGGAAAGAAATGGGATTAAACAGTGATATTCAGCACAATATTGGAACACATTCAGCCATAATCCCTCAGTGAGTTCAGTCTGAGTATCACAAACTCATTATGTAGGAATGTATTTCACACTTTTGTCTCTTGTTTGCTTTGTGGTGTCCCAAAGATCATAGGACACCATGTCCCAACCACCTCTTGACAGAGTGTTTTACTTGACTGTTCCTCTACAATTTTTTGTTTTAAAAGCCCTAGATTGGCTCAAAGCATGTAGATGATCTTTTCTTGCACTACACATTATTAGAAAAGGATTACAAATATTCAGACAACACATCTGGTAGAAAAGAGGAGATGGAAAACCCTGATAAGGGGCAGCTGAAGGCATTATCTCTTCAGCTGGTGCAGCTGGAGCCAGAGAACAATTTCAGAATTCCTAAAATCTGAGTAAAACACTGCAACAGTTACACTGAGAAAATGTTCAAGGGCAAGCAATGTTCATGAATTAAAAAAAAAAGCAAAACTAAAACCTTATCTTTCTATGAAAGTAGAAGTTTCATTGAAAGGGATTCACAAAGAAATGTCTTGTCCTGTGGTTACATTTTTCTCATCTCCCATAAAATGAATGCATGGGTTACAAGTGTCTCTTGCCTTGATTCTGTTCTGGTTTATGCACATTGAATTCACTTTGCAGTTTTCTTTGGGAAGCACTAGCAAGGGTTCACTTTTTTATACTTAGCCATCTGTATTCACTAAGTTAGCAAGCAAGTAAAGTGAGAACTATGACACTTTATGCTAAATACATGATACTTGATGGCTCTGCACATGGCATATGGCACTTCACAGGGCTGCACTGGGAGACTTAAAGAAGAAGAAAGGCTAAGAAGAGACATCTGACACAGGATAAGTAAAAGAGCAAAAGTGGAAAATCTTTTCTAGAAATCAGGGAATTAAAAAAAAAAGCACAAAGTTTTCTTCTTTTTTTGTTTTCTTCTTTTTAGAAGTAACTTTTTCGTTTTAAATTCATTTAAACTCAGAACTTGGTCTCACACACATAGCAGTGAAAGAGTGAATAGATAAAAGGGTCCACATGCTTTATCATTCACAGGGCAGAAAGGGTAAAGTCTTGGCCCCAAAAGGATCAGAGACACCTTTAATGCAGTCAGGAGTTCCTCAAGGATGACAAACCACAATTGCAGAAACAGGTCAGATGTGGGACCAGACCTGCAAAGACCCAAATCAAAGACTAAACTCAAATAATGAAGAAGAAGGGAACAAGGAGAGAACTTCAGCTGTGGCTTCACTTTGGAAAACACCAATGTGTGGGAAAAAAAGCATTTAAAAGTGACAAAGTAGACTCTTTAGCACCAAGAAAGACCTTAACTTCCACTATGTAAAGTTATTGCTGTGAGAAATTATCTGAGGTTTCCAATTATCTGTGTCAAAAAAACCACAAACAACATGATAAAATTCTAGGGAATTTTTCATACAGATCAACCTTTTTTATCATTTCCAGGGATACTGTCACAGGAAAAAAAATAATATTGCTATTTATTGGTACAGTCAATTATATTCACTTCTGCTTCCTCATGCACCAAGATCTAAACCCACAGAAAACCAAGATGAAAGTGATAACAGGGATTACAATCCTTTTCAAGGGTACAACACTACAGAAAGAATGTGTAAAGATGAAGAGAAGAAGTTCCTTAGGGATGGATTTATTGACTGTATTAAAAATGACGCAGGAGTTCTGTCCTGCAATTGTTCACATTTATTACAAAAGGAAATGTCCCATTGTGAGTGGGGGCAGTAGATTTGTGGTTGAAGGTGTAGTCTGCTGGTTTCACACACATATCAGGATGCCCAGAAGAGGGATTCCCAAAAGGAACCCCCCACTTCTGGAAGTGTCCAAGGCCAGGTTGGATGGGGTTTGGACCAGCCTGGAATAGGGAAAGGTGTCCCTGTCCATGGCAGGGGCTTGGATTGAGATGATCTTTAAGGTCCCTTGTGACCCAAACCCTTCCATGATTCTGTATTGAACCCAAATCTCTGACAGGTGAATTGCTGTAATCCCAAAGCACCTCAAGGAGCCACTGGATGGAAGAACTATGGAAACAGCACCTTCAGAATCACTCAATTACTTTCCTTTATTCTCTGGTGCTATTTGAGATCTGCCTGATCTACTGGTCCGCCTTCCCTACAGTTTCTGCATATCAAAAGTATGTGTTCATCCCAAATTCCCTTCCTTCTTCCTGGAATATAAAAATACAGATTATTTCCTCAGGAATTAAACAGGAGGAATTAGAGGCTGCTTCATCCTGTCTGAGGTGAGGTTGTTTCCACACAGAAAAACTGCAGCTCAGTGAAGGAGATCTCATCACAGGGCAGGAACCAGGGGTGAAAATGTTCCTTTTCTCCATTTGAACAGGGCAGAATCACCTGAGTTTTCCTGCAGACTGCACAGCTTTTCCTTCCTTTTTCTTTTTTTTTTCTTTAGTGCAACCATATTACAACCATTGAAACGACACTGCAGAAGCAGTAAAATCTCTTGAAAAGTAACTTAGATAAACTTGCCAAAAATGGCAGGTTTTTACCCCACCGGGTTTCTATCTGCACATGTGCTCAGTCCTGTTTCATGTTTATGCATCAAGAGATTCCAAAAATCAACAAGGAAGCAAATGGCAGTTTACCCATGGTGTTGAAAATATCAAACAGGGATATCAAAAAGAAAACTGCTTCCTCCAGAGTGTCCTGAAAGATTGTCAGGAAAGAGGATCCTGTTGGAGATGCTCTGAGGCAGACTCTGCTTTGCTCAGCTTCTAAGCAACTGCACATCAATGAGTGGCTCAGTCAAAGAAAAATCTGACTTCAGCACATGTCAGACCAGTCCCTCGTGGTTTAAAAGCATGATCCAAGGTTTAAATGCTGTTTTCTAGAAAGAAAGTTTGTATCTTACTCCTTGTGCTACCAGATAGCAAAGGGAGGGGGAAAAACAAAAATAAAATAAAATAAAATAAATAAAATAAAATAAAATAAATAAAGTAAAATAAAATAAAATAAAATAATAATTAGCTGAACTTAGGGATTAATTTTGCCAATGGCTTTTCCATTGGCTCTTCCTCAATAGATCAGATTTTTTAGACAATTTATGTAAAAGGCATCAGAAGACAGAACACAACTTCCCTTAGAAAGACTGGATCTTGAGCATATTGAGGAATTCCAAGGCAGTTAAGAAAGATTCCTGCAGCTTTATCATCTCTCTCAACTCAGTAGAAAGATTTACCTTGTTGGCTTTGGCTTTATCACTTTCATAAAAGTCCAGGTCCCATGAACCACGTTGCTATAAAAGAATCTCTGTCATTTTTAAAAAATAGGAAAAAATCTATTTCTAGTTCTCCTGATTGCAAATAGACTCAGAAATTGAATTAATAATTGCTTAAATATGCAGCAGATAGAAAGAGCAAATGATTTCAATATTTTCCTGGTCTATTTGGAAGAAAGAGCTGAAGTAAATTTCTGATGTTTAGCTGTGAAAATGTCACTACATGCACACACGCACACAATAATAATTGAAAATTCAGTATTTGCTGAGGAAATTCTAGGGAAAGAGTAGAGAAATATTGGAAAAACATCAGCAGGACAACAATATTTGCTATAACATCAGACAAAAAGAACTCCTGTAATATTAGGTCTTAAATACCAGATATTTCACATTTTAAAAGCCAAATAACAGCAAAGAAATTGTAACAGTGAATGAAATTAAAAAGTCACACTTGTAGATTTTGCTGCCTATGTTCTTTCCATTTTTTTTCTTTCAGCTCCAGTTGCCAGGTTTAATGAGTTCCAAACCTTGGTTTAGGAACTGGAAGACATTAAAGAGTGGAACTTACTTGTTGCCTGGAAAACCTCCTATATAGCTATCATGTTTAAATTCATTTTTATTGAAAGCAATTATTTTCTGGATATTGGAAAGGAAAAGTAGGATAGAATTGAGCAGATTTTTGGTTTTGATTTTGTTTCAATTAAAGAGGTGGAGAGGTCTGAGGATCATGATCATCAAAACAAAACCCTCTGATCAGAAAAAGCCATTATTGGAATTTCAGACTGCATATGACAACATTCAGTCAAATTTTTCTCAAGAAATATTTTTCACATGCAGGACAGAACTTTAATAGAGATGGATGCCAGCTCAGAAAAAAAAAATCAATAGCATTTTAAAAAATGATAGCTTGGAGTTAGCATTGAAAAAAAACCTGCCATATTTGATTCAAAGCAGGAATCTGAACTTAAGTTTTCCCCATAAGAGGTAAGTGCCCCTACAACTAGAGAATCAATCAGTCTTTTGTGATGAAAAATTGTAACAGCAAAAGTTGCCATCTGTTCAGATGCAGAATTGAAAACAAACTGTGAAGCTTCAACTCTTTAAAAAAAAAGGAGTTGCTGTTTTCTAGCCCTGATTTTGTAGTTTCAAGTATTATATGGCATTATGAAGACAAAGTTAAACTTATCTGTGTTATTGTAAATCTTTATTAACATCCTGTAAACTTTACTACAATTAACACATTCTCTTGTAGGATTCTCAGGTTTCAAGAAACAGAAGGGAAAGTTCTACTTTGTGGGATTTTTTTTCTCCTCACTGAATTCATCAGGACTATGACCAAGGTTGATTTTCTTTTAGTCCTCCCCTATGCAAAGCCATGAAGTGTGATTGGTACTGGCTTCACACTTGCCAAGAAACATTCATTAGCCACTGTGAGCCACCTCATCTCTTGATTTGATTGGGCTTTACCAGGAACTTTTCCACTGAGTGTTGGACTCTTTTTGATTTAATTGTATTTTAGACTGATCTCTCTTGCCACTCTAAAAATAAAGAATGGCTTCACCTTTACTGAGATACATCACATTTAATGAAAAAAGATAAAAAACACCAACATTTAGGCCTTCTGAGTCTCTTCTTGGCTGACATTGTTTTGTAAGTTGAACCTGGCAAGGAGCTTAAAGTCTCTGGGAAAAGGGAACATGATTCCAGCTGGAAACTGAAAGAGGTTTGTTTCTTATTTCCATTAGACTGAAGATCATTCTCTGTGATGAGGGAACCCTCTGGTTCTGATACCTGATATCTCAGTGTTATTGTGCTTTCACAGCATGGGTGAATAAACTGGTTTAAACCTTCAGAGGAATTTGAGGCTTCTCAAAATTAGGTGGATATTAATTGAATTCATTAGGCAATTATCTTCCTCACTCATCCAGAGAGTTCAGACAGTGTTCCCATCTCTAGGATATGGTTATGGAAATGAGAGCTGTGGGTGAAACCTTGATTTAAATGCACAGACTGAGATCAGAGCCTAAGTTTTTGCAATTTGGGGTATTACTGCCTTATCACTTAACTAAATAAAGGTTACATTAGGACAATTTTTAAAAGAGAGACCTGTGATGGGAAGAACCATAGAAAGGTTTGGGTTGGAATGGACCTCAAAGGTCATCTTGTTCCAATTCCCTGCCATGGGCAGGGATATCTTCCACCAGACCTTCCACCAAAGCCTTTCCAAGAAAGATCCTGATCAGCTTCTCCTGTGGTGGCAAGAGCAACGGGGACCTTTGGAAGGGACAGCTTCTTCTTGCTGCCCTTCTCTCACCAGCAGTCTTGTCCCTGACTGCTGTCATCTCCACACAGCACTACAGGAATGGGTGCCTTTGGGAAAATCCTCATCTCTGGAAGTGTTCAAGGGCAGGTGGGACAAGGCTTTGTGTAACCTGGTCTAGAGGAAGGTGTCCCTGCCCATGACAGGGGTGCGGAACTAAATGATCTCAAAGATCTCTTGCAACTCAAACTGTTTTAGGATTCTATGATAAATGGGGCAGGTGGTCACAAAGAGAGGAGATGTTGTTTGTTAAGGGGAAGCTGCCTCATAAAAAGGGTGATCACAAAAGGCCAGGCTTGGATGCAGGGGATTTTTCTGAGTCACACAATAACAAATGGAATTCCCTTCAGGAAATCACCTTTGCACTGCTTTGCCCTGTGCAGGAGGCTGTTTCTCCATCCACTGGGGGAACATTATGTCTCTGTTCTCCCTTGACTAACACAGCCTTTGTTACTAACCTTCATCATCTTGAAAATCCTTGCATCAGCCCCAATTTAGCAAGATCTTTAGCACAGCTACACTGCTCCAAACACCTCGAGTCCAGCAGGATTCAGACTGAGCTGAAGATATATTACCTCAAAAAAGAATTGCTGTAGCATGTTCAGAGCACCACTGTATCAGCCCTTAGAGGATAATTGTAAATAAAGCTCAAGAGGATCGATCCAGCTCAGCTCAATCAGCTTATTGATTTAAGCTATAAAAAGAAAATAGCATATAAACAGCCCTCTTACATGTGACCCCACCACCAGCCTGTGGTGACTGACAATTCCCAGGTGCAAACAGCACATGAACTTTTAGCTGGTGCTTATTGCATCCATCTGGGTTCACAAGTAACTTCTGAGTTTCTTTTAAATTACACAATCTCTCCCTGCCTGTGTTGAAGGCCAGGCCAGTTTATCTGCATATGTGTCATGTGGACAATTTATTGGAGCCATTTTTCATGGCTTTGTGGTATTCAAGGGAAAACAGGACACACAACTATCACAGAAATCACTGATATCTGCAATAAAAACAGATTCATCAAAGACTGCAGAAATATTTTCTAAAAATAGCAGAATACAAGAACATAAGCAAATGAGCAGCTTGGTAGTTGCTCAAACCCAAGCACTTAAAAGCTCTAGGAGTTTTACTTGCTGCTGACAGGATAAACCTTTATCATAACCAGCATGCCACCTAAAAGCAAAGAATAGCCAGAAACAGCTAAAGCAGCACATGAGAGACTGCTGGACCCAGGCCTGCATTACTTAACACAGACCTAATCCTGTCTTTGCAGATTTTGTAATTTTGCCAAGAATAAGGGTATTTTTTTCCTTTCCCCTGGCTCTATGCTGCGACCATGAGCATTGAAGAGACATTGTCCCAGCTCCTTGTAGGGGGAAATTTTTTTAACCCAAAAGAAGACAAAATAGGCAGAGGGAACAGACCACTCCTATCTGAACCCTGAAAAGAGCTGAGGAACTGGACCTTATCTTCAGAAGATGCCATCTAAACATCACCTGAAGTACCAGACCCCAACAACTTGGGGGCATGAGCCTTTAAAGTTGTTATTTTAGCACATATCTAACCATGCCATCCAGGGAGGATTCACCTGACAATAGACTCTTGGAAAAGTGGCCCTCAGCTCCTTGCCATGGTCAGTAAGACAAGTGGATGTCTCCACAGGGAAAGTTATTCCTTTCTAAAATCTTTATGAATCTTTGGGTGAAGAAATCATCACATTTTTATAGGAAAAAACCTCCTGTGTCCAACATCACTGAACTGGCTGGTGCCAAATCAGCTTTTTAAGTGAAGAATTCACCTTCCTTTTCTATGTCCTGGTCCAAGCAGAGGAGACACTTTAGATTGGATCACACTTTATACTGATCTCACTTTATGTTGGATCACAAAAATCCTTTCTGTAAGGACAGAAATACAGCTTATCACTGCTAAATCTGTGGGGATAGCCCAGGGATAGTTTATTAGATAAATATTTGGAACAGAGATCCCAGCACCCCTCATCATTTAAAACAGATATTGCCCATCCAGTAGTCAGGATGAAGGATGAAATAAATTCCAGCACCTTTGTGGAATCCCAACCCATCCTAAGAAGCAATTTTCCAGGACATGCATTTCTGGGCCAAGCTGCATTCAATCTTCCATTCTGGAGTTGGACCACTTTATAATCTTCTTTACCTTTGGTCTAGAAAGGTTGTCACTCTTTCTGAGGGTTGTAGGGTCATACAGCACATGGGACACTTAGATGGAATCCAAATTTCCTTCTGCCATGACTTTTTCACTACCCATGCAGACAGGAGTTGCTGTGCCATTGGTGACAATTCTCCAATTTGTTGGTCATCAAGCCTGCAGAGAAATTCTTACCCTGGATCCCTCACACATGGCTGGGCAAGGGCACAGAGGAAGAGCTGAGGCAGGAAACATCACAGGGCTCAGATCCCCTTGGTCACATTGTGAGACAGCAGGTGCCAACAATGGCACTAGGGAAAAATAAAATTTTTCTTGGTTCATCCAAAAGCCCTTCACCTAAAAGAGGAAGTCCTGACTGCAGTCAAAGTCAAGATGGGCAGGAATGCCACAGAGTGTATCAGGAACAGGTTTGGGCATCAGGGTCTGTCTGCAAGAGGAAGAGCTGTCACTGTCACCAGAATGTGCATGGGAGAAGAAAGTTTGGCTGCTCCCACTCTGGGCCAGGCACCAGAAACTTGAATATCATTCAGTGGTGCTTTTCCTGAACTGCCAGCCAAGCCCAGGATGTGGTGTTTGCCTCTGATATCAGGCAGCAGGACCCTGCTGAGAGAACTGCTCTGCTGAGCTGAGCTGGGCATCACCAACTGAGCAGCTGCAAAAGCACAAATCTTAGCCAAAATTGCTCTTCTGATCTATTCCTTCCTAGAAGTCTGCAAGGACTCACCCTCCTCCTCTGGAGACACAAAACTGGGGGAATTAATGGGATAAAGAAGCCAGTGAGTCCCAGAAGTGTGACAATCTTTCCATCTTTTAAATAAGGGAATGTCTTCCCTGCACAGGGTGATCAATATTCTCAACAGTTAACATGGCAGATTAAGTGGTTTACTTTCTCTGAATGGAAAATACCAGAGAAGATGATTTAATTGATTTAATGGATTATAATTGGATGGTAATAGTTATGTGTGTGTATACAGTGAGTGCAGTAGACCAAACATAAAAGGAAGACTTATCATCACTGAGATTTCTCTGCTGATCACTACACAGGGATAGTGTTGAATGTTTTAGTCTGTTGCATATTTTATTTTATTTTTTATTCTTTTAAGCTACTGATTTTTCATTTAATTTTGATTTTTTAAAATTATGTTTTAATTTTTTTAAATTATGATAAGAACATTTTTCTTTTTTCTTTCAAATAGCAGCTCATAACCAAGGCCACAAAATGCAAATTTTAAGTGTTGCTGAGGAACAATAAATAAAATAGTTTTGCAATGTTTAAGTGCCCTACCTTACTGGCAGAGCTGCACCCACCTTCAGCAAAGTTTTTATCCATCCAAATAACCAATACTTGAAAAGTGTACTGTGCAGGCAGAACCTTCCAAGACTGCATTTCCAACCAAGGGGAGCTAAATCACAGATAATGCTTTTCTTGGAATAATGCCTTTCTTGGAATCAGGCTTCATGTGAAATTCCTACTATTGTAGTCAAAAACAAGTACAGAGCAAAGCAACAAAAAATCCTCAGTTACAGGGAGCCCTGTGATGATACAGTCACAGCTCATGCTCTGAAAGCATTTTCAAAAGCATTACAACAAATTGTGGAGGAACCATTGCTGTTTTTTTTTTTTTAAGGGACAAACTTCTGTGCTACAGAAGACAAACTGAGGCACTTGCCTTTAGCAAGTTGGAGGAAGATTTTTGTAGGACAGACAAGAAATAAATGTGGACAGTTCATCTCATTTACAGACAGCAAAGCAGCCATCCACTGATTATAGAAACTCTTCACTGCCTTTAATTTTGCCCAGATGCAAGTGACAGCTCTCAGCAGCATCCCAAGCCAGCCAGGGCCAGTTTGTTGCTCCCCTGTACCAAAACTCTGCAGCTCATGGAGAAGAAAGGCTGTTTGATGGGATAGAGAAATATCCACATCACCTCTGCCACAAAGTGAGGGATAGCAGGTACCCGAGCAAAATAATATTTTGTTATTCTGGTATTCGAGCAATTGTAACCCTTAATGGACAGTTCCCTTCTTTTCTGTCACTGTGAGTCACCTGGAGCACAAAATAGCACCAATTTTCTTCAGGTCCAAGGTTTCAGAAGAAGGAAGTGGAGAGGGAGACAGCAAGCAAAAAGGTGTGATTAACTTTTCATTTCTGTACCAATTCAGCTGGCCATGCACAAAGTCCCTGGATTTCATCCTGTCCCATATTGCTCACAACCCAGCTCTGCACAAGGCCCTTTCTCACTCCCAGTGATGCCCCAGAGAGGTGCTGCCTTGCTGTCCTGTCGCAGACATCTTTTTATGAAAATCCTTTCTTAGGATTTTTTCCCTTCTGAGAAGCTAAGAGGCCTCAAAATGTAAACAATGGTTTATCTGCTGCTGTGGAATGCTGCAGGTGGATCCGTGCTTGGTCTGGTGTGGATGTTTGGAATTAGCGACCACTCACGGCAGAGCTGGCTCTCTCTCTCTCTGTCCGAGCCACAGACCTTTGTTTTCTTTCTTTTCTATTCTATTCTTAGCTTAGCTAGCCTTCTGAGATGAAACCTTTCCTTCTATTCTTTTTACTATAGTTATAATGTAATATATATATAATAAAATAATAAATCAAGCCTTCTGAAATATGGAGTCAAATCCTCATCCCTTCCCTGATCCAAAGACCCCTATGACCACTGTCACATTGTCCTTGCAAAGAAAAAGCCAAGAATGTTGGGCTGTACTTTTAAACTCCTCTCCAAACTGTTTCTATGCTTCAGAGACCTAGAAGAGAGTGACAAGCTCTGGGTAATAAGAGATTTATCTCAGAAAAAAATGGAGTAATAATTATTCTTTTTTTCCAATGGCATCACAGAATCCTAGAATTGTTTGGGTTGGAAGGGAACTTCAAGGCCATCTAATCCACCCCTTTACCATGGGCAGGGACACTTTTCACCATCCCAGGTTGCTCCAAGCTTTCCAACCTGGCCTTGAACATTTCCAAGGATGGGGTACCCACAACTTCTCTGGGCAACCTGTGCCTGTTCCTCACCACCCTCTCTGGGAAGAATTTCTTCCTAATATCCAATCTAAATCTCCCGTCTGTCAGTTTGAAGCCATCCCCCTTGCTCCGTCACTCCATGCCCTTGTAAAAGATCCCTCTCCGGCTCTCTTGGAATCTCTTCAGGAAATTGGGCTCTAAGGGCTGTAAATGGGAAAGGGCTCTAAGGGCTCCCTGGCACCTTCTCTTGCTGCCATTGTTGATTTCTGGACAGCCTGAGGTGTGCCAAGGCAGGAGAGGCAGACTGCAGGCAGCAGATAAGGAAAGGTCCTTGGGGAATGCTGAGCTAATCCTGGTGGCTTTGTTCCTTCCTCACCATGGTTCTTTCTCTCTCCAAGGGGAAATGTGTGCAGCCAGCAATCATGTGGGAGGAAGGAAAGAGGATCCTGAGAGGGGAGGTGATGTTTGGGATTCTGCTGTGTCCAACAGACCTGGGGACATGGCCTGATCCTCCCTGGAATCAGCACAGCCACTCTCTGGGCTGGCTTCATGCTGAAACATTGCAGACTTGAAGAGTGAGCTCAAATGGGCTGAAGAACAAAGAATCTACAGCAAAAATATTGATTTTCTTTTTATAGATTATGATAAATAATAGAGGCAAAGCCTCAGAGAGAGCTGCTTTAATCTGCCTTACTCAAGACATTTACAGTAAATTATGCCCTAGTCGAGGCATTTACAGCAAAAGAAATTGAGGCACAGACATGGGATGTGACAACTGATTAACCTGACCCAGCCAGTGACAAAATGAGGACAAGAACTGGATCTCCTGGCTTCCCTTTGTGATGTTTGGGCCACTAAGGTGGCCTGTCCTTCCATGCACCAAGAAAAAGGGTCTTTGCAGCCCCTCTGCAGCCCCTTTGCACTCCTGGTCCCTCTCTCAGGGACACAGCCAGTGTTTTCACACACAGCACTCCAAGCTCCAGAGGAGCCAGCAAAAATCCCTGTGTCCTAATCACTACCCTTCCTGTCCTAATCATTACCCTGCCAGCAATTTTGATCCCCAAAGGGACCTCCTAGAGCAGGTATTTTGTATCTGTTTCCTTCCTGCAGCGTTCTTTTTTCTTATTAACTGCTGAAGGCTGAAGGGAAGAGTTAACTCTGAGGATTTGTAGGCATTAATTTTTCATCTGATTATTAATATGCTTGCAGCAGGTGTTGGACATTTTCTATTTTAGTGGTCTCAGACAATGGCAAAGGATATAAGAACCACTTATCTTCATTTAAACCTCTGCCTGATGGGGACAGTGGGAATAGAGAAGGGGCTGGGCATAACTGTAGTATATTTGTAGTGTTCTTTGCTTCTAATTCTGTAATTGTGAAGACTTTATCTCATTACAGTCATGTTTGACTTCATTCCTTTCCCTCTTGCCTCCACCTTGTCTCTCTTTTTATTCTTCTTCCCTTTGCCTAAATGCAGCTGCAATAAATATCTTCAGTACATGATAAGTATTTAGCAAATATATCTGTATATATTTTTTTATGTGCTATCTCCTTAGTAACTGTTTTCTGTTTCAAAAAGTCTTCATTCAACCCAGTGCAGAGCAGAATCTGTGTGTAGTCTGAGCACCCAAGGCAGTCAGCAAAGAGAACTGTCAGCAGATCCATGCTATGAATTGGCTCTAAAGCCATTGACAGAACCAAAATAAATTATTTGCAGGATATGGCTGGTCTACAGTGGGAAAATTAAGTCGTTCTGACTACTTAGAAAGTCTAAATTTCAATGCAAAATTCTACTTATTCCTGATCAAATGAACTAACCTTTGAGGTCAGTTTGTCTGCCAATAATTTCTTGGTGGTCAAAAGCCCAAGCTTGGGTCAGTTGTATAAAGCCAAGGAAGGGTTAGGTTGGATATTGGGGGAAAATTCTGCATCTAAATTGTTGTCAAATATTGGAACAGGCTGCCCAGAGAGGGGAGGAGTCACCATCCCTGGGGGTATTTAAAAGATGTGTAAATGTGGCACTTGTGGACTGGGTTTAGTGGTGGCTTGGCAGTCCTGGGTTAATGGTTGGACTCAGTGATCTCATAGGTCTTTCCCACCCTTAATGATTCTGGAATTCTTACTTTTGATCCCAGGCTTAGATTTAGACTCTAACCACTCCAGTTGAAAGTATCCTTAGTTTCACCCTAATTGAGTGCTTATTGGGGATTTTCTAAATATGAAGATAGGTTTTAACCCTGTTTTGACACTCTTTGTGGGAAACCTCATGCACCTTGACTTTCTCAGACTCCACACAGTGTTTTCCTCTGTGGGGCTGTTCCTTGGCCATTTGGGTCTCCACTGGAACACAGACACTAAATTAAACCTGCCTCCATATTCACTGTAGCACATTCCTGACAGCAGTGGGACCCTTTTCTTTTGCCTGGCACCAGACAAACTGCTGGGAATGCAAATGACAACCTCCCTTTTCATTCTGCCTTCATTCCCCAGTGTAAGCACTGGATCCAAACATCTGTGCTCCAGGGATATCAGATCTCAGCACTGGGCTTTGTATAACAGGTGAAGCCCTGAAATAGGTCAGTGTGGATCAGTGAATTGAACTTCTGTATCTCTGGCAAATCCTTTAAAAAATCTTGCTTTGTGTCCATAAAGTTTGTATATATTTAGTATCTACTTAAAAACGTTCTCTAGAGCAGGGTGGAGATTGATGCCTTTAAAGGCAGCCAGAGCAGCTGGTGAATATGCTGAGTTAAGAGTACCACCAAGAGGCCAGTCAGGAGATGGCTGAGGAGGTTTAATTGCATTTCACCAAGAGCAGAGGGGCCCCTTTAACACAAAAGGTGAAGGCTGGAAAAGAAAAACTGGGAAGTAGATTTTTAATAATCAGTTGAGCCCCACTCTGGCATTATTTTGTGGCAGCAGGATTGAAGAATGGCAAGGAGACAGGGCCATGCCTGCTGTATAAATAGTAAAGCAGAAATAGTAATGCAGCAAGCACTGAGAAAGGATTCAGTGAGCACCCTGCATGCCAGAGCTGCTGCTGCTGCTGCTGCAGCACAAGGGATAGAGCCTGGACATCCCCAGCCCTAAAAAGGCCAGGTTTTCTGTCACATCTTCAGTAAAAATACTCCTTTTCATGATAATCAGGTCAGACTTTGTGTTGTATCATTGCGCAGGGCAGCCACAATTATTTCAATAAACAGAAGCTTTTTTAACAACAGTATTTCCTTTCAAACAGTGCTTCACAGTGAACAACTCTCCTTTTTTCCACAACGAAAATCAGATCAGCTGAATGTGGCCAGAACTATAAAGAAAACTAGCATTTCTTAACATAAATTAGCTGAGAAGCCACCAAAAATGAGCATTTCCAAGCCACACACTGGCTTAATATTGGTGAGCTCAGCACTGCTCCAAGGATGATGATGTGAGGACCAAGCTAAGCATGTATTGAAGGAAAATTCCAAAGCTGGACCTATACTAGCAATAGGCAGTGGCAGAGCCACTGCTAAACACTCAAAGTTAATTACCTATTCTGCTAAACCAGCCCCTGGTGCTGCTGCAGCTGGACTAGTTCATTATCCTGCACAATTCCCAAACAACTCAGAAGCACTGGCACAGTCCCTGTTCCCAACAGGCAGCCTGGCTGCATCAACCCTGTTTTGGGCAGCAGGACAGGTCATGGTGAGGGTATCAGCCATTGTCCAGCTGTGCTCTGAGAAAGGTTCCAGGTAGGTGTGATTTCTGAGTGCTCCTGTAGCCTGGAGCTCCTACAAAGGGTGGAGGTGTCTGTGGAATGACTTAGGGAGTGTGTGCTTGACACTCTTGGCTCCATGTGATGAAACTCGATGAAAAAATTACACTAAAAGGGTGGTTAACCACTCCACAAAGTGTCTACCCTGCCCTAGGGCAGGGTGATGGAGTAGATAATTATGCCAGGAGCCTGTCAACCCTCTTTTCTCTGACTGTAAGATAAGATTTTGTGAAAGTGTAAATCCATTGAAAATAAAGGAGAATGGTCCCAAATGAGCCTTTGTTGACTCTCCTACCTCTGGTCTACAGAGTGAAACTTTTCCAGTTGAATAGGAGAGGAAAATACAAAATGACCCTTAGGAATGACTATGATGCCAGATGTAGGAAATATACATAATCTCTGCTACAATTAAATGCAAAAATTGGGGAATAAACTGATGAAGGAAAGGCATCTGAATTCTGCTTTAAAAGGACATTGAACTGCAGCACTAAGTCCACTGGATATGACACCTGAGTTGTTTGATTGTGTGTTGTGCACAGAAAGGATCTGATTGATCACAGCATGACTCCGGTGTTATATTGGGATATCTGCTGGAGAAAAGTCAGATCTCAAAATATTAATCCAGAAATGCAGAATTCAGAAATGGCCAGGCACATGTAGAAATGTGGATGTATCCATGAACTCAAGCCATCTGAGTATTCCGAACTTGAGTCTCCAATGTAACAGATTTTTTCTGATGCTAGAAGCTGTTATAGTTCACCTATTCAGAATCATAGAATGGTTTTAGCTGGAAGGGATCCTCAAAACCATGTTGTGGCAAGCCCTTGATGTGGGCAGGGACACTTTCCACTTGATCAGGCTGCTCCACAACCTATCCAGACTGACCTTGGACAATTCCAGGGATGGGGCAGCCACAGCTTCTCTGGACAACCTGTGCCAGGACCTCACCACCCTCACAGGGAAGAATTTCTTCAATATCAAATCTAAATCTACCTATTGTATTTTTTGGGAAATGCCCCGACGAAGGCAGGAATGATGTATCTGACTCCATCTTATCAGAAGGCTAATTTATTACTTTATGATACTATATTATATTAAAGAATACTATATTATACTATACTAAAGAATACAGAAAGGAAACTTACTGAATGCTAAAAAGATAATAATGAAATCTCATGACTCTTTCCAGAGTCTCGACACAGCTTGGCCCCAGTTGGCCAAAGAGTCAAAACAACTCACACCAGAATCCAATCAGGCAATCACATTTGGGTAAACAATCTCCAAACACAGTCCCACATGAGCAAAACACAGGAGAAGCAAATGAGATAAGAATTGTTCTCCTTTTTCTCTGAGGCCTCTCAGCTTCCCAGGAGAAAAATCCTGGGTGAAGGGATTTTTTCAGAGAATGTGAATGCCACATCTACCCTCTTCCAGCTTAAAACCATTCTCCCTTGTCCTAGCACTACATGTCCTTGCAATAAGTCCCTGTCCAGAATCATCATTAGGTAATTTCTCCCTCCCTTTACTGCAGGCAAAGGAATTACTGTGGTTAAATGAATTAAAGGCATCCAACAGAGAACAAGTGACTGCTTTTTTGCTCACACTTCTGGTCCCAGTAACTGTGACCAAATGCACTTGGTATCACTCTGGATTTGGCCTGACATCTACAGCTTGAGAATTAGTCCATCCTCTTCCTTCACAACTTTCTAAACTCATCATGCACCTGTAAAATTCAACACTCAGAAGATCTGAGTGTCCCAGGGAATCCACCTGGAGGGAGGAAGCACAGGTTTGCTGTTTATGGCATCCTGACTTTGTCCTGAGTGTAATGGAGGAACAGGGTCAGACACACAGCTCTGGGACAGGGACAAGGCAAGGAACCTCATCTGGAATCAGTCTGTGAGGGAAGAGTTTCTGCTCATCCCAAAAAACCAACAGCAAAGTTCCTACTAACTTCCAAAGAGACTGAACTCAGCCCTGGTAGCACAGACAGAATTAAGGAAACCCCATGTCCCCTGTCCCACCTTAAGTGCCAGTGCCTGGTGGTGTTTGGGATGCACTGGGCTCTGTGTAATTGCTACTCCAACAGCTCTGAGGTGTACATGATGCAGGTCCTCAACCCATACTGGAGAAAAATTCCTGTGATGGTGAATAATAAAGAGCCAGAGGAACCCTGGGGAGAACAGCTCTGTTTCCCTGCCCAGCATGCCATTTCAGAGGCCTTGGAATTCCTTGAGAGCTAAAGAAATTAAAGCAGGAGAATTGAAATACGCCTCTGTAGGGCGCCGAGACACAGAAAGGTTTTGCTGGCTTGTATTTTTCATTCTCTGTGGCTGTTTCAAAAATCTCTTTAAATATTAAAGACAACAATATTTATTTTAGTGATATAATGTGTGCAGTGCAGTGAGATTTCCATTTGTGTGTTTAGCACAAAAAACAGTTTGAAGTCTTTTATATAAAAGCATTTTTAGACTGGAAAAACAAAGAATGCTGGAGCTTTTTAGTAACTCAGCTTTCTGGGGTTTTTTAGGGGTTCTGCAACATGGATCTTCTCCAGGCCTAGATTTAGTAGGCCACATTTCCAAACTGCATAGGTGAAGAAGGAGTCCAATAGTTTGGCTTCACTGTCCTTCTATCCCACTGCCTTGTCCCTAGGAGAGATCTGAACTCAAACACTGGGACAACAGAGGTGTAAAAGAGACATTGACAGTTCATAGAGGAGAAATCAACTGATACTTTCAAAAGTCCACCTCTGATCTCTTCTAAATCTGTCTTTAAATTTAGTACTTAGCAGAAGATGTCCTTACCTTCTTCCATCAAGTTGCCAAGGTGTTAAAGCAATATTATTGTTTTAGATACCAACAAAAACTATTAGATTATCCAAGTCTAATATTCTATCTCAGACCAGGTCCCAGCTATGAATTTTGTTGATATTCCACTTCCAATAAGTTTCACATCCTTGCAGTTTGGATTTGCACAAAGAATCAGGTCCATACAGGCCTTAAACATAAAGCCAAGCAACAGCTCTAAGCTGTGATGCCAGATGAATACAAGAAAAATATAATTGGAATAAAATATTTCCTCTAGTCTTTTTCCTTAAAAATTGGTGGCAAAGCCTTTTAAAGATTAATTTACCACAACTTCCCCCTGGAAAGGAAGGCAAGTGACTATTGATATTGTCTGTCTCCTGATGTGCTCTGAGGCACTTCCTCCTGCATTAGAAAGAACAAACCTAAAAGATCTGCAAGATAAATAATACTTTTCCTTTGCTCCAGAAGGCTTTTGCTTCTTTGACTCTCTTTGACAATTTAAGTGTTCACTGATACAGCAAATAAATTATAAAAAAGCTTTGGTCTAGATACTTCTCTCCATTCCAAACTTTGTCTTTTTGGAACTGCCCTGCCATCTGCTCAAAAGGATCATCTCTTTTGGCAGAAGAGAAATATGGGATCAGCAACCCAAAGGGATCATTCTGCTTGGGGTCCTGTGTCCTTGTCATGGATGTTGTGACACACTTCACTAACAGAGAAGTAGCACTATATTTATCTTTATAAACCAGAAATTTAACAGAGTTTGATAGTAAATGGGATGGTGGTTTAACAAGACTGGGTGACAAAGTATTCTTGATTTTTTACTGCACAGAGGACAAGGTCAGACAAAACTGTGAGGGACACCCTCCCCTTGGGCCATGAGGTTCAGAGAGGACTCCCTTATGTTCTAGAAGGGTCAATTGTTTATGTCTGAAGCATTGCTTGTGCATAATCAGACCTCCACACCACTTAGCTGCGATTTCAAAGTTTCACTGCTTTTATTTCAAACTCACCGAGTGTCTCACAAAATAAAGATTCTCCAGTTTGGAGGAGAAACCTTGAGAAGAATCCCTACTCAAGACAAAATCAAAACATGCATCCTGCTGATGTGCAGGAGAGCCCCAAAAGCTCTGAGTTGTCCACTATTTGTGGCAGAAAATAACTGATTTACACATTTGCACACTGACTACAGAACTTAGTTTCTCCCACACTTGCCTTGAGCCAGACCTTGACCAGCCCAATATCTGGGAGGGTGAGGGTGCATTGCCAGTCCTTGGCTGTTGTGTTGTTATTTGTCTCCCTCAAAGCCCCTCTGAGCTGGATCCATCATGACCAGACACATCCCTAACCTCCATCATTTCCCATGGTTATGGGAAATAAAGGCTGTAAATTCAGGCCAGAATATGTTCTCCTTCCCTCTCAAGACTATAAAGATGAAGATCTGATGCTATCCTAGTATAAAATGGAATGGATTCTGTTGGAAGAAAGTGACTGGAGAGAGAAAAACAAAGTTAGAGAAATTACATATATTTCCTGTACTGGACTTGATGACCTTGAAAGTTTATTTCAGCCAAAACTATTTTATGATTCTGAGATAAAAGCTCCTATGGTAGCATGAAGGTTCAAACACACGAGTGAGTTAGTGCAGGGTAAAAGGTTCCTGTGCATCAGCTGACCTGAGGTAGCTGCCCCTGTGTGTACTTTCATCTTGCAGTAAATCTGAGTTAATTTGAGTCACAGCAGCCCTCTTTCTTTAAAAGAATGTGAATGATTCAAATAACTTCACATTTGCTACAGGCAAGAAGCTTGTGCATGGGCTGTTACCAGGGAAACCTGCTCACAGATCTTAGCACAAAGGAAATATCGTTACTGCTTCATTAATTACTGTATTAAAGCAAGTCACCATCTGAGATCAATGCCTGTGGCACTCGGTACACAATGAGAAATACTCTTTGTCCCAAAAAACTTCTGAACAAAAGAGGGAGCTTCTTTTTGACTTTGCAGGAAAAAGAAAGAAAATGTTTATTTTACGAAGTTAAGAATTGAACCAGAGTCACATAAATCAAAGTCAACCCGCACTGCCTGCAGGTCAGCCAAGTTATTGCCAAGGAAGTCCAAGGCTGGAGGTCCACAGGGACTTGGCTGACAATGACAGGGGTACCAAGGGCTGCCAGCATGCATCTGAAAATTGAGCCACGAGCTGTTTCTGGGCTTTGTGGGTTTTGTTTTTGTACCGAACTGAGCTCTGCAACTGCAGCAGCAAATACAGTCTAATAACCAACCAATTTCCTATAATGGCACTTCATATTTCAGCCTCTATTCATTTTCTTCTCATTTTCAGCCAGGACGTAATGGCACTGTTTGCTCTTCACAGCAGAGATGCACCTGGCACATGGTGCCTCTGAGAACAAAGCACAAAATTGAAGTTGGTAGAGTGTAATGAGTGTCATTTTCATGGCAAAATTGGGGTTAGCCATCGTTTCAGCTATCACAGGGCTGCCATGTCAGTGATTTCAGAGAAATGGGGTTTGGACCTGAGAAATCTGCTCTCCTCCACTTGTCAGGAGAGGTCTAAAAGGCTGCTTGCACCCAGGGCTGCTGGGAGCCAAGCTGGTGCTTTCCCAAATGGGACTTTCAGGGGAAGTTAGGATGTTGTATGAATCCACAAGCCTCAAAACCTGCTTTCCTTCCATAAGAGACTGGCAAAGAGATTTTTCTCAAGTCAGGATTTTCATATAACACTGCTCAAGAGTGGCCTGCAAAAGTCCATGGTGGAAAAAAAGATCTCACTGAGAATTTGCTAAAACTGAGAAATTTAGGGTTATTGTGTGGAGAATCATAAAGTGGCATTGTCAGTCAGAAGGAAGAGTGCCAGAAGGTCTTTTTTACTCCTCTTACAGTACCAGTTGAGATTACAAATTTCTCTTTGATTTGCAAACAATAAATTTAAGTTTTTCTATTGTCTTAGCAGTACTCTGGGAGAGACTTCAGGAGTCCTTCAATTAATGACTGAAAACCATCACCATTAATGCCCACAAATCAAGAGCTTGCACAAGGTCAGCTCCTGGTTTAGAAATTAGGAGGAAATCTGTATCTCTGATTCTTAAACTTTCCTCTGCAATGTCCATTTCTTCCTAACATGACAGATAGGGCACAGCACAAACTACCACTGCCTTAAGTCCAGTCTGGTACTTGTCACACTCTGATGTCTCCTACTAAAGAAAAAGGGATGGAATAGATCTTCACCATGCAGTCATTTTCATTGCAAAGGAATCTGCAAAGATGTCTGAGCCTCGGGGATCCAAAGGACACTGGGAAAGGTCTGACCAATGAGCTCCAGGCTTGAAGAGGCAAAACTGTGTCAGCACAAAGTTTATGAGCACCTGAGCTCTCCAGCCTGGCTATCAGCTAATTAGCCCTGCAAGTGTGTCTGGCCAAGCTCCTGGAGAGGCTCTGTCTAAAAATGTCACTGCAAAGACGTGAAGTGTGTGAGAGTCCCATTCTTACATCTATAAAGTTTCACCCCAAAGTCTGGATGGAACCAAGTTTTAAAGGCCAAGTGATTCGAACTGTTGGGAAGAAATAGATCAGGAAGGAATCTGAAAGAGAAACTCCACGGGGAGGAGAGGAGATGTCAGTGATGATGGACTTCAATGTGCACTGGAAGGAGGCAGAGAGTCTCTGGGATGGCTCAGAGAATCAGCATTTCCTTGCGAAAATTATCAATTACACACACAGGTTGTTGTTTTTTTTTTTTAAGTGACTGCTACTAACTCTGCATCTTATATCAAATGCTTCAAATTTCTTTTCTACCCTTTCTGCAGACTTCCATACACTTGCTTTATTTCTCCAGTCACATTGCTGCCTCTTGGGTCTCTCCTTCCTGCTTTTGCATGTCTATCTCTAGACCCCATTAATATTTCTGATTATCTCATTTATATCATCACTTTTTAATACTTAAAACTTTTGTGAATTATTGTAGCAGCCCTCAATGAAAACAATCTGTTAGCACAAAAGAATTTCCTTTGGACAGATAAAACAAAAGTAAGTTAAACTAATAACTCCAGTTTTTTCACTGTTAGGCAGTTGGGTTCCTGAAGTAAAAAAAAAGGTTTCACCACAATTCTAAGTTAGCCTCCTCCTTCTTTCTTTGGGGCTTTCTATGGCTGTTTTTCTTTCCTGAGTACCTCACAACTCCTAATGTACCTATTTTCACAGTTCTTTCATGCACTCTGGCTGTTTTATAAAATTCATGTTATCCTATTTCTTGTAAGTCTATGGAGCATCATTTCTGCCATTAGAGGGACAGACCAGAATATTAACTGTTGTCCCTATCCTCAAGACCATCATTTAGGTAAAAATATCAAGGGAAAATGTGTAGCTCTCAATAGTGATCATTTATAACAGAGTGAAACTGGTGCCTGCAGTATTCCCTGTCTCTGTACTACAGACAAAAACAAACTTCAGGCTCTAGTGGCAATTTAGGCATTCCTTTTCCAGCTGCTGTGTCTGAGGAATGAAGAAAAAAGACAGTTGCACCATAAAGAGTTGGCTAAATTGAAGAAAGATGTTTTTTCTCAGTGCACTGCAAGGATTTCTTTCTCCTCCAGGGACTGCACAGCAGGAGCAGAGCTTCTTGGCCTTCCAGCACAACCTGGCAATAAAGGGAAGAAAAGCCCTCTTGTGAGGGTTTAGCCAGGTATCAGGAAAATTCATCTGGCTTTTCCAGGTGAATTCATGTCTTCATCACCTTCTAAATCAAACCTCAGGATGTATTCATAATGAAAGATGTGACTGACTAAATGCACTGGTCTGCAATGCTGGCTCCTCCACCTGAGGAAATCTGACAGCAAATCAACAGATCCAGCAGAGCGAGTGACATCAGCCCTCATCCTCACACTGACACACTTTTTGGTAAAGAGCCTTGAACCCAACTGCACTCAGTATTTTAACTGTCCTTTTATTGACTATAACAGGAGCCCTGGCAATTTAGGATGATGTAATGTACACGTTGGAAGCACCTAAATTTGGGGAATATAAATGCCATCCCATTCACATCTCTGTGTATGTGGAGTAATGCAGCACCTTTCAGACACAGATGGGGTTGCTCAAATATTCTTACCCAGCCATTTCATGGTGTATTTTCCCTGACTTTACCATATATTTATGATTTTAGCACCTCTTTTTGGGAAGGATGAAGGCAGGAAGGTCACAGCAAGTGGAAACACAGAGACAATCATCTGTAGGGAAAGGAACAGCTTTAAAGGCAGCTTGGAATTTCAGCAAGATGCACAAATTGGCACAAAGTCTCCTGTCCATCCATCCATCCATCCATCCATCCATCCATCCATCCATCCATCCATCCATCCATCCATCCACTCTAGGGCTGGAACACTGTGTCTGCTCAGTGCATTTCTGAGCAACAATCAAGAAAAAGGAGTGAGGAGGAAACATTTGAACTTCACAGGTGTCTTTTAGAGCATTTGCCAAGGGGATGAGCAGGCAATGGTTCAAGCAAATGCTGCTGCCACCCCTGCCCAGCACTCAGCTACGGAAATTGCAATGACTGGCAGCAAAGGGAAATGCTCCTATAAAGTCACACAATGACAGAGTAACCTTCCTCTGGTTATCTCCAACCCCATGGCACCCCTTCTTTCACCTTGACCTTTACAATTCCCCAGTCAATTCCTCTGCAGGTCCTTAGAGTTGGTCTCTCTCCATAACTTGCTGGATGAGGTCCTCAGGGCTGAGGGAAAAGAGTTTTTGTTTGGGTTTCTTTATTCACTTGACCCAAAGTAAGCTAAAACAAATTCCCTGTGAAAATCTGTTTTTCATTCAATAGCATCTTTTTGTCCCCAAGGCAGACGAGTCAAATCTTGTTTCATGAGCTCCTCACTGTAAACAGAGGAGTTTGCACTGAGACAGAGAAGACACAGGCAGGAACAAAGACTCAGTTGGGCATAAAAGTCTCTATTACAGAAACGCCACTTAAAGTCAAGGCTCTGCTGTGCCACAGCTCTGTAGGGACCTTTTAGAATAGAACAGAACATCATCATCATAAACCTTATTTCCATAAATAAAACAGACGTCCAAACACAAGGGTCTGTATTTAAATATTGTAGGGGTGGAGGGAGATGTGGGGTAACAGGATGGGTCAGGACAAACTGCAGAGTTCTACTCCAGAAAGAGACCACCAAGACTGAGAACTTAAAGGGAATCCAATGTTCTCAGCAAAAGAAAGAATTCTTTCAAAAATTCCTTGTATGCCATTTGTGAGGAAGGCAATTGGTGGTATTGGCTTTTCCTGATACTGCTTAAAAAAATGATATAAAAAGAAACTATTTTTTATTGGGAAAGTCACAAAGAATTGCAAAAATATTAGGGGTAATTTATTATATAATTAATTTTCATTACAGGAAGGAAAAAACAGATAACTTGTATTTTTTTATGTGCATGTATACAATTCATAGACAGATACAAATATATATATATTTTATGTATATATATATATATGACTTTGCTTACTTTTTTGACAAAAAAATCTACCGACAGCAGTTGCTAAGAGGTACTATGAAAAGAGATTGGTTATAAAGGGATATAAATTCTGACATGAGATTATCTAAAGGTGATAATAACAGCTTGCACCACATCTACATATTCTCAGCTTTCATGCTGGCTTGTCAGGCAGAGACAGGAAGCATCATGTCACTAATTTGAGGGATAAAACAGCAAAAGCTAAATAGGGAGGGAGGAATGATTAAGAAAAGAGACAGAGGAGATGAATGCCTCACAGAAACCTAACATTTGAGTAGTTACCTGCAACTCTGCTGTCCTTGAACTTGCTGACAGTTTCATAAGCATTGCAATTTTTTTTCCCTGTTGCTGTGCTCTGCTGGATCCAAAGAGAAATGAGGCCATGGCCATGACCTTGCCAGACTTTCCTGCTCAGGTGGGAGAATCTGTGAAGAAGCTTTCACAGTGGATAACCAACATCAGGGGGCACAGAAATTGAGCACACATTTTCTGACATCCTGGATGCAGGATTGTGCTGGGTGGACCCTGGCTGGATACCAGGTGCTCACAAAAACGTCTCTCTCTTCCCTCCTCAGGTGGACAGGGAAATTATAATAAAGGCTTTTAGATCAGGTTAAGGACAGGCAGAGATCACTCAGCAATTTTTGTCATGGGCAAAACAGAGTCTACTCAAGGAAATTGAATTTATCATCAGTCAGAGCAGAGTATAACAAAACCTTAAAAATTCCTTCCCCCTACCTCTCCCTTCTCCCCAGGCTCAGCTTCACTCCTAATTTCTCCACCTATCCTCACCTCAGTGCTGTAGAGGAAGGGAAAGGGGGGTTGTGGTCAGCTCATCCCATTTTCTCTGCCATTGCTTCCTCCTCAGAGGCAGAACTCACACTCTTCCCCTGCTCCAGTGTGGGGTTCCTCCCATGGGAGGAAGTCCTCCAGGAATTTCTCCAACACAAGCCCTCTCCATGGGCTTCAGTTCTTCCCAAACTGCTGCAATGTGGGTCCCTCCCATGGGGTCAGTCCTTCAGGAGCACAGATCCATCACAAATCCACAAGTTCTGCCAGCAAACCTGGCATGGGCTCCTTTCTCCATGGCCCATGTCAGACAAAAGGGAAGCTTCTGCAAGGTTCTCAAGGAAGGCACCACAGTAGCCACCCTTCAACAAAACCATGGCAAATCCAACCTGATTATCCACTGAGACACTGGGCAAAGGGTTGTGCAGTGAAGGGAAAGCCAAGACCAGAGGCTGTCAAGTCTCATGTCCACCTTCAAACAGGCAAGAAGGAGGATGCAGGGAATTACAAGATGATCAGCATTATTTCCTGGGGAAATTACAGACCAAAGCTTCATATAGTTTATTTCCAGGCACCTAAAGGACAAGAAGATCATCACATGCTGCTGAGGAGAGGGAGAGAAAGCTGGGATGGTTTATCCTGGAGAAATCAAGACTTTGACAGGACTTTAAAGCAGTGTGTCAGCAACCTACAGGGACAAAGCTGGGGTTCCAATCAAGAGAGGCTGAATTTCTCAAATCTATTTCTGTCTTAAAATTTACTTTTTTGCAGTCCTGTGTAAGACTTCTAGGACAGACCTAGAGAAGAGCTGTGAATCTGTAAAACTCAGGGTTAGGCCCCATTTTACCAGCAATAGGTCCCAGCATTCCCATCTCAGAGGAATGAGGAAAGGGAAGAATATACAAGGCAGTGAGAGCACTTGGTAGTCTAAGATAAAATGTCCTCAGCTCTCCCTTGCCTCAAGATGCCTTGGCATTCATTCCAAACAACACTTGTTGAAGGAAAAAAAAAATCTAGTTTTAGGCTAAAAAGAAACATGTTCTGCTTGTCCCTGTTGCCTGCATGTCTTCCCAAGGGTTTCTCTCAGTTTTGAGCTGCTAGCTTTGCCTTCTGCCTCCACAGCAAGGGGATAAAGTGTCACCAGACCTTGGCAGACTCATACACATTGCATGGTGTCAGAAGAACAGACCTGCGAAAGAATAATTGCTCCTGATAGCCTATTGACTTTGATTAGGAAACACACATTAACATCTTTCCTCATTTAAGCCTCACTTGTAGAAGGGAGCCTCCTTAAGTGTTCTCTTGTCTGGGATATTAGACCAGGAATTAAAAATGACAGGATGGACAATTTGGCAGCAAGTGTTTAATTAGGCAATAAATTAGAGTCCCTGAGAGCACAAGGATCTGTGGCATCTCTCTCCTTTTGAAAATAAATCATAATGTTTATGCAATGTACAACCTCCTTATTACACACTACAGTTGGAGCTCCATGCCCCGTGCTGTTGGTTTTGCTAAAGCCATATCGACAAGGAGAAAACAGGAGTTTATTAACATCATAAGTGTTTTCTGCTGATGGATCTGGGGGACCTTCCAATATGTATCCTCTTCCAGGATTAAGCTACGACCCTTCCCCCAGGCTTACCAACCCAAACCCAGCCATTTCATGGTTGTACTTTCCCTGACTTTACCACATATTTATGATTTTAGCACCTCTTTTAGAGAAGGATGAAGAGCTGAAAATGCCTCAGCTTCCTGGAGTTCCAGTGGGTGGGATGCCAAATGTCAGATCATATGCTGATATTGGATATCAGATTATTTGGTGGCTCACTGAGTTACAATGGGGAAAAAGACAGAAGTTTGTAGCTCAAAGTCATGCACAGTCTTGTTTTTTAGCTGTCTGAGTTCTGTGTCCTGCTCTGGGTCTTCACAGTGCCATGATGGAATGAAGACAATGTCATGATCCTTGGCCAAGAGCAAAGGATAATGCAGAAGAAGAGAATGGGCAATTCATTGAGCTGCATGGAAAATAAGGGACAATGGACAGCTTAACAACCTGATTTATCCTTCTTTGATTCATTCACAGTTAAATTTTCAGATCAATCAATTCTCTTTCAAAATTTTCACCTTCCCATCTAATCCATCATTTCCTTCCTTCCTTCCTTCCTTCCTTCCTTCCTTCCTTCCTTCCTTCCTTCCTTCCTTCCTTCCTTCCTTCCTTCCTTCCTTCCTTCCTTCCTTCCTTCCTTCCTTCCTTCCTTCCTTCCTTCCTTCCTTCCTTCCTTCCGCCACTTCCTTCCGCCACTTCCTTCCGCCACTTCCTTCCTTCCTTCCGCCACTTCCTTCCGCCACTTCCTTCCGCCACTTCCTTCCGCCACTTCCTTCCGCCACTTCCTTCCGCCACTTCCGCCACTTCCTTCCTTCCTTCCTTCCTTCCTTCCTTCCTTCCTTCCTTCCTTCCTTCCTTCCTTCCTTCCTTCCTTCCTTCCTTCCTTCCTTCCTTCCTTCCTTCCGCCACTTCCTTCCGCCACTTCCTTCCGCCACTTCCTTCCGCCACTTCCGCCACTTACTTCCGCCACTTCCTTCCGCCACTTCCTTCCTTCCTTCCTTCCTTCCTTCCTTCCTTCCTTCCTTCCTTCCTTCCTTCCTTCCACCACTTCCTTCCTTCCTCCACTTCCGCCACTTCCGCCACTTCCACCACTTCCTTCCGCCACTTCCTTCCTTCCTTTTTTTCTCCTCCCCTTTCATTTTCTCTTTTTTCATTACATTTTCACATGAAAAAAGAGCTGCTTCTGAATGAAACACTATGAAGGCTCATTTGTACAACACAGACATGAAGTTTCTCATTGGTTTGGAAAATGTTACTTAACCCAAACAAAACTATTGCTAAATTCCCTAATTTCAGAAGGAGTTTTGCCGTTCTTTTGAAACTGTGTAATAAGGCAGAGTATGATGTCTCCCCCAGTCATCTGCATACTCAAGGTGAAGCTTCACATTGGTAATTCCCCCACCACTCTGCCTGTGATCAGAATTGCCTTTTCCCATGGGCCTTATTTAATCTCCCAGAGAAAATTGCAGGCAAGGGATATATAAAATCAAAATAATACAGAAAATGACTAACACTTCTGACAACTAAGAGCTTACAAGGAAGAGAAAAGTGATACCCAAAGGCAAGAAAGGAGCAAATGACAACCAGAGTCCATCTTTTATATGGGAGGACTGGGCCAATGCTCAAAACTCTCCTGCCCCTCAGTAATCTGTAGCATAGTCATGAGGGCTTTTTACACTCTTTTGCCTCTGTGAGTGAAATCTCCTGTGCATGGCTGCTCAAAGTTTGTTATAACTTCTGACCACACAAAGCCACTGCTTATCTGTGGAACATTTTCCTCATCTTGCATCTCCTTTTGCCTGGATGGTGAGTCTGAACCCACTGTGCTAAACCTGGGCTCCCTGGGCAGAGCAGGTTTTAATTGATGGATTTGAAATGTGAGCTTAGAAAAATAAACTGAGAATAAGTGTGTCAAAATGAACAACACTCACTCCATGGTTACAGCATCCATCAGTCTCCAGGGTTAGTTCTATATCTATCATTTCGGAGAATGGAAAAGGAAGAAACTGGAAACACATCAAAAAAACCTCCTGCCACCAAAATCATGGTAGATTAATCAGGTTGGCAGGGATTCTGTACATCTCCCTCCACAGCCACACTCGTCTGGTGACTCCCAGACAAAAAAATACTGTCAAGAATAACACCACAAAATAGCTCAGTAATTAATGTATTTACAGAGTTTCTTGTGCTGCTCCTTTAGCTGGCCGCAGCTTCTGAGGCTTTGCATTATTTATGTGGATGGTTAAAAGGATGTTTAGTGGTGTAAGTGACACACTCCTGGGATGATGGGTCTATTACAACTCCCTTGTGTGTACAACAACACAGACCCAATCTTATTTTCCTAATCAACCAGCTTGCAGGCCCCTCAAATCAGGGGTGACATGGAGAGAGGGAGCAAGGATGAGATGTTCACTTTTCTTTTCAGTAAAAGCAATAGGAAGCATTCAATCTAGATAGTAAATGGCAGATTAAAAAATATATATATATATAAAAACCAACAACAACACATAGCTCTTCACATGGTTAATCTGTGAAACTTCTAGTTATAGGCAATAAATAAATGTTGGAAAAACTTTACTGATCTACAGGAAAGATCCCCCCCATGCAATCACTTTCTTGCAGAACAAAGCATGTGAAGGAAGAAAGAGTGAAAAGAAGATGGATAAATATACATTTTTAGGTCATTACCCCAGAGGCACAAAGAGAAAAGAGGATGAACATAAAATCCAGGCAGGTGCACCCAATGCTATTAAGGCATCTGGTCATTCAAATATTACAAGCCCTTCTAGTACATTACTAGCCTTGTTACTGCATTGTGAACCAGAAGGAAGGGGAAAGATGGATAATTCATGTTTCATCCATAATAATAAAGTGTGATGCTGCTGGATCAGCCAGGCCCAGCTGCACGCTTGGTCAGTGCCAAGATGAATATCTGCCCGCTGCCTCCTTCATGGATATTAACTCAGCTGAACACCTTTATCTCTGAATTATAGAACATCTTTATCTCTGAATTATAGAACACCTTTATCTGTGAATTACAGACCTTGCTGTGGACCAGGGCAAGAGTGGGGTTGGTGAGGGCAGCACACAAAAACATGGCTTGCAATTAAGGGGTTAGCAACCCAAGAGGAAGGACTTGGAATTATCCAGCTCTATAAAATTATAATCGGGACAGGACAGAGGTGGAAATAATTTATCCATTCCAGCATTTCAGAATGGGGAAAGTCAGGAAAGGGTCTGGAGCACGAGTCTGATGAGAAGCAACTGAGGGAGCTGGGAGGGTTCAGCCTGGAGAAAAGGAGTCTTGGAGGGCATCTTATTGCTCTCTACAATTCCCTGAAAAGAGGTTTTAGCCAGGTAATTGGTATTTTCTTTCAAGTAGCAAGTAATAGGATAAGAGGAAATGGCCTCAAGTTGCATCAAAGGAAAGTTCAACTTTAGGATATTAAAAGGATATTGGAAAAAAATTTCTTCTCTTGATATCAGGATAAATTTCTTCCCTGAAAGTGTGGTCAGACATTGGAATGGACTGACCAGGGAAGTGGTGGAACCGCCATCCCTGGAACCATTCACAAAATATGTAAATGTGGCACTTGGGGATGTGATTTAGAGGTGGACTTAGCAGTGCTGGGTCAATGGTTGGACTCAGTGCTCTTAGAGGTTTTTCATCATTAATGATTCTCTGATTCTATGATGCAAGCTAAAGATTACAATAAGAGAATGATCTGTTTTTCAGCTGTTAGCAGCAAGCATTGAACTTGTCATTCAGCAATCCTTTTGATGGAACAAGAGTTGTTACAAGAAGAAAAATAATGAAATGTTGTTTTCAAGCTGATGTTTAGGGATAAGAAAGCTTTTGTTTTGTTTCTTAACAAAATCTAAATGAAATGACATATTCCTGTGCCAGAAGGAACAAGATGTTCCTTTTGATCAAAATTGGAATATGGCATTTTATGTTCAGACTATTTTAACTATTTTCCTTTCTAAGGGAAAATAATCAATTCCTAAGTGAAAACATAATTTTTGGCTAAAAAGTAAAAATAAAGATTCTTTCAGGAGCTGTGAAAATTGCATGTATTATCTATTTTGCTCCTTAGACATTTTGAATGCTATAATGTTTGCCAAAGTCAATCTGCTCACCAATAATTATGGTCACCACAAAACGTGGGGGGAGTTTGGAGAATTTACTTTTTAGCAAGAAAAATAAGTTGCTTTCTTCTCTCCTGCTTAATCAGTGAACAACTTTAGGGTCCTTGCTTTGCCTTCAATGCCTTCATTTCTCTCATCTGTAAGGGTGGGTATTGTCTTTACTCATTTGTTGTGGGGGGTTTTGGAGGTGATAAATTGTGGATAAGTGATTTAAACATCTAAAGTGTCATGTAAAAAGCTACTTATGCATCCTGGGGATCCTTCCAGCAGGTTTCTGAATGAAGATTAGGTGGATAAAGCCAGACCACCCTCTCTTGACAAAAAGCAATTGTGTCAGTAGTTGCATCACCTAATCTGTTATACACAATAAATACAACCTCCCCCCCCGTCCAAGCTATTACCTCTATTCGCAAGAACAGATGAGATTCATAATTTCCTTTATTCCTGTTCAGTGCCTGGAAATGGAAGTTCCTGGGATTTGAAGGAAGGGAGTTGTGTTCTGCTGCAATAATTCTCAGCAAATCTACCACAGAAGTCATTTCAGCTCTGCACATGCTGAGGAAAACAATTATATCATTTCAGTGATTTATTAACCCAACGAGCAGAAGTAGCACAGCAAGGCTGAGTATCTATTGCCATGGATCTGGGAATTATGTTTTAATTAACCAATTTCTCTAATATGTTGTCTAAGCTTCCTACAGGAGAATTGAGAAAAAAAAACCCAAGCAGCTGCAAGGCTGAAAGACTCTCTGGACATTTGGTGTCCTTGTTGTGTTTTGGTCTGGCTCAATGAATGTCCCTGGTGACAAATGCATTTTGATGAAGCAAAGAATTGGCTAATTGACACATTAAATGAAAACATAATATATTCTGCTGGTGGCAGGGGGAAATATTAAGCTTGCTCACAGTCAATTGTTATAAAATATTAAAAAAAAATATAGGAGTAGAAGGAGAAGAGACAAAGGATTATCTTCAAGTGAATCAGATCTCTGGAATGGGCCAAGATAGCCACTCAGAGCCTGGGAGTTATGAAAGACACCACAAAACCTGGAATATGTAAGAATTTTCTAAGTGTAATTGCCAATAAACATCAACTAAACTTTAATCTTTGCACACAAATGATAAAAACAATCTGCCTGTTCTATATGTGGCACATAATTTATTCTATGAACCATGATTTCTCTTTGCCTACTAATTAAGCCTCACCATTTCAATTCCAAACTCCTCTGAGAAGGTGTAAAGCTGTACATTGTACTTGTGTAACTGTCTCTGCAAGAGGTCCCAAGTGAGTCCTCATCTTTGTTTCATACTGCAGCAGAACTTCTCCACAATATAAAGAACAGCCAGATGTCTTTGCTGGTTTCTTAATATTTAAATTATATTCACATGTGTACATATTTCAAGGGAAGTCCAGGTTGGCTATTAGGAACATTTTCTTCACTGAAAAAGTGTTTAAACACTGGAACAGGCAGCCCAGGGAAGTGGTGGAGTCACCAACTCCAGAAGTATTCAAAAAAAGAGTAGATGTGGTGTGGTATTTTCAGGGTCCTGCGTGGCAGGAAGGAAATGATGAATCTGACTCCATGTTCTTAGAAGGCTCATTTATTATTATATTATATTATATTATATTATATTATATTATATTATATTATATTATATTGTATTATATTATACTAAACTATACTAAAGAATAGAGAAAGAATACTTACAGAAGGCTTAACAAGATATTAATGAAAAACTCATTAGTCTCCAGAACCTTGACACGGCTGGACTGTGATTGGTCATTAAATCAAAACAATTCACATGAAACCAATCAAGCAATGACCAGTTGGTAAACAAAGTCCAAACCAAATTCCAAAGCAGCAAAACACAGGAGAAGCAGATCAAATCTTTATTTTTTTCATTTTTCTCCAAGGTTTCTCAACTTCCCAGGAGAAGAAATCCTGGTGAAGGGATTTTTCAAAAAATACGATGGTGGCGATGTGGCACTTCCCAATATGGTTTAGTGGGCTTTGACAGTGTTTAGTCAAAGGTTGGACTTGATGGTCTTGGAGGTCTTTTCCAATTTAAATGATTCTGTGATTCCATCATTTTGTGATATTGCATCTCTTCTGCCTTTTAAATGACATTTTTCCAAGCAACACAGAAAGGATCTTCAAAATTACTTTTAATTACTCCTGCAAGTGTGGGCTGTCCAAAGCTTTGGGTACTTTGACCCAAAAATGTGAAGCATATTTTGTGTATCTCAAAGACTTAGAGGTGAGTAAATCATAGCACCTGAAATAGTGTCTGCAATGGCTTGAAGGTATTTTACATAAAGTTTTGAAGTATTAGGAGGCAACATTATTTTAGAGCATTGATCTCTGGGCTTTTCTCATTTTTCATGGCAAGTTTGATGCAAACTGGAAGGATAAGGAGGAATGGCATTAAAATTACAGTGGGTTAAATAAGATAATAGAAAGAAATTCTTCTCTGTAAGGGTGGGGAAGCCCTGGCACAGTTTGCCTGGAGGATCTGTGGATGCCTCATTCCTGGGAGTGTCCAAGGCCAGGTTGGATGGGGCTTGGAGCAACCTGGGATAGTGGAAGTTGTCCCTGCCCATGACAGAGGGATAGAAGAAGATGCTGTTGAAAGAATCCTTTCCGACCCAAACCATCTTGTGATTTGTGATTATTCTGGTCTTTCCCAGATGTCCTGGGCAGACATTTGTCTGAGGTTTGTTTGCAGTACGTGTTCCAGACACGAGATGTCACTGCCCGATGCAGAGTGTCACAGAGATGGTCCAGAGTGTGGTAAAAAAATTGAAAGAAGGAGGAGCCTGGGCTGTGTGCACCAAAGTTTTCTGCTCTATATACTGATACTTCTTTTAGAAACTTATTTTGTTGAAGAAGAAATATGATTAGGCACATCAGTTAGCAACAGTGAGCCAAAGTTTGACCAATTAACTGATCTGAAAACAGTGCACTTAACCATTCCTCCAGATTTTCTGAATATATTGGGAGGTTTGTGCTTGGCAAAATGCAGGAACATAAATCCTGTATTTTAATCTGAAGTATTGCTTTCTGAATTAATTGCAAAGATGCCACTGTAAATTATAGAAATTGATGAAGCTGGTATTTTTAGCTTAATAATTTTCCATTGGGAAATTGCATTTACCTCTAATCACAATCATCATGCTCAAATAACAATATCGTTATTAATAATTACAAAAACAACACAATATCAATTTAAAATATTAACGAGGAAGCAAGTACAGATCACATAAAAATGAAGATTGATTAATAATTACAGCACAAGCAGCCAGGAGAAGAATAATTACAAATTATTTTTCAAGCAAGTTCTTCATGAGCAAGCAGAGCTATGGAGGTAGGAATAATTGCAGGCATCATCCCAAGTGACAACTGCCCTTTCTACCCTGGAACTGGACTGAGCTCAGCTTCCTCCCAGCTGTGTCCACACAGGGACCAGGGACAGGATAAATTATGAAGACTAAAAAGACATCTGCTGCAGAAATGGCCCCTTCAGACACCCACAAGGGAGAAAAAGGGAGAGATTTCATTTTCACTGCCATTCTGGCAGTGTTTTCTCAAGGCAGTTGAGTATTTTGTCTGTTCCCACACATGGTCCTGACTCTGAGATTTAGCCATATGAATTTGAGTTCCTGACTTTTCCTGTCTGTCTTGTTGTGTTGGTGGGGAGATGTTTATTCCTTTTTTTTTTTTTTTTGTCTTTTCTATTTCGAGTTGTGTGTTCAGTCTGTGGGAAGTAAAAACAGCTCCCTGGGGTTACCCACCTTGGAGAATACAGATAATTTCAAGGGGTTAGTGACCTTATATTCAGAAATACTGAAGTGAGAAAAATGTGACTGTGCCGCATCCTCCACTGGATCTGAGTTTATTTGGGGAAAGACATCCAGACACCCTGGTTAGTCTTATCTATCCAGCCAATAACAGCTGATTAAACTATCTCCTATAAGTGTGAATGGACACCAATCTTCCTAATGTGGGAATCCATAAAATCAGAGGATTTTGGGAAAGCTGCAAAAGGCAGGCCTCAGAGACAGCAGAACTGTGATTAGAGCTAAGCAGTAGCCATGAGATTGGTCAGCAGAAAAATTATGTAAGTAGAAAAGTAAGGACGAATAGAACAATGTATTAATGCTTGTCTAGAGTAACTACCTAGGCTGCAGAAAAGTATATCTAGTGAGATATTAGAAAGTTCTAAGCTTAATAATGGAGCTCCGTGCATTGTGTTTTAAGGCTTACAAGTAGATGTTGTATTCTAAATAAGCAGGCATTGTTTTAACCGAAGGTACATGTGCTTATAGTGGTTGGATAAAACTACTGTCAACATGCTTTTGCTTTGTGTGATTGGTCAAAAAACTTATAAAGTAAATTATAACATTAAGTTCTTTGTCTGCTGCCTGGGATGTGAGCTGATGGCATCTTCCCATTGTCATAACCATGTAATGAGACTGATGCTGGAAAATAAAACAGCTCAAGGCATGTTCCTCAGCAATCTCATCCCATTCATGATTTGCACATAGCCCCCAGCCAACAATACCTAATAATGTAAAAAAGTAAAAGATAAAATGCCCCTCATCTTCAAAACAAACTGAGCAGCATCTCTCAGGAAGAATCATCAACCCTCTGAACAGCCACAGTGCTCAGAAAGGGCCTTAGAAGGGTTTTCTCACAATCTGGTAAAAGTCTCTACAGAACTGAGCAAGGATATTTCCCTGATTCTTCCTGTTGAGGTAACAATAGAGGGAGGTACTGAGCTCCAGCCAGGGAGCTCTGTGTGCAAAATGAGCTCTGTGAGAGAGGTAAAAACTCCTGTGCTTACTCACACAAGTCTGAAACCCTTGATGCACAAGCATGAAAAGTGACTTTCTTCTCCACACAGTCAGAGGATGTAATTCTGCCCTAACTAGAGCTTGGTACCGCAAATTAGTTCCTGCTTCAACACAAAGCTTCAACATCTCTCAAGCCCCATAAAAAAAAAAAATTGCTTTAATCTGTATTTCCTCCCATCTGCAATTCTTGGTAAACTGAGATACTGCACAATTTTTTCCTACTCATCTCACACTATGCAGGCTCCCTCTCATCTTTTCACCATCACATTTTTAACTGAAATTAAATTATGGAGTTTCAGTGTGCTCAGTGCCAAGTCTGGAAGAGCATTTTGATCCCAAAGAATCAGGAGAGTTGTGTCAGTCTTCAGTGGGCATGAGAAACCCAAGGATGACAGGAACTTGTGATATTTGTGCTTGGAGCCATGCACAGATCTTGGTGATAGAAAGAGAAATTCCATTGCATCCCATCCCAGCTGAGACAAGCATTGGCAGGGCAGGTGTCCCATAGAAATAGCAGAGTCACAGAATGGTTTGGGTTGGAAGGGACATTCAAGACCATCTCATTTCCAACCCCCTGCCATGGACAGGGACACCTTCCACTCTCCCAGGTTGCTCAGAGCCCTGTCCAACCCAGCCCTGAAAAAAATCCAGGGATGGGGCAGCCACAGCTTCTCTGGGCAACCTGTGCCAGGGCCTCACCACCCTCACAGGGGAGAATTTCTCCCAATATTTATTCTAAACCTGTCCTCTGTCAGTTTAAAGCCATCCCCCCTTTTCCTGTCACTCCAGACCCTTGTCCAAAGTGCTTCTCCAGCTCTCTAATCCCCTTTAGGCACTGAAATGGATTCCAAGGTCTGCCCAAAGCATTTTCTTTTTCAGGCTGAACACCCCCAACTCTCAGAGTCTTTCTTCATGGGAAGGGCATTCCACCCCTCTACTCTTTATGGTCTCCTCAGGACTTGCTCCAACAAGATGCCTTTACAGTGAGAATTTTTTTTTTATTCCATTTCCTTTACTCACTATTTTTTATACTCTAAGTCATTCATTTCAAGGACAATGTTCTGTCATGACAATGCCTTCCTAGAAAACACTCAGTTTGAAAATGCTCACAAATTACTTGAAAGCAATGGCCCAACAAGAACTCCATCAGGCAGTAATCATTGCAGAACAACCACACTCTAAATAGGTTGAATTTGAAGTAACCTTACAATCCTCATGCTCAGATGTATTGATTTCATTTTTATCTTTCTTTGAAAGAAGAAAAAGATAAGAGAAGTCTGTAAAATGCATTCAGATGTAATATAGACTCAAATGTTTAACATCCATTGGGCTTTGCAGAAGTTTTAACACTTCTGAGAGCCAGGTCCCTGCTCACTCTCACTCTGTGTGCCCCTCTCTCCCTGTGAGCACATCTGAGAAATTAGTACAAAGATGAGGTGCCTTGATATCTAAAAACACTTCCAGAAAATATCATTCCAGTGATTTCCTCAGCAGATAATATGCATCTTCAGAAGGATTCAGAGGCCAAGCTCCTTTGTGATGAGATTTTTCAGCTGAAAACTTGGCATTCTAAGTAATTCTAATTCAATAGTTTAGAAAAATATGCATGAACAGGATAGAGAAGCCTCATAGCAAAGACACCTGCCAGGAGCACTTTTAGTGGCCAGCAGAGTGACTCTGAGTGTGTTGATGGATGGGTGCTCACGTGAAGATGCAAGCAAAATCATTTTAGACCACATTGCATTATAAACCTGCTTCCACTCACTGAGCTACTGTATAAATCAGCTCAGGAGCTGGGTGTCAGCCCAGGCTGTGGAAGCAACTCAAAATCAACCTGTCAGAGGGATCCCTCCCTCTCCCATCCAGAGATGGATGTGAAACCAGCCAGGACTGATGAGTGCAAATCCCAGCGTGAGTCACTGCGTGGCAAGAGGCAAAGGGTGTGTCAGCAGAGAATGGTCATGTTCAGAGCCTCTTGTGTAGCCCCAGCATCTCTGCAGGAAGGATGGGTCCCATCAGCTCTATGGAAAAACATTCATTTTCCATTTAGAAAAAAAATTTTAAATTGCTGTGGTCATAAAATGCAATATTCCTTGAGAAACATGAGATGCTCTCTCTTTGTCACTCCCGACTGGAATGGCTTAACTTGTAATTCATTGAAAAGCAGGTGAAATTTTATTTTAGTCTGGAGTGTAACCAGGCTGTTCCATATTCATTCCACATTTATGGCTGGTTTGCTTTGTCTGCTTTTCATCTTCAAATTGCTGATGTCCTTTTCATGCCTGACATCTTGGACTGGGAGAAAGTTGGTGCTGCCATACTGGGACAGACTGGTAAACATATCCACAAATTCCAGCCACAACCCGGTTCATCCACCATAGACTTTTCCTCCCATTGACTTTTATTTGAATTAAATTATCAAATAATTATATAACAGAGTTGAAATGTACAAAATGGAAGGTAAATCTTTGGGTTAAAAATGTCTCTTTGGGGAAGAAGCTCTATCCATTTCCTACGTACAGAACAAAAGAAGTAAGAAAAATTCCTGCCTGGAGGAGGTAACAGATAAAATACATCAAGGAAAGAAGGGTAGGGTTTTTTTTCTAATTCCTTAGACGGGAAAAAGACACCCAGAAGTGCTAAGGGATGAGTCAATAGATGAACAAAGCTGAGAACTGCCCTCAGTCTTGCTGAGTTAACCTTTCCATACTACCCAAAAGAAGAGGAAAGATTTCTCCATTTCTCATCTTCAAGCTGACACCAAAAAAAAACCACTGCTTTTAAAACAATTTATATTTTCTAGTGAAATAAATGCACTATTCCCTACTTTTAAATTTTTTTATTTTTATTTTTAGAATAGGATTCACAAATAACAGCTTCTTTCCTCAGAAATTCCAGCCAACACCTAAATTAGCTGAATGAAGAAATAGACAGAAGTGAATATCAGTTTTTCACAATACATTTTTAAAGGTTCCAAGATTTATTTCTTTTTTTCATCTTTAAGAATGGAGGCATTGAGTGCCAATAGGTAAATACCCCTCCTAATTTTTCTGCAAATCACAGAAACAGGAGGCACCCACAGAAGCAGGAATCATTCCAAGTGGAAATGCTCTCCTTGCCCACTGAATCTGCCACCAGGTCATTTCATCCTGCTCATAACTCTAACAGACTCTGCCTTGAAAAGTAAGGGGTTTTGTTCATAAAATTTCTTTTTGCCCAAAAGGAAATATTTTGTACATTGAAACTCTTAGAGTCCTAGGTTTATAATGAGAACATATTTTTCAGTTTATTAAAGAAGTACCTATATTTGCAAAATATAGGTACTGATGTTTGCACTAGCTCCGTGTCTTCAGCCATGCATGTCTTGATGTGAAAGATGATTTATTTATTGGTGACAATTCTTATTTTTAAGGAACACTTCAGTACAAAGCTTAAATATATAATCTTAAAACCTTGATAACAGATTCTGCAGGGTCAGCCTCAAGGAACCATTTTAAAGGGATGCAAAAAGGTCAGCTTCTATCTCAGGGCTTGGCTTTAATGAATTTTGTGACCTCACTAAAATCTCTCCACCACAAAATGGTGCCCCTGCTGAATAGGGGTAGCAGCACACACCACAACCTTCACTGAGAGCTTGTGAGGACAAACCCATGAATCTCCTGGAAGTGAGAGTGATGAGAGCAACTAAAAGACCTTGTAAAACCACAATCCTGTGAGTCAGCATATTCCCAAAGATCTGTCAGTCCTGCAGTGCTGACCTGCTCAGAGCCACTGCTTCCCTCCTCAGCCTTCCCTGCACTGTCCTGCTCTTGACCTCTTCCACCACCACCTGCCACGTTCCTCTGATGGAGGTTTGGCTGCCTGGTACCACAGCTGGGCTTGGATTCTCCCCAAACTGGGCTGTTCACAGTAGGCAGCAGACACAGATCAGAGTTGCTCAGCAGCAGAAACAAACCTGGATCTGGTGGCAGCAAAAGTTTGGGGTTGTGCCCCAGGAGGGAAATAAAAAAGTGAAAACTGGTGGCAAGTCCTAAAGGGTCAAGTATGTGGTACTCACCAACAGAAACAGTACCAGGGGAACTTCCAGTGTGATTCCACATTCTTTTTGTAATTTTTGTGTTCATTGGCAATTGTGACATGCTCTTGCAACAGCTCCGTAAGACTGAAATGGAGAAACCACCCAATTCAACCTCTCAAGCCATGACAAAGTCCCTCCCTCAATGACCTGGCTGGTTTTCTCTGTGTTCTGCTTCCAGAGAGCAGCAAATATCTTGTGTTTTTGTCTCTGACCCTTGGCTGTGTATTTTTCTCTGGGTTTTGTGATGCTCCATTTGTCAGCCCTCCAAAAAAGATCATTTAATCAGAGAATAGAGTTGGAAGGGACACAAAAGGAACACCAAGTCCAATGCCTGGCAATACTTTTGGCTTCCAGATGTAGCAGCAGGACAGAAATAGCAACCTGCTTTACAGAGACAACACTCATTATACACAGGGAAAGGTCTCATTTTGGTGCTCTGTTTTTCCAAGAAGTCACTCTGCTGTCTCTGAGTAGAAAAGAACTTCCCAATCAGTGACAGCTCCAAGTTGCAACAGTGACAGCTTTAAACCAGTGTCGTTCACTTTTCAGGCCTGCAGCAGAGGAATATGTGTGTATATCTATGTATAAAGATATTTGTGTGTAGATGTATGTCACAGAAACACAGAATCACAAAATCACAGAATCACAGAATCATAGAATCACAGACTTATAGAATCACAGAATGGTTTGGGTGGGAACAGACCTTCAAAATCATCCAATTCTAGCCCCCTACCATGGGCAGGGATACTTTCCACTATCCCAGGTTGCTCCAAGCCCTCTGCAGCCTTGAACAGTTTCAGGGATGGGGCATCCACATCTTCTCTGGGCCACCTCTGCCAGAGCCTCATCACCCTCACATGGAAAAATTTCTTCCTAATATCTAATCTAACCCTACTCTGTTTCAATTTGAAACCATTTTCTGTCTCCAATTCCCTTTGCACTTCCCTCCACAATGAAGGGTATCTCCAGCTCTCTCCACTCAGCAAAGTGGGTCACAGACAATGCTCTGTCTCTCTGTCTAAATCAAGATTAAAATGAAAGCCTCAGAGAGTGACTTTTGGATAACCTGTGGTAAGTCCCACTGGACAATTTCAAGTAGAGAAGCTGCCTGACAAAGTGAGGAGAGTCAAGCAGTGTCTGATCTTCAGGAACTGGGCAGTAAATTGAAATAAATGAGATCTCAGCTCCCAAAATCACAGTGGTATTTGTCATACTCTGAGAAGCTCACTGGTACTGTCTGAAGACTACCTGTGAATGGCCAGGCTTTGACATCTTGGTTTGGAGTGAGACATTCTTGATTATGGTTTTTTTGCCCATAATATTGAGCTGTTTCAGCTGAGATTAAGGCCTGGGAGGCCAACAGACAGACAAGGTGATGTTGGAGCAATTTTAGGGAGTTATCTAAAGCATCATACAGCTTTGAGAGCTTAATCCCCCTCTCCAAAAAAAAATTGAGGCTTTGTCTAGAGGACCATAATGCCTCAAACACCTGCCCTTCATTCAGCCCAAACTGAGCTCCAAGTTGGGTTCCTGAACTTCACACACACAAATTGCTGAAGTGTCTGAGATTATCACATGGGCACTCTGTGCGGCCCAGGCAGTGGTGGTTTTCAGGATGCAGCATTCTCTGTGGGTTTCCCTCATTCCAGGAAGCAGATGTGGCAGTAACCTGCTACCTGTACCTGGCCTTGAGGCTCACACAGGTCCTGCCTCCCCTCTGGCTCATGCAGGGCACCCCACAAAGCAGGCCCAGCAGCTGATACAGGCATTGGTTCTATCACTGCTGTAATTGAAGTGCTGCTGCTCCCCACCTCTCAGCCTCCTGGGTGAAGATTTCCCAAAATTTGGCTGGAAAAAAGTTGTAGAACAGGACAGGGAAAGGGGGAATCTGCAGATAAAGGTTAACACCCACAAATTTCCCATTTCTCTCAGTCTCTTTTCTGTTATCAGTGGAAATGTGACCTGTCTGGTGTGTGATGCTGCCCCATTTTTGCAGGAAAAATTTTCCTTCTCTTGACTTTCATATTGGTGAGTTCCCTCTGAAACCAACTGTGTGTCATCCACATATGCTGGGAAATATGGCCACAGCTGAGAGAAAATAATGCCTTCTGTTAATTCTGCTAAGTGAGAGGCAAGGACAGCTTTTTAATGAATGACTAATTAAGATGCAACTTAATAATTCCTCAGATGAACTTGCTTGGATTGCCAGCCATTTCTGAAATTTCTGTAGGGAGACCAGATTCAGAATGCATGTGGCAAGTGTTCTGCAGCCATTAAACCAACTGAGTTCAAATATTTGAAAAATGAAAATACAAAACCACAAGAAATAAGAGCCCAAAATTATAATTGGCTGAGAATAACCACTCCAAAATCTGAGTGCTTGAATTTCCACCCCCCCCAAAATTCACAGGTTCTATCCCTTGTTCCTGGTGACAGCAGGTGAAAGTCTAAACAGCTATAATTTTGGAAAAGAGTGAAAGATCATCTCACTGATCTTGTGTAAGAGTAGAGAGGGTAGAGTTAAGGCCACCTGTGACAGCTTAATTAGAAATGTAGGTATTATTCACATATTTGATGTATCTCTTAATTACTGGCATGGGAATAAAACATCGATTAGTCATTTTTGTAACTTTCCAGATCTAGAGAGTGGAAAAATTATTTCAGTTTCTGACTGTTACAGATTTAGGGGTGCCATTGCTTACATCATTTAGACCAGGATTTGTCTGTTAAATGTAGATGTCTACACCTGACTTACCTGCACTGACCCTCTTTGCAGACAAGGAACAGGGAGCCAACCCCATGAGATTCCCATGGGCCCATTTCTCCAGCTTGTCCAGGTCCCTCAGGGTGGCATCTCGTCCTTCAGGTGTGTCAACAGCATCACTCAGCTTTTTATCAGGAGGAGATGTCTAAAATGGACCAGGTAAATAGCACCTTGGAGAGCCTTTCCCACACAAATGATTAGAAGGGGAGTGTGATAAGATTCCATGTCCACACTGTATTTGTGCTAAAGCAGATGAGCCACATCCACAGCTGCTACATCTACACACTTGAGGAGAGGGGATAATTGGTCACCCAGTGTGACAAGCCCACTGTGGTTTCCTATTGTATTTGCTGGGAATGTCCCGACGAAGGCAGGAATGATGCATCTGAGACTCCATGTTCTCAGAAGGCTAATTTATTACTTCATTATACTATATTATATTAAAAAATACTATACTAAACTAAGCTAAAGAATACAGAAAGGATACTTACTGAATGTTAAAAAAATAATAATGAAAACTCATTACTCTTTCCAGAGTCTCAACACAGCTTGCCCATAACTGGGCAATGAGTCAAAACAACTCACACCAGAGTCCAATGAAACAATCACCTGTGGATAAACAATCTCCAAACACATTCTCCACATGAGCACAGCACAGGAGAAGCAAATGAGTTATGAATTGTTTTCCCTTTTCTCTGAGGCCTCTCAGCTTCCCAGGAGAAAAATCCTGGGTGAAGGGATTTTTTCTCAGAGAATGTGAATGCCACAGTTTCCCATGAGACACAGCTCTCTCAGGTGCCACATGGCTGGATGTTGCCCATGTTTCAATGGTGTGGTGGTCTGTGAAAAACAGGAAAGACTTGGGGGAAGACCTTGGCAAGAGTAATAGCATTCCTTGGCCATAGCTGAAGAGTTCCTAGGAAAAATATGGGCAATTTTTCGCATGGGCAGATAGGGATAGGATGAAGGGAAACAGTTTTAAACTAACAGATGAGAGATTTAGATTAGATATTAGGAAAAAATCTTTACTATAAGCATAGTAAGGCACTGGAAGAGGTTGCCAAGAGAGGCTGTGGACTCCACATCCCTGGAAATGTTTAAGGGCAGGTTGGATGGGGATCTGAGCAACCTGGTCTAGTGGAAGGTGTCCCTGTCCATGGCAGGGGGTGGAACAGGATGATCTTGAAGGTCCTTCCCAACCCAAATTATTCTATGGTTCTCTGAATCTATGAAAAATGAAATGTGCCCAGAAAGAAATACACACTTCCCTCAGGGGCTCTTGTAGTGAATTGTTATTAATGATTTACAATTTCTACTACACTGTAATGCTTCTCTTCTAATTGAGACTTAAAGAACCGCATTTATGTTCTCAATGTCAATTAAACATGAATCCAAACCTATGTTCAGATGGATCCAGCCATCCATCCCCCTGAGACAGCAAACAGGCACAGACCTCAACAATGAAATGAGGAATGTCACCCCCATCTACTGCTGGCAGCTGAGTTAAACTATGAGCAGCATTGGGTCTGGAGGGGAAACTGGTCAAGGAGCAGCTGAAATCACTTGGAGTGTTCAGCCTGGAGGAGACTGAGGGGAGACCTCATTGTGGTTTTCAACAACTTCATAAGGAGAAGAGGAGGGGCAGGCACTGATCTTTTCTCTGAGGTGACCAGTGAGATGACTCAAGGGAAAACCTTGAAGTTGTGCCAGGGGAGGTTCAGGTTGGTTGGATATTAGGAAAAATTTCCTCACCCAGATGGTGCTGGGCACTGGAACAATTTCCAGGGCCGTGATCACAGCACCAAGCCTGACAGAGCTGAAGAAGTGTTTGGACAAGGCACTGGGTGGGATTGTTGGGGTGTCCTGTGCAGGACAGTGGTCACCTGTGTGTGACATCCCCAGATGTCCCTTGCACTGCCACAGAAAGCGCCTGGCCATGTGGTGAAACACATCATCCTCCTCCTGACTTATCAGGACCTTCAGCAATTCCATTGTAGCATCAAGCAAAACTCTTCAGACACAGCAAAAGGAAAAAAAAAGGGGGGGGACTCCACACTCTGATAAAATAATATCGTTTGTGCATTTCATGTTGTTCTGTGACTCATAATGCAAAAATAGTGGAAGTAAGAAATTTAGGGGACAGGTCAGTTCTCAAAGGCAATGAGTGCTTCATCAATCATTCCATATTTCCTTATATTTTTTACTTCATGGCACCACCAGTCATTTAAAAAATATTCATAAATGTCACTAATAAATTATTGCTACATCCTAAAAAAAAAGAAGCTCATTTATTTATGCAGGAAATGTCGATTAAATTGAGATAGATATTGAAATTAATAAGTACACAGTAAAATGTAAAGTGCACAATTGATTTTAAATCCTCTGTTATATGCATGGCATGTAATTACCAGTAGTAAATCTGAAATGAAAATATAGAAGCTTATGAGACGCTTCAGTGCAATTGTTCATTTAGATCCACATAAATTCAGGGGACACACATTACAAGTGCCAGCACTAGCATGAAAGGACTAAGCTATAACTACAACCTTCATGAGAGGAAAACAAGAAAAATCCTTCAACAGCAGAAAAAATATTTTAAAAATATATCATTCTCTCTGAGGAGGTCACAGTCTTGTGTTGTTGTTGATGGTGGGAGGTAAAAATGAATGTATAAGTAACACATCTGGCAAGATACAGCATAAAAATGCCAGGAGTCAAAGGTTAAGTTTTCTTTATTTTCAAAAAATATGGGAAATTGGCACATCGTAGTGCATACACAACAACTAACAGCCAAATTCATCTGGTACATTTTACTGTAAATAACAGTTTTGAAATGCAGTTTAATATGTGTTTTGCTTGCAAGTCTAGTAGAAGACTTCAGAGATTCATGCAAAGCTACACTTTTGTGTGCTCTGGTTCCATTTTTACACTGCACTTACCACCCCGGTATCTGAATTCCTGACACATTAAGATTTCATTTACATTCTACACCATTTCTGTGGGCAAATTCTTTAGTCTCACAGTCTACTCTTCTAAGCATCATGTGGGCTTCTCTCAGTGCTCTTTAATTTCTCCTGTCATCTGCCAATATTTTGGAATGGTCTGTGTTGCATAAGATCAGGCCTGTCCATAATATGGCTATTACATCATCCATTAGGGATGAGTCCATAAAGAAAACAGAAATCTTTGTAAACGTAGAAGTTAATAAAGATCATCTTAAAGATCTTGGGGAGTTAAAATATATTCCAGAGTGTCTTGGTTTGAAAAGACAGGTATCTGCTAAGGAAGGCAGGAACCTCCCCTGGAATGGAAAAATGTAACCCTCTCCTTCTGAATTATTATAATTTTGAAGTTAAGGGAAAGATATGGGAGTAGGAATAGCAGTTCTTTATTAGGGAAGAAAATAAAAATAAAATAAAAAATGCAGTAATACAAAACAACACTGACAGAGTCAGAACAGGAGCTGACACCCTGTGGGTCAGGGTGGTGGCTGCAGTCCCATTCCATGGTGGCTCAGCCCTCCTGCAGTGCCAGCTGTGGCTCTGTTGGAGCAGGGATCCTGGAGGAGGGTGGAGTTTTCCTCTGAAGGTCCAGGGGTGGTGTAGATGGGCCTGGTTTTCCTCTGAGAATCCAGTGGAAAAGGCAGCTGCTCCTCTGGCAATCCACTGGGAAAAAGGCTGCCCTGGTGTCCAAAAATCTCAGATTATATCCAGTTAGGATTGCTTGGCTCCTCCCCCTGGGCGGAGCATCTCCCAATGGGATGCTGTAATTTTATCAGCCATGCAGGGACACTCAATGGCCCATTATCAGCAGATATCTCCTGGAGGGAGGATTGGTTGTGGAAGAAATAAAGAAAAACTGCCCAATTAACAGAAGATAACTGCCCCACCTCTAACAGATGGCAATATACACACATCTCACAACCCATGACACAGGGTCAGGTGAGACCTTCCTGGCACCCCTGCCCACAGAAGGCAGGGAGACACATTTCACCTGCTGAGATCTTCAAACCACAGACTGCTAAAAATCTTCAGCAAAGTTGACCTAAAACAGCTGCCAGATGTTGGAGGAGTTTCAGTTTGATTTCACATCCAGAGTGACCTGCCCAGCTCCAATGGATGGAGTTAAGTGGACTATCACTCGCATGTGTAGTGCCATTGTAGGTGCTGTAAGGGATTAATTCATCTTTCCACCTGCCATTACAGAAAACCACATCTTTCATGTCCTCTGGCATATCTGTCAGGCCCATATTAAATATCTGAGTTTATGCTATACAGAGTGTTTAAAATTAGGGTGGATCCTCCAAGGGTCCTCAAGTTACAACAGAACCCTGGATTTAGGCTGTTAATTGCTGTCCTCTCTGTACATCCATTTCCTCCACTTTCACAGCCTGGTGACTGAGTTATCACTACATTTCCTCTGGAAAGGCTGGAGGAAAAAGTGTCCAGGAGCTCTTGAGTCGCTGGTATCTTCACCCAACAGTAGGTCTTAACCCCTAGCTGGGGATATAATTCCCATTTTATTGGTTTCTGTTTAATGGGACAGGCTACACAGAGCATGTCTAATGGCATTTGGCTGCCACACTGCACAGCTGAGGTTGCCTTATAGAAAGAGGCTTTCTCTCACTGGTTTCTGGTTTAGAGCAAACACATTGATTTAGAGTGGATTATTCATCCGAGAACATAAAAGGAATTAAAATCTTCAAGAACCACAGTGGCTCCAGTGTTTGAATGGGAACAAAAAAACCTTAGACTCTGTATCTACACTTTATGGAGAGATAATTCAGAGACTTGAAAATATGAATAATAGGCTTGGCTTCTATGAATGCAGACTTCTGAATATTTTTAACAAGCTCTGGCCGCTGACATTATATGATCAAAGAAACATAAAGTAAGCAACAAGGATCAGCTATTCCTTACAAAGCTAAAATATTTCTCAGTCACTCCAAAATTATCTTTGTGGATGGCTGGTCTCTGAGTGGTGATAAGCAGCTGTGTCAGAGAGTTTCAGGTGCATATATAAAATTTTCTTTAATCCTCCTAAGTCAACCATGGTCATTCAACAACTATCTTTGAAAAGTGGTAAGAAACATAATTTTAGAAGGGAGTTATATGTTAAGAGGTGCCTTTGAAGGATATGGGCAGAACCACTGAGGCCAGGAGGTTGGAGTCTTTCTGTGTTTTTTGTGTTGAAGCATTGTCCAAGCATAGTTGGGTCCCAAACTGAAGCATATCCATAAAAACAACACCATGAAGAGTGATTTTGATAGTGAAAAGAGGGTCAGCTGGATTCCATGTAGGTACTTTTACGGAGAAAAAAATATTCTCAATAACCCAATAACTGCACCTTCCTGACTGCTCCACAGCATGTGCAGGGTAAGGCCTCTGTGGAGCACCTCCACCAGCAGCATCAGCAACCTGTGAGGAGAGAAGTGAAAATAAGGAATTCTGTCTTCTTAACATATGCCCCCATCATTTGTCCTGGCTGGACATGATGCACCACTGAGCTCTGCCAGACTTCCAGGGAAAACATCAGTTTGGACATCTCTAATGGGCTCTTAGGAATGATGGAGGAATTTAATTACCCCTGAAATCTCTATGCCTGACTCAAAGCTGGTCAACAACATTTTTAAAAGGTGTTCAGTGAGAGAAAATAGGGAACCTGGATAAAAAAGGACAATATCAAAACTAATCTTGTGTGACATCTCCACTGTTCAGCTAGCTCTGTAAAACTTCAGTCATATTTATTCCCACTGGATATGGGTTTTCCCAAGTATTACAAAAATGTAGGAATATCAGGGCAGGTGGGAAAGCAAATCTTCCTTACTACTCACAGAGAATAAGAGAATTTAAGATTCAACTTCCATGTAATTTTTAGCCAGCCTTTTCCCCAGATCTTCTATAGGATAAAATGTAAATTCAATCCTGAAATCAGGATCTCAGAAGATGGACAGTTGACTGAATTATTATGGGGATGAAAAGACAATTATCATCATCCTCTTACTGGTAACAGAGCTCCCACCTTCCAAACTCCACCACTACAACCACCTAATTTCATACCTTATATAAAACCACACTTTCGTGCAAATTCATTTATTCCCCCTACATCTCCTTGTGTGTCTCAGTCTTCTTTCTGTTTTCTCCCTTTTTTCAGAGGACCTTTTTTCAGGGTCAGATAATTGGGATGTGAAGAATTAGTGCATCACAATCCATTTTATCCTGTTGATTCATAGCAAACCTGTGGAGCTCAAATTACATTCTGCCAAGCAGACTTGTGCTGTAGGGGCTGGATAATAAAAGCACACAGGTGTGTGCCACCAGCATCCCCATTGATTTGCAAATTGGTCCCCAAGAGACAACTTGGCAAATATTCTCCCAGCATCCAAGAGCTTTGCCTGATAGAAGCTAAAACAAGCTAAAAAGGAAATGCTAATTTCTATATCCTGCACTGGTTTTAATTGAAGTCTGACAGTTCTAAAGCCAGAGGGATGATAACAGTTAATGTATTCCCCACCTGAGAGGCAAGGCACCTTCTTCTGTGCATCTAAAAGACTGGAATTATGATCTTGAGAGGATTATAAATTATAGCAACTTCTTTTGCTCAGGGAAGCAGAGTTTTCCAGACCTCTTCAGTGTAAGTTCATAAGGATTTGCTCTTTTAAACCAGAAAAAAGTATGAAAGAGAAAATGGCTGGGGTGGGCACTGGCCAATAATGTTTCTGAAAGGGACTGACAGTTTTTGCATGGTTTCTTTAAGAAGCAAAGTTTATGTTCCATGATCTGTGTGTGTCTCTGCTGATCTTTCCCCTTTTTGGACAGAATCCATCCAATCTGATACAGAGGGAGAGGTCTCAAAGTTATCAAGTTGTCAGAAGTTTAATAGAAACCAGGATCTGTGATATGAGCTCATCATCTCTCAGACACATGGAACTTACACAAGAAAGAGATGTTATAAAGCTTCCTAAAGCTTCAGAAGTTGTACCTTCATGTTAAACATCTGAGAATGCAAAAACAAGTGCTCCTACCCATGTTCTCTGAGCAGATAATCAAATCAGGGCTTCCTTAATTCCACCACCCAGGGCACAATTTGGTCTAAGGGCATGACAATTAGTCACTAAAAAAAAAAAAATCACCTGCAGGGCAATTCACCAGAAGGAAGAAATAAAGAGTATAAAATAAGCTTGTTATTAAAGCATCAGATGATGAGTGAGGATTCTGCTCTGCAAAATATTCTTAGTTTGACAGGTTTGTACTCCAAACAGTGTAAAGGCGGTGGAGAGAGGAGTCTGAGGCATAAAGATGTACAGAAAACAGCAAGACACAATTTTTAAGCAGAGACATCAACAGGACCAGAGACAGTGTCATCTGATAAATAAACCCCTACAACACAAAACAAAAAAACAAAAACAAAAAGCAGAGCCCTAGAAACTCCCACTCTGAGTTTCCTGCAAACCAATTTTGTACTGTCAATCCATGGCCAGTGAGTAACCAAGGATAATAAACCTGTGTTCAGACACTAAATGCATTTGTAGCCTATGGCAGGAGTCACCTTATCCAGCTTTAGATGATTTCAGGGTAAACTTCTCATTAAGTCACCCCAGGGTTCCTTGGAAGTAATTAAGATCAGGTTAATAAGGTTGAGGATCTTAGAGCAGAAAAATGTACCCATCTATTTCAGAGTGAGATGAAACACTTTGGAAATCCACTATATTATAGACACCAAGGAAATCAAATTTATCCCACTCCTGCATCTGTCTGTTCCAGAAGGACATGTGGACCTGCAGACACCTGCAATATAAAGAAACAACTCCTTTTCTTTGTCTGTCAGCTCTTGCTGACAAGGCTTGGCCATTTCACAAGTGCTCTTTGTGTCAGTTTTGAAGATACAAATTCTGCTCTGTGTTGCCACATCCCTGAACTCCCTCCCTGGATGTTTTATAATAGCCTGAAGAGTTTTCTTATATTTTGTCTCCCTCTCTTTGTCAGCCAATACCAGAAAGGTATTTTAGTCACATCAGCAAAGTGATCCATCATGTGAAGCATCCTCCTGGCAGGAAAAGCCATTACATTTGTTTTCCTTATGCAGCTAAGTAGACATTAATATCTGTAATTACTATTTAAATGCAGACTGACTGATTCCTCTGTGTTCATGTCATCTGCAGACTGCTCTGAAAATCACAGTCTTGAAATAATACTGACTTTATCTCATTCTTTTCTGTCAAAAGTAGTTCTGAGCCTGGACAGTGCTTTCATTGATCCTATCCTTGCACAGGGCTGATTAAAGGCATGAATTTGTGGACATGAAGAAATTATTTTCATAGTCACAATTGTGTCTGGAGATTATGGGGGAATGGCTTTAAAATGAGAATAGATTTCGATTGGATATTAGGAATAAATTCTTGCCTTTGAGGGTGCTGGCAGTGGTTACACAGAGAAGCTGAGGTTGCCCCATCCTTGGAAGTGTCCAAGGCCAGGTTGGATGGGGCTTGGAGCAACCTGGGAGAGTGGAAGGTTGGGAACTAGAGGTTCTTTACGGTCCCTTCCAACCCAAACTTTCTATGATTTTTTTAATTCATGTCAAGTACTGCCCTCTCCTCATGAGATTCTGGAGTTCAGATCCTAATTTATAAATTTACTTATATTTGTGTGGCCAAAATTCTCATCAGCAAAATGTACAGAAGTTGGATGAGTTTGGAGAGATGTTCATGGCTTTGTTTATGCTTCTGAAAATCTGATTTGATTAGAATTGTTTCTAGAAGACAAATGATGGGGGAGGCCTGCTTCTTTACATTAGTTTCTCCAGTATATTGGAACTGAAGGTTTCCATGGATCTTTCACTTTCTTTCTTTCTTTCTTTCTTTCTTTCTTTCTTTCTTTCTTTCTTTCTTTCTTTCTTTCTTTCTTTCTTTCTTTCTTTCTTTCTTTCTTTCTTTCTTTCTTTCTTTCTTTCTTTCTTTCTTTCTTTCTTTCTTTCTTTCTTTCTTTCTTTCTTTCTTTCTTTCTTTCTTTCTTTCTTTCTTTCTTTCTTTCTTTCTTTCTTTCTTTCTTTCTTTCTTTCTTTCTTTCTTTCTTTCTTTCTTTCTTTCTTTCTTTCTTTCTTTCTTTCTTTCTTTCTTTCTTTCTTTCTTTCTTTCTTTCTTTCTTTCTTTCTTTCTTTCTTTCCTCTTTCTTTTCCTTCCTTCCTTCCTCCCTTCCACCACTTCTGCCACTTCTGCCACTTCTGCCACTTCCACCACTTCCACCACTTCCTTCAGAATAGGAAATACTTTGTCATTAACTCTGCCCTGAAATTCTCACTTTCTCTTTAAACATCCTTTTAAACCAACCTCTTCAAACCAATCTCCTGGCTTTTCTCAGATTAGAGGACCCTTCTGTGTGTTTTCTGGTTAATTGTTCAATTATTACCCTGTTTTCCCATGGAAATGAAGCCTAAGTGGTCTCACTCCCACTGTGCATTTCTGTATGTACACTGCCAATAACTTCTGACCTCATTAAACAAAATGATATAAAAGCCTGAAGCCTCATAGATAATTACATTTCATGAAGGCAGAAGACAGATCTTACAGGCACTGCCACTGCAGGAAAATAAACAAGCATAAATCTTGGCATAGATGGGAAAATCCACATGGGAGAGGGCCTTTTACAGATGCCTCAAGCACAAGAAAATCTTCAGTCATAGTTTAAACCTTGCTTAAAGCCAAAGCCAATCTACCACAAGACACACATCCTCAGGCAAAGAAATTTAATTTATTCCCAAAATCCTTAAGTAAATTTTGGATCCATTCTGTGCAATATCTTAATTAGGTTTGTATGTGAGCTAAAAGGCAGTAACAAAGCTTGGGCCAGCAGATAATGCACTAAGTTTTTTTAGTTTATTTAATTCTGAATCTGGAAAGTATTTATAATTTCTTAGTAGTTATTTGCTTGTTTGTGTGACTTCAAATTCACACAGTGATTTTTTTTCTCCAAATAACCTCAAATCTCTGGTCATTCACTTACCTTTAAAGTTAACAAGATTTGTGTACTCAGGTCTTAGCCAGAGGTTTACAGATCTCTACCTCCCAGCCTCCATAAAGACATCTGTTAAATCCCTCCTTGACCATGCTCTCCCTCTATCTCTTTTTAAGCCAGGACTATCTTTCCATCTGTCAGTAGGATGGCAGCAAAGGAAATTGCACTAAATTCTCACTGAAGCCTCCTCATGAAATTACCTCTTGCTTACGAATTTGGAAATTACTGGAAAGTGAGTTTTCTCAGGAAAATCACATTTTTCTGGATATTTAACTTTTCTTGTTACTGACCTATCAAAGGCAAAACAAGGGGCTGGACTGACCTATGGTGCTTTGATGTCCTTTGTATTTAATTTCTGCACCATCTGAGGATGGTAAGGTTTTCTGTGGAGCTCTTTATGGAACAAAGTCTCAGTCCCAGACCTTAAAGAAGGGTTTTTTCCCACTTCTTGGTGCAGATAAGAATTCTCTAAGGTGAGCAGCGGAAAAACAAAGCTTGCTGTGCTGTTTCCTATAGAAAAGAGACAGTAATTGCTGGATAATATGTTTTCCCATTTTCCTACTCATGTAAAATTTCCTTTTTTTTTCCTTTTTAGGGGGGGCTTGCACTGCTGTTTATTACCCATAAAAGATTGCCCAGTTTCTTTGGCACAGTGAAAATCACTGCTTTTTTTCCCATTCAGCTCCTTGTTGCATTTTTTTTCTTGCTCAATTTAGGGATCAGTTATTCTTTCTCCTGTTGGGATTTGCTTTTCTCATCTATGAATTGCTGGCTTTATTTATGTGGTAGTGTCAAAGGGTTCACAAATATGAAGCTTGCTAAGATTTGTGTGCGTGTATGTGTCCCTTTGCTTTAGGTTAGGACAATAATGATGATTATTAATGGAGCTTCCCCAGAGCAGGACTCTAATCTGGCACAGCCCCCTTCAAAGGGAGCACCAGACTGCAGAGAACAAGATAAACTATGCACACCCCAACTCAGTGACCTTCCTTTCTTCTGCAAAAACTACCAGTTTAAGAAAAATCTCCACAGTCATAAATCACCATCACTCACCACTGTTTGGAATGAGCTGGATGATTTTGGTACATTTATCATGGTTTAAGGAATTTTGACATGTTGTTCTCCTCTGAATGTTAAAGTTCTTTTCTTTGTGGTTGTTTCCTTCCACCACACGCACACATTGCAAGAGGCTGCTTAGAAAAGTCACAATATCAATTGTCAGAGGGGAGAGGAGACACACTGTCCATGCTCCTTGAAGATGAAAACATTGAAGGAATTTGACCTTGACTGAAGGAGCTTCCGTGGAAGATTAGAAAAATAACAGCTCCCTAAACAGATGCCAGGTCATAATTACCATTAATGGCCACCTCATGCGTCATTCCAGGCACCTCACAACAAAAAATGTTATCTTTTGACAAAGCTGTTGGCAACCACACGTGGAAAAAAAATTAAGGTTTTACCCATTATTTTCTAGTTTTTTTTTTTTTTTTTTAAAGACTGAGAGTTACTTAACTTGACTGTAAGTAAATAACCCACTGAAGACAGGCAAGTAGTCCAAAAGTGAGAAAAATGTTTATATACTATGAAACTATCTGTGGATAGTAAGATTTATAACTAGAATGGATAAAAAATGAGATTTCTGCAGTACTGAGCATTTTTTATGTTTTTTCTGCCTCGGTGTGGGACTTGAAACACAAGCAATATTTGTTTAAAAATGGAAATCATGAAAAGCTCAGGTCATAATTTCTCATTTGATTATTCTTTTTTTTAATACATTAAAAAATCTCTCCTGTCAGATATAAACATTTTGATTAGGTTTTTTATTCATTAAATTGAAATTAAATACTTCTAAACTTTTTTTATTTGACCGGAACCTATTTACAACCATTTCCTCTTAAACCTCATGAATGGTAAATCATAAGTCCCTGTCACTAAAAGTATTTATGGAATATCAGGTTTCAGAAATTGCTCCATCAGCCATTTAAAAATTTCTCCAGGAGCAGAGAGAAAAGTATTGGCCTGTTCTTCTAGAGAGTCATCCTGCCAGGAGTACTTTGAATGTGGATCTCACAGCTCTGGCAGTCAGGATGATTTTAGACTAATTCAGCTGGGGCAAAGAGGAATATCACAGAGTGGGATGAGGAGTGTTCTCATTTTGGTTGTTTCAATTTCCAATCCCACACCAAGGCTAACTTTGGCTGCACCACCACAGCCTCCAGTGCTGTCCAAATTGTGGAAATTTCAGGAGACCTCTGTGTGGAGCTTTCATAACTCAAGGAGATCTGGTCATCACAGCCAAAGGTGTTCAAGGCAGGTCTTTGACCTTTAGTGGGAATTGGTCTTGCCCATGGCAGCAGGGTGGAACCTGGATGATCTCTAAGGTCCCTTTCAGCTCAAACCATTCTATGATTCTATGGTTTTTCATGTGAAACAGCTTCATTTATTTCAGAAACATCTGAGAATTAAGGAAAGTGACAATTCCAACAAGGTTTCTTTATATGGAGACAAATATTTGAAATTCATTATGAATACCTTTTCTACCATTGCTTTCTGTCTGCACTCTGCTGTCACTATAGCACAGAAAAAAACCACTTAATTGGAAAAAAATCCTCTGTTTTAATATGGAATACCTGTTTTGAAGGTTTAACTGTATTTTGTTATTTCACAGTTTTCTTGTGTTGAAACAAGAATAAACTTAGTTTATTACATCCCCCTAGACCTGTCACCTTTGAAAAACAAACTGATTCTACAAAAAACAGAGAACATCAGTTTTTCAGCCTTGCTTGGAATTACTCTCTTCTTCTCACATCACAATTACTTTTGATGAAAATTTCTGGATGGAGATTGATAAATAAATGATATCTGGCTGAAATATTCACTGTGGAGCCTGTCTAAGCACAGGCTCTTCAGGGAAAAGCCTTAGGATGAAATATAGCTGCACTATTTACAGCAGTGATGGAGTGAGTTCTTTAAGGTCTAAAGTACATCTGTGAGACAGATCAGAGGTGGAGAAGGTTTATCTCCCTCATTCAGTGCAGCTCCACACAAGGCAAAGGCTGAGCTGGCTCAGGGGGGTCAGGACTAGAGGAGGGTGCTCAGGTCCATGCCCAAGTTAAATCATTTCCCTGAGCCCTCTTTTTCTCTGTTCCCTTCCCATTCTGCCCTAGAAAAACTTTCAATGGAGTGAGAAAACAAAATAAAGGCATATTTCTGCATTATGAAAAATACTTTTTTTTTGCTTAAAGATAACTTAGGACAGACAGATAAAGCCCAGAATTACATCAGCAGTGCAGCCTGAGAGTCACCATTTGTGTTGATCAGGAAAAACCAAGGGGTGAAGCTGCACCACTCACAGTTAAGTGTCCCCACAAAAGAGGATGAACAAGGTGTTTCCATGAGGGATGAAAGCTCATGGGGTCAGAACTCATAAAAATGCTTATTTGTGCATGAGGCTCGAAGCCACCTTCAGTCAATGCCAGCTCTGCAGACAGAAACATTTCTGAGAGCAGACAGAAAAATTTATAGGAGTATAAATATATTGACTCATTAAGGTTTGGACTAAAGACATGCATAAGTCTGCAAATTAACAACAGTTTGAAAGAAAAAAAATAAAAAATAATAAATAAAACATCATCAGCCAAAAGTAATATCACCACTGTAACAACAAACACTAGATGAAATAGAAAATAGAACTGAGAAATCATTAAGCACTGTGAAAACAGATCCACTGGATAAAAATGAACTCTTAGCATTACAGACAATAATTATCACTCTTCTCTAATGCCCTGATGCCCTGACTTGACCCTCTTGTTTTTGTCAGGCTCAAAGAAAGTCCAAGACCAAAATCCACATTTTGATTGAGTTGCCCAAGTGAACAGAAAATATTCATATCAAGGAAATAAGGTGAAATCAATGCCATGCTGAGAAGCACAGACAATAGAAGCTATCAAAATCCAAACATTAATTTGGTTTCTAAAAGAAAAATAATTTTGAATTTGCATAATCTTGAACTAGAATGACTATATCTTAGAGAAATTGATTAAATTTGCCTGCAAAATTTCCTGTTTCTACTGTTACAATTGTGGAAAAAGGCCAAGCAAAGTATTTCTTGAGTAATTCATTAAAAGGATTTAACTTCTTCTTTATATCTGCAAACTGCATTTAACAGCTTTTGATTTTTTCAAATTTCTTTGTGACTCAAAATTATTTGATCCAAACACGGACTAATAGGTTCTGGCAGACTTCTCAGAAACCAGTAATGACCTTGACTTTTGTAAATTTACTTATTTCATTGTGCATTTGGTCAACACACATTCTTTGGCAGTGCTTATGATGACCATGAAACTTTCAAGTTTGCTTTGCAAATATTTCCTGTCTAAATGGACAGGCATAAAATGTGAGATGGGCCAGGGTAGGCACAGAAATATAATCTGTATAATTTAATTCTCGTGATTGATTCATTATATCAAAAAGTAAATGTGGAAACTTCTCTCTGCTTGGTGTGTTGTCCAGGATGCAGAAGAACAAAAATCTGCCCTGGTGCCTACTCCAAATACAAGAGGAGTGAAAATGCAGTCACAAATATGGAAAGAAGTGACCCCAATAAGCTGACTACTGAACATTTTATGTAGGTCTAGGTGAAAAGGAGAATCTTCAGGAGGGTTTGAAGAACAGTTCAGGGGTTTTTTGGTTGCTTGATGATAGCACCTTCCTATGAGCAAAGAAACTGCAGAGAAACTGTTGAAAATTAGGCAAGGAGGGTAGGAAAGCCATCATCGGGGGCAGCAGATTATGGATTGAACATGTCAGTAGCACAAAGGAGGTGACAGGCACTGCAAGTGAGTTAAAGCAGTTTCTTTCTGGCTTCCTGATTAATGTTGTCCAAAAATCTTTACTTTTTCCCCTCATTACTCCAATGCAAGGCAGTGCAAGCATCCCATCAGAGCCTGCAGGAGGTGAGGCGTGCAAGGAATGCTCAAGATGTCTGTTGGTGAGCTGAGACCAGGCCACTCAGGGCCCAGGGTGATGAACAAACCCCTGGAGTCACTTTATCCTTCTCCAGTTGGAAAATACCAGATGTTATGTCCACCCAGGCCGGAATGTAAGAGTCCTGATGGTCTGCAAAGGTAACAGAGCAGGGGGGATGTGGTGGGGTCACAGCATCAGAAATTCATTAGGGCTGACATTTTTATCATTATCCTGTGTCAACACCCCATCATTAAATATGGTCCCTACTCCTGCAGACTCACCAGCTGTAGAAATCCAAACAAAGACAATGAGCAGGCACTTCCCCAAGCAAATTAACATACAGGCCACAAAAGGTAGGTGTAGCAGGATCATAGACTCATGGAATGGTTTGGGTTGGAAGAGATCTTAAAGATGATCTCATTCCAACCTGATGCCATGGGCAGGGACACCTTCCACTAGACCAGGCTGCTCAAAGCCCCATCCAGCCTGGCCTTAAGCACTTCCAGGGATGGGGCATTTACAACTTCTCAGGGCAACCTTTCTAGTGCCTCACCATCCTCACAGTAAAGAATTTCTTCCTAATATCCATAGAGGTGAGGAAGGAATATCCCTTGCTTGTCAAAATTCACTCCTCAGTAGCCTCACTGCCATCATCCAATTGTGAACCAAAAGGGATTAGAAAAGAAGAGTGAGGTGGCTCTGTGGTTATTTTACAGACATCTCCCTTCCAAGGGTGAGACATTTGGAAGAAGATACAAAGCTGCCTTCAAGGAACCTAAAAATCAGCCAGCAAAAGCATCACTGACCTCGTGGTTGCAAGGAGGGAAGAAGATTTCTGACAGCCTGATGGGTTTGGAACAGACTTTACAGGTTTTGGAAACAAACCCAAGGCTCATTCACAGGCATGTGAAGAAAGCACTAGATGTCATGGAGATAATGATTTAATTGCTCCAGTGTCTCTTTGGTCCAATGAGGATAATGTTATTTTCCTCAGAGGAATGCTGTGAGTGGGAAATCAGACACTAACAACCAGAATATGGATACTGGGAAAAAATACTTTTTCTTAAAGAGTGATTAAGCATTGGGTAAGGCTTCTCAGGGAAGTGGTAGAGTCACCATCCCTGGAAGTGTTCAAAAACCGATGAGGTGTGGCATTTTGCAATATTATGGGCATGTTGTTATTCAGTCAAAGGTTGGACTTGATGGTCTTAGATGTCTTTTCCAACCTTAATGACTTTATTATTCGATGAAATCTTCAAATTTTGCAGCAATTTACTTGGAAATTTTGTCTTCTACCCATATTAAATCAGGTAGGCTCTTTGGGGGTGGACGCTGTAAGGTGGTGACCTTGCAACTCATGGAAAAAAACTTCTGGAGAAACACAGCACCACTTGGAAGGACAAAAGAAAATAGTGGAGGAGGGAAAGGGGAGAAGACTTTAGAGCTGATAGTACAAGTGGAAAGGGCTGGAAGGTGCAGCTGTAAATGGCTCTCTAACTACAGAACAGTTTAGTTTTACAAGCACAGAGTCCTCTTCTGTTATTACCCAGCACAGAGTATGTGATGGAGTAAACGTTCAGTAAAGAGTTGGCAGCCTGGCCTCTCTCACAAAAAAATATGACAGGGTCACAGGTTTCTTTGCTTTGTTTCAATAATTGGATTTTCTGGGCTCCAAGTAACTGGATTTTCCGAGGTGCTAGGAACAGACACAGGGGTGGAGGAAGCAGGATAACAATTTCAACGGAGTCATCATTACTGTGCCCGTGGAAATCCAGATCTGCATCTCACAAGGAAAGCTCAAAGGCATTTCACAACTTGCACAATTCCATGCCTAAAGGGAACTAATCTCAGCAGCACCACCAAACTTTGTGTTTGGAGGGTTATTTTTATTTTAATTTGTCCCCCGAGGCAGCCTCATTTGAGCTGAGTTTTAAGGACAAAGCGGAGGACTTTAAAAACGTCTTTAAGCCCACAACTGCAATACCTGCTACTACCTAAACCTCAAGTATTTAATGGTTCCTAAAAAATATATTGCCTTGTTAACGCCTGCAGCAAAGCACACAGTTTATGGGAGTGAGCAGTAATGCCCCTTTAGCCATCTGGCCAGCCAGAGTACAATGGGGTGTTTGATCAGAGCCATTTCCATGTCTGCAGGAGATGGCTGCAATAAAATGAACAAACAAGCACATTTACAGGGAGGTGCAGTTGGATACCGAGCCAGACAAGGAACCATAAGAAATTTAATGTAAATCTCTGTGGCCCAATCACAGACAACTCCATTGCTCCCAAAGTCAAATGGAGCTTGATTCCTTCACTTATGCAAATGGATATTCCCAGCCTTAATGAAAGTGCCTGAAGAACCTTGAGGGTCTCTGCCACCATCATTTTCACTTATTGAGGCAATTCTTGGAAGATTTTTAACTTGGAAAAAAAAGCCACCAGCAGCCATGGAAATATCACCAAAGCAGCATGTATGGTGGAACTGATCACCCTGCACTTACTCCGTGGTCACACGTGTTTGATGGAAAGACTTCAGTGAATTTTGAATTAAAGACATAATCACCAAGTCAAAATAAAGCTATTCCAGGGCATAGGTGGGTTGGAGAAACCACCAGATCTAGAAAGGTTCTGAGCCTTCAGCATTATAAGATTAGATATTATGAAAAATATCTTTATAGTGAGAGTGGTGAGGCACTAGCACAGGTTGACCTGGGAGGTTGTGGACTCCCCATCCCTGGAAGTGTTCAAGGCCAGGCTGAATGGAGCTTGGAGCAACCTGGTCTGGAGGAAGGTGTCCCTGCCCATGGCAGAGAGCTGGAACTGGATGACCTTTAAGATCCCACCCAGCCCAAATTATTATGTGATTCTATGAAAACATAGGTCCTCGGCACACTGGTGGGGCTGGAGCTGAAATTTCAGCAGGATCAGCTCTAACCTTTCTATCACTTTGTGTATTATGAATGTCACAATTCCCATCCAAGTCACGTTTCACAAAACCACTTTATTTCAAGACACACTGAACTGCTGTCTCCTTCCCTGAGCATGAAAATCACATAATATGATTTCATTCCTCTGCCTGTTTGTGTACCGGTCACACAAAAAGTTGTGAGACTACAACCAGGCTTTTCAGGCTTTTAAACACACAAATATAAACTGCTATTAAGGGTACATCACATTTCCTTGCTTAGTGCCTGGCTCATAAAATGTAATAGCTCCACAGCCTTTCCAACATTCAAAGCAAAGCTTTTCCCTTAAGCCCTAAAGGGAAAGTGAAATTTATGTCACCTAATCTCAGCTATCTAAAAATTAGCCACGTAATCTAAGATAGTCATCTGTGTTTTAGCTGATGCAAGGAACGGAGCATCTTCAGGGCACAATTCATGCAATCATAAACCAGGATGAGAACCAGCTCCAGGGGAAAGGCCTAAATGGCAATGTTTTCATGTGCATTGGGTTACAAACCTGATTTCACTCTGGAGGGGTGTGTGGCACACTTAGTTCCCCAACCATGGGAACTTACTTGTGTTCCAGGCACTACAGGTGTCCCATACAGCCTTCAGAAGGGTGTGATCTCCTCTGAGGGGGTCATATTTCCCAGCCCATGTGTCACCATAGGGCACCTGAATGGCACCAGGGGTCTGTGCTCAGGGAACTGAATAATTCACCAATGTCCTGGTCAGCAGAGCAGCTTTTCCTATTTCATTAACTGCATTAACACTATGCTCATTGTTTATAATGAGATTTCAGACACTTTGTTTGTCATCACTTACATGTGGAAACCTAAACTGCAGTTATTTAATCAGGGGGCTGAATCCTTCCCCAGTGTTCCTGATGTGCATGGATAGGTCTGGCTGTGGAAGTACATTTCTCTTTTTGCAGAGCATAAAGAGATCCCAGACAAAGAACTTTGACTAAATTCCTAATTTCTTAAGAGCTAAACTGTAGCAGGTAAAAATTTGAGCAAAGGTGCTCATGGTTTTGATGTTCAGGTTTGGAAGTAGAGGATCTTTAATATCTTTTCCAAACCAAACCATTCTGTGATTCTAGGAAGATGTTGGCTTCAGTTAACAGAACAAAATATTAACAAGAAGAGTGATCTAATAAATGATTCTGCTGTTCCAAAAGCAGTATTTTCTTCCTTAAAGCTGTTTAGTTCTCTGTCGACAACTTCCAGCTGGTAATCTCATAGCATTTCATTCATGGACTTTGATGAAAATGTCCAAAAATTTTTTTTAACATAAAGGCAGAAGCTTCACCATGAGCAGAATCTACAACAGGACAGATGAGCAGGAGTCCAAAATTTACATCTTCAGATGCCAACATTGTAAATCGTAGAAGCAGCATAAAGAGTGGAATTGGATATGCAACTGAGTGTAACATTATGGCACCAGCATAAATCAGAACATAAACATTATGAAACAAAATATTGCTGCTGTGCTGCTTGAAATAAGTTGTGGATTTCACTCAGCTTATGCTTTAAACAGTGAGTACAGCAGAAATGACAAGTGTAGAAAACAGAATAAAAAGGTGAATTGAAGCTTTAATTTTATTTTTTTTTTCAAATATAATTTTCTAGGAACAGAACCTGGCTGCCTGTAAAGCAACTGCATCCCCTGACCCCAGAACAAATTACATTTAGTTCAAGTTATGGTTATGCGGGAAAAATATTTGTGACTAAAAGTGCTTGTCTTGGAACTGATGTTGAGTTAACCAAAAGAAATTACTAATTTTAAGGTCAAGGTAATCTTTCACTTCTTAAGGTCAACACAATCTTTCACTATTGAATAGAGTAATCTACTACTGAGTTTCAATTTTGACATACCAAGCTCACTAGTTTGATTTATCTCTTGCTTACAGACACAAACAATATTTGGCCATTGACTTCTCATGCAGCATCATTCCAATATCTGCTGACCATTTGAAATCTAAACCTATAATTGAAGTTTGGGGGTTTTTCAGTCTCAGGCTGCTAGTTAACAGCATTTTGCAGCTGCAGTAAAAAGTAAATTTTATCACGTTTTCCAAATAAAAATGCCTCTACAAATATTTATTTGCATCCTCCACAATAAGGTGCAGCTTAGAAACAACAAGCTACCAATACTTATGTTAGTTTTGAGCTCCTGGGGGAGAAGTTTCCTGTATTGGGAAACTATGTTTTTATCTCTGCTGCACAGAATTTTTCAGTTTGGACATATTCAGAGACATAAAATCCAGTGTCTCCTTCAGGACACGATTTGGGAAAGACATCAGCTCCTGAAAGTTTATGTTTTTAGACAGTCACTCAGCCGATTCTAGTCCTGATATCTCACACATTATTATATCTCAGGTTATCTTCTGCATCACTGTAATAGGTCTATATTTCATAAAACACAAAGTTTGATTTTTGTAGTGGCTGATACCACTATTTATTGTCCATTTGTGAGATGATTCTTCTCCTTGAGCTTTAGAGCCATAATCAGAATGAAGGAATACTCCTTGTTGAAAATATTATCTGCCAATAAATGCACTTTTAGGATGGCCCAAAAGGATACATTTAGCAGTAGGGTAATTTACAGAAGTGGCAATAAATGGCAAATGACAAAAAATAAAAAAGTTCTTTTTTTTTCTGGGTCAAATTTCCCAGGACATAAAACAACATTAAATGGGGTAAGAACAAAAAAAAAAAAAGATAGACTCAGATGTTCATGTATCGATATTTTTTGTTGTTCATGCTGAAAAAAAAAAAAAAAAGAAATAATTGTCCAACAATTTTCAGCCTCTCTGCCCTTCCCATTATTCAAGTGGCCACCATTATTAATCTCAGCACAAGGAGGACCTCAATCCACTGCTGGTGTCTGGATGGACATGGTCTCTTGTTGATATCATCCACTTTTTTATAGAGTATTTTTATGATCTCTAGAATATATATTTTCTCCCTAGATACTCCAGATCTTTCACAAAGAAAGAACTCTTTCAACCCCTTGAGTGGCTTGATTTAACACCAGATTTATCAGCCAGAAAATTCTTTCAAGGCAGTTTGGTAGATTAGAGCATTCCCACTGTGCAGAAGTGCCTGAATGGAGCAATTTGAGATCCAAATTAATAGGTCCTAATTAATGGCAGCTTAAATCTGAGAAAAATTGATCATTTGTACATCATTTGCTCTTCCTGGGGTTATTATCTTACATCATGTCTGCATTAAGTACTTAACTGGTCCATTATTTCATCAACACACTCAGTTCCAGCCATTACCAGCAAATGTGGTCAATTCATGGAACAGATCTTTAAGTAGAAGAGTTGGACATTTCCTAGTCTGTAAATCCCTTCAAACATGGGTGTCCCATGAGTGTTTCAAAAGAATGAGACCATCTAGCTCATTAGTCTAATAATTAACACCTTATAAGAGACATTCTGCAGCTCTCTGGTTCTCTAGAAATACAGCTGAAAGAAGAGTTTGAATTTCTGAGGCATTTTTGTCACTTCTTTGACCAGTATCAAACAGACTGAGTGCAACTGGGTGGTTTTGAGTCTGCACAAATTCATTACAGATAACAGGCATACTTTTTTATCTTAATTGAAAGAATTCTGTATGCAGATCACAGCATCTGAATTAATTCCTCAGCAATGCTGTGAAGGTGGGATTCTTGCTGTATTCAGGAATTGCTCCTCAACACATAGAAAATATTCATCCTTGAAGAAATCAGCATTGTACTATGAAAATTACATGAAATGAAAAAATGGAACACTCAGTCCAGTAACAGAGAGAGCCAGGGAGAAACCCCATAAGAGGGAAGGAGACACCTAACTTCAGGTGTGTGAAGGAAGGTGCCTGTACAGTTGTGATCCAGCCACCTAAATGCAAAAATCTGGAGTCACCATGTCCCACCTGGAGCTCTGTGTCCAGTTCTGGGGCTCACAACACAAGAAGGTCATGGACATATTGGAGAAAATCCACAGGAGGCCATGAAGGTGCTCTGGGGGCTGGAGCACTTCTGTTATGGAGAGAGGCTGGGACAGCTGGGGATGGAGAAGAAAAGGCTCCAGGGAGACCTCAGAGCTCTTTCCAGTGCCTATGAAAGAGCTGGAGAGAGACTTTTTCTAAGGGTAACTGGTGATAGGACAAGGAGGAATGAAATTAAGCTGACAGAGAGTAGACTTAGATTAGATATCAAGAAAAAAGTCAGGCATGGTGAGGCCCTGGGACAGGTTGCCCAGAGAAGCTGTGGACTCCCAAACCCTGGAAGTGTCCAAGGCCAGGTTGGATGGGGCTTGGAGCAACCTGATCTGATAGAAGGAGTGCCTGCCCATGGAATGAGATGAGTGCCTGCCCATGGAATGAGATGACCTTGAAGGTCCCTTTTAATCCAAACCATTCTGTGAGTCTGTGATTCTATTTGAGCTGTTATAAGGTAGCCTAAACACTGATCTAGTGCTGGCAGACATTTCACAGGACACACAAGAGGCAGAAGCACTCCTGAAGCATCCAGTGGCCAGAAAGGAGATAATAAAGGCAACTCAACTGGTACTGGATGCCCACAGGAGTAACTTAGTCCTATACTTACCATCTGAAATCTCTTCATAGTTAGTGGAGATCTGAAGCTTCCCCAGTTGCACATGGGCAAGAGACACAACAATGATTTGGGGCTGGCAGTCAAAATATTGGACAAAGGAAACGTCAGACTTTTCTGTAGTTATCTTGCAATGGCCCAAACAACACCAAATACTTATATTTCAACAACTGAATCCTGCTCCTCTCTTTGATTTTTCATTGCACAGAAGATTCAAAGAGTTTTCCAATTCCTCAAAATAAATCCCTCCTAGAAACAACAAATATTTCTTAAGCAAACCCTGGAAAGCAGCAGGCTCAGGAGTTACCAATGGATCCAGATAAAGAAAATATTTGAAACATGACAGAAAAAAAAAAAAGCATTTGCCAAATTGGCATTTGTACACACAAACAAGCAGCACTTTGATCCATTCCCATGTATGTCAGCTGCACCAAGACACAAGAACAGTCAGGGGCTCCTTTTCAAAAGAATTCCATAGTAAGTCATAGATGGCTGTGACCTCAAAGAACCTGCTGAGCACCTGAGGCAGCAAGTTCTACACCTGAAGCATTTGGTAATGAGGCTTCTACAGAGATACAATTTTAGATGCTCAAGCTGAAAACAGCATAGACATTTTCCAAAAAAAACCTGGCCTGGACCACTGCCAAGAGCTGCTCCAAAACTGACTCTAACTGTTCCATTTGCTCTTGTGATAAATAGGATGGTTTAATGGAAACACTGTACACAAAACTGCACTGCTAGGTAATTACCTTGATTGAAACAAGTGTTTTTACACTGAAAGCAAAATTCCCCTGGAATTAAAGCAAGCCTCAACAAGAACGAGACCTCTGTGGAGATGCAGTCATATAAACAAGTTTGTGTGCTAATTATTTTCCAGTGGTTCTCTTAATGAGTCACTTGCTAGAGTCCACTGGTCACAAAGATTATTATTTTAATGATGATTCATAGAATTTGGGTACACATTGCAAACACAAGCACTGCACCAGTTGCTATGGCAGGAAAATGTGTGTGGCTTGTTCCTCAAATAGCGGAGTAAATAATTGCATGACAGCTTGTTCCTCCTTCAGAGGGTCTCCCAGTGTTGGAAATGGTCTGCAGGGTGCTTGCCACATTCAACATTTCCACCCCCTGCTTTTTCCTGAGCTTGTGGATAAAACCCTTAAATACTTATTTTCCCATGCAAAGCTCATTTTTTTAGCTTTTTTTCCCAGCACTGGAGATTTGGAGCTTGATTCTGGTCTCTGCTACCTTGGTGCAAATCAGGAGTAAATCTGGTTTTTTAAGGATAACAGCATTACAAGACTCTCCAGCTACAGAAAACAGCAGACAAAAAGCAAATCCTCTCTCTTCACGCAGGGGAATGAGGAACAAGTTGGTATTTAAGACAGGTAAAAAATACTCAGTTTTAACAGGGGTGGATTTAGTCCTGACCCCTTTGAAAAGCACATACATATTCTAGAAAAATCTCTGCGATTTTGGCCTGGGTGTTTTCTAAATCTAAATTTTGGATGTATTTTTAAACTGAAAGTACTGAAATAAGACCACCATCCCTACAGCACCAGGAAGGAAACAGCACATAATGCAAAAGTATATATGAAGTTGAATTCCTGGTAGTTACCCCTCCTGAGCACCTGAAATTAGCAGTGAGCAAAGGAATAAAAAAGTGACATATAGAGCCTGAAAATCTATTTTAAAGTGGAGGATGTTAAAGGGAAAAAGCAACAATGTGAGTTAATCTGATGGAGGTGGGTTTTCTCATCACCAGGGATTGATAAACCTGCCAAGGAAGGTAGCTCTGCTTAACAGTTCACTTCGCTGAGGCTCTTAAGCATCTGCTTTATCTGAAGGGTCTTTATTCTAAATAAATGATACTTCTCCATACGGCAGCTATTTGCTCACAGATTGCAATGCTCATTGCCCCAAAAGAAGCAGAACAGCGAGGCTGAAAGCTAAATCAGACTTGATGTAGCTATAATTGGTATTAGGGAACTGCAGAGGGGAAAACCTTTCCAGGGGGGAAGATAGAGATGATGCCAACCCCCTTCCCATGGTGGGTTGGAGCCCAGAACCAGAAATAAAGGATCACTGAATGGGACAAAGGAGAGCAAAAATCCCTCCCTGGGAAAGAAATGTTATGGCAGCATCCTAAACCCTTGAGGTGGTTCCTGTGAGCTGAACAAGATTTTAGAGGGTTGTTAAATCTCTGTAAGGCTCATGTTCACAGGCCATTGATCATCCTACAATTAGTAGAGTGCAGCTGAGATTTTCTCCTGGCTGCCAGGTGCCCAACTCCTCAGGAAGTTCAGTTCTGCTGGGGAAAATCAGAACCTGGACAGCTGAGCTGGTTTGGGCTGGGCTAGGGTTAATATTTTTCACAGCAGATAGCATGGAGCTGTGTTAGGGATTTTTAATGAAGACAGTGCTGATAAGACAGAGTTGGTTTTGCTCTTGAGCACGGCTCACCGAGGCAAGGCCTTTTCTGCTCCTCACCCCACTGGTGAGTGGGCTGGGGGTGCACAGGGAGCTGGGAGGGGACACAGCCAGGACAGCTGACCCTGAGTGACTCAAGGGACATTCCAGACCCCACGGCACCATGTTTGGCTATAAATCTGGGGGAGAAGCAGGATGGGGGGCACATTTGGAGGGATGAAGTTTGTCTTCTGAAGCCACTGCTATGTGCGATGGAGCCTGGCTTTGCTGGGGATAGTTGAACACCTGCCTGCCCAGGGGAAGCAGTGAATAAATTCCTTGTTTTCCTTTGCTTGCATTTGCTTTTGCTTTACCTATTAAACTATGAGTTTCCCCACTTTTCATCCAGTTCTTTTTCCCATCCCTCCAGCAGGGAATGAGCGAGTGGCTGTGTGCGGCTGCGTTGCTGCCTGGGGTTAGTCTACAACAGCCCTTTTTGGCACCCAACACAGGACTTGGAGGGTTCCAGATAGCAACAGCCTTGATTGGCATATGCTGGATGGAGCTGTTATTGCTGTTTAGCTGTTAATTGACAGCTCCTGTGCTTGTCATGGGACTCGTTTGCCTGTCTCTTCGAGCCCAGTGCTTGTTAGTGGCTGCTCTTTTCTTCCACTGCTCGCTGTGTTGCTGCTCTGCTCCTCATCTGACTGTGCTGGCAATGCTCTGATAACAGCAGCAGGGAGTGGATAACAGGCCTGACAAGAGGCAGGTGGCCAGGGAGTCACTGCTGTTCCTGTGCTGCTTCATGGGACAGGCTGGGGCTCCAGCATGAACTTGAGTTGGAGGGACAGTGACCTGTGGATGAGTCAAGGGACAGTGACCTGTGGATGAGTCCACATGAGAGCAGAGCACCCTGAAATGTCTGTGGCCATGAATCAGCCCAGCCAGAGCAGGTACATCTCAACATGGCTGTGGCTATGTCTGTGCTGCAGGTGTCCATCTAAAGGGTTTGAGGCCCCAGGCTAAGTCCATGCTGCATCACGCAGACCTTGAAGCATCAGTGGCTGTGCACAAGGTCAGGCTGGGGGCAGAGCAGAAAGAAACGAAAAACAGGAAAAAATATGTATTGGTATCCCTGTGCTATAACATGATCATGTAAAAAAAGAAAATACAAATGGATACTGCATTGTTTTCCAAACACTGATGATTGGAAGGTTGGACCTCACAGGTTTTGGAGATATTTTTGGAGCACACATGAAAATTCAGGAGAAGTACTCTACCAGGGTTTGCACTGAGCTTGGCAGTGAGCTCTGCATGGGTAGGACATAAACAGTTTTCAGGCCTGCCACTGGTTTTGCATCCTAACAAACATTGAGGACAAGATGTGTGAAATTGACAGTTACAGAATCTGGGAAAGAGACCACACTGCAACAATGATGATGAAAGTAAAGACCCATCTGCTGCTACGGCTTGAGCAGCAAAAATGTTTTCACAGCTCTAAAGGGGAGAGGGGGAGGCAGAGCCCTGCTAGGAACGCAAAACACCACAGTGAGAATATACACAGAGGAGGAGAGAGGCAGAAAATGTTGCAGATGTGGCAGCGCTTCATTTGGCATCCACTGAGACATCACTGTAAGGAATTAAAAAATTTAAAAAGAAAAAAAATTAAAAATAAACTGATGCTTGCAATGCCAGAAAGGAATCAACAGCAGTTTTTCAGCCTGATCCGAACATGAGCTCCCCACCAGCTGAGCCAACAAGAACCAGTACAGAGACACCATTCAGACAGTGCACAGCACGTGGTTGGGACCCACAGCCTCCCATCAGGCAGAAGGAGCCAAAATGAAGCTCCAGCTGGTAGCAGAAGTAGACTGAGATGTTCAAGACCTTACTCTTTGCATCTCTGAGCTCTTCAGCAGCCTGTCAGAGCCCAAAAGAACCCAGGAAAAGCCAGAAGCAGCAGCTACAAGAAGGTGAAGACAGCTGCCACCACAAAACAGCTGTTGAGTTCAGCATCTCCACAGGTTTTTAGACAGCAGCAGCTGCTCATAAAGTGAAGGCTGGTTCTTTCTCAGCACCAGGCCAGAAGGAGACCTTTTGTGAGGAAGAGGTACTTGGCCAAGGAAGAATTTAGCTTTGTAGCAAACACACAGGCAGCCACCCAGATTTGTATTTGCTTAGGTCTGTTGTTGATCAGAGTGGCACAAGGTTTGTGATCTCTGGAAATAATAACAGGATAATAGCATTTTTATAAAAACATAAATTTTTAACCTGTCTCTGACATCTCATGGAAATACTCCAACCATTTCCCTGAGCTAGAAAATAATTATTCATTGTGGTCACCAAGCCTTGCTCAAGTATGTTCTGAGACAAATGACAACAGAGAGGACAGCAGAAAGAATCTCCAGTTTCTTCATTCTCTTGAACAATTCATAAATTGTTAAGGTTGGAAAATATCTCTGAGATCATCACCAAGTCCAGATTCCAACCCAGCACCCCACCACATCCCCTTGCATCCCCTTGCCCTCTGTCCTCCAGTGCCACATCCACACATTTTTTGAAAACTTCCAGGGACAATGACTTCACTGCTTCCCTGGGCAGTCTGTTCAGTGCTTGACAGCCCTTTCTGTGAAGAGATTTTTTTCTTATCTCCAATCTAAATCTCTTCTGGTGCAACCTAAGGCCATTTTCTCTTGTCCTGTCCTTTTTTTAGATTTCTAGTGGAAATTATCCCAAGCGCCCATTTCCAGAAATAAAACAAATGGGACACATTGTTAACAAAATCTGGGATAGCTTGGTGGTTTAGAGTCCCCAAAGCTGAGCAAAAATTCTGTAGGTCTTTCAGGACCTAAAACTCTGAGTTGGGTGTTCAGAGTAGATGAAATTATTGTCTTCTTGAGGCATCTTTATTTCCACCAAACCTACAGGGAGATCAGACAGCTGACTTAGAAAAAGCTCTTAGCTTTTAGGCTGCTCAAATTGGATGGTATAATCACCTAACACACTCCCCAGCCATTTTATATATCCAGTTCTGCTGACAGCTGGGTCTGCTCTAAAGCACCACAGAAAAATGATACCACAGATCCTTGAAGAAAATAATGTCCCAGATAGTGATGGAAAAGAACACCATCTGTAACTCTGAATCTCAATTTTGTTCTCATTAGATCTTCATTATATCAGCCATCATTGTTGTGCAGAGACCTGAATCTATCCTCTCTATATTCACCTGCAAGCTATTTCCTTTAATTGCTGTGCACACAGAAAATCAAATGTATTCTAACAACGCTGATTCATTGGCTCAGCTGTTATATGCAATTTGTGCATCTCTCTATACAGTTTATTTATCTATTTCCCATCCCTGCACCATCTGAATGCTTCCCAATCTTTACTGAAGTTAACCTTGCAAATATTTCCCCAGCTCCACAGGGCAGCTGTGGAAGAATAGCCAAAGTCTATTCCCTGCAGAATTCTCCTTAAATGTTTAGCTTCCACTGAAAACACAAATTTACAGACCAGCATCCTAGGGATATAAAAAACAGCATGGACTAGCATCTGTCATACCAAGAGATGAACTCTTGGCATAGAAATGTCTCATGGGGGAGCTCTGAAGTCAAATAAATAAATTGGGAATTTAGTCTGAATTGGACTTTGCCTAACTTAGCTGCTTATGTGACTGCCCTTCTGTAACTAGATCAAACTCTTTGGTTGCTTCATTAGTGGAGTGGAAAGAATATAATGAACCTCTAATTGTGCTGCTGGGGAAAGAAAAAAAATTGTTGATACTCTTGCTGAATACCTGTTGATTTCCTGGCATGTAAGAGAGCATTTTTCCAGGATCAGGCAGTGAGTTGTGCAAATCTTAGCAAGAGACTTTCTGTTACACAGTGTGACAATAATATGTCCTTATGGAGGATTATTTGTCAGATTAATTTGAAGAGCCCCTGGGAGTATTACACCATTTTTCTTCTTCTTTCAGAGATGTCTTCCATGTTTGTCACCTTCCCCGTTCTCCTCAACACATCCTATTTTTAGGCTGCCTCAGCCATAAAGTACAGTAATGCAGCATTGCATTTCCATGTTCAGTTAGAGAGATTTGATGACACGGATTCCCAGAATTCAACATCCAGCCATCAGTTTTTCCCATCCTCCCCACAAAATCAGAGAATCCTACAATATCCTGAGTTAGAAGGAACCCATAGGATCATCAAAGTCCAGCTCCTATCACAGGTCTGGCTAAAAAACATGAGACTTTAAATGAATGGTAAACACACTGGATTTCTGGGGCTTGGTTCTTCTTGTTTGCCATGTCATGTCTGAAATTTTTACGTATTTAGAGTTTGGGCTGCTTGTGAGCCACTCCCTCAACCAGAAATTTCGTGGTGTGTTGTGTGAGCAGAGGAACCAGCAGAGCATTGTTTGTTATGAGTTGTGAGGGCTGGGCTCTTCTGACAGTGTCCACTTTAGGAGGAACAGTCATGGAATCTCTCTGCTCAGTCTAACAGCTCAAGAACATCTCTACTCTTCCACTTATTTTAATAAAAATACCAGGAAATTAATATCTTTGAGACCTCTGTCCTTCCATCCACTGTGATACAGACACAGAAGTCACCTGGGTGAGCAGACAGCACAGAGCACACAGAGGAGACCTGATCTCAATTTTTTTTTATTTCTGGGCTTTGCCATTTAACATTAATCTATCACAACTGTAGAACACAGTGATTCTGGGAGTTATGCATCAAGTGACATCAAGTTCTGTGGTTAGTTTTGACTCCAGAATCTTCCTGGGGTGAAAACGTGAAGTGAATCTCTGGAAACTTCAGAAGTAGCTGTAAGTGCATAACTATATACATTTTTGAAGATATATCCCCTTAAAGATGTGCTAATAGTCCAAAACAGCACAGTAAACAGAGTACCTGTCTCTTGCTTTGATGTACAAAGCTTTCAGGTTGACAAGGAGAAGAAGCTGCACGTACCTGTAAACATATTAAAAAATTGCTTAAATAAAGCTTGTTCAAGGTAGGTGCAGTTTGGAACAAATTTCCCAAAGTTCTTTTAATCATACCAATAAATGCATGGTACAAGTGCACCAGATGGTGGAGCAACTGTAGAAAACAAAATTATTTGGCTTAAATCTCAGTGGGAGGGAACCAGACATGGTTAGCAGAAAGAAGGAGGATTTTCAAGAAGCACAAGATGTAGTTTAGCTTGAAAGAGTGTTCAGGGTTTCCTGTAAAAGGTGTTGAGTTCTCTGTTCCTCCTCATTTTAGCACTTAAATATTCCTATTCAAAACCAACTGGGATATGAAGGTGACAGGGAGTTTTTCTGCTGACCTTTGCATAACAAAAGTAAAAGGATATCTGATATAGGCAAAGGAAAAATAAAATGTAAGAGGAAATAAAAGCTTTCTCAGACAATGAACCACTTGCCACAGTGGAACAGGCTCTCACAAGGCACCACTAAAGTAAGAACTGGCCAGATGCAAGCCCCAGTTAAAATCATTTTTCATGGAAAAGGAAAATAGCCAAAGTTTTGAGATGAAAACAAAAAATAAAAAAAAAGAACTTTAGCCTGAATAAAAGTCTGCAGGCTTCAAGTCTTAAACTACACTCTAGCTGCTCAGAAAAAAAAATACTCTGTGCCTGAACACAGAAATCTTGTATCAACATCCAAGGAGGACTTGTACACTTCCTTTGCAGTCAGGTTAACTGGAGACAGACAATGTTCTTGATAGATCCTGAATCTGATCCAGGGTGACAATTAAAAGTCATCCTCATCAGAGAAACCTATGACCTGATAACTGACTCAAAATTCCAGATCAGAGAAGGGTTGTGGAACCAATGCATAAGCCACACCATGACTGCCATACTGAGTTTTCATCTAGAGTCTCACACTTTTTCTTTTCTCTGAAATATCTTAACATTAATTAAAGCCTTTTCTCTTTTTATCTTTCTGCCACAAAGCATGATCTGCTCTGATTTGCCTTGATGTGATGCTGTCAGCAAAAAGCAAAAAGAAAAGGATTTCCTCCTAGGAAATGTCAGCAGAATTCTATATCTCTCAGGGGAATAAGAAGAACACAGAGGCAAGTCTTGGCAGGGGAGAGGGAGCAGCCACCTCTGCTGTCCCTGATGTCCATGCTACCTGCAAGTGCCACTCTCTCTTATCTCTGTTGGTGACATGAAGTCAAACACTTTCTCCAAAGATGTGCAGAGTCACATGTGGGTTGAATTCTATCAGGAACAGTTCAGTTACTTTGGCTGGTGAATTGTCCTTTTCTGTGTCACAAAAAAGAATGTGGACACCATGGAAAAGAATGAGCTGCACACCAGTCTGCAAAACTCTCTAAAAAATTAACTCCTTGTCGTTGAGTTTGTGAGGGTCCCCAGAACAAGGTGAAGAGATGAGTCTGACTCCATGTTCTCAGAAGGCTGATTTATTATTTTAAGCTATTATGTTATATGTTATGTTATGTTATGTTATATTAATGCTATACTAAAACTATACTAAAGAATACAGAAAGGATACAGACAGAAGGTTTAACAAGAATGATAATGAAAAACTTATGACTGACTCCTCAGAATCTGTCACAGCTGATGGTGATTGGTCATTAAGTAAAAACAATTCACAGGAAACCAATCAAACATGCACCCGTTGGTGAACCAGATTCCAAAGCAGCAGACACAGGAGAAGCAATCAGATAATTATTGTCTTCATTCTTTTCTGAGGCTTCTCAGCTTCCCAGGAGAAGAATTCCTGGTGAAGGGATTTTTCAGAAAATATGACAATGGCATCTTGTTAAATCAAACAACGAATCACAGAACCATGGAAGATTTTGGGTTGACATGGACCTTACAGATCATCTCATTTCAAACCACTTGCCATGGGCAGGGACAGCTTCCACTATCCCAGATTGCTCCAGGCTCCATCCAACCTGGCCTTGAGCACTTCCAGGGATCCAGGGGCAGCCACAGCTTCTCTGGGAAACCTGTGCCAGGGCATCACCACCCTCACAGTAAATTTCTTCATAATATCTCTAAGTAATTTATGAGACTGTTTATATTCTCTGCCTACAATGTAAATGCCTGCATATAACATCATTCTTGTGTCTCTTCAGACTTCTAAAAATTCAGATTAAAAATCCTTTCTTTCCACCACTTGTTAAGCAATTTTATCCTTTCAACAATACCTCATTCACATTTATCTTAACTTGTGCCTGAATAAGCACTTAGTAAAATAAAGCCTCTTTTGAACATTTTCACTTCCCCTTTTTCATTTGTGGCTATGATCAAAGAAGCTCTCACTAAGTTTTTAGACCTATTTGTGGACCCAGTTTGGTATCAGCATTTTCAAAAATTTAACATTTATTTTCAATCTGCTTTCCCTGCTTAATAAGCAAACCAGTGCTCTCATCTCTCCCACTCTTTACCCTTCTAGATTTTATTCATGGTGCTTTTTTCTTTTCAGTGCAGGTCCTGCCTCCCTGCTGGTCTTTATTTACTGGTAGCAGCAGCAGTGTTGCCTCTGCTAAAATTCCCTGTGTAAGGGCCAGATCCTGTCCTTTGTCAAGATGGATTTTTGAGATTTCTCACCAAGTCTACATATGAAATAATCTGAAAATACCCCAAAGAGTGATAGAACTTAAATTTTGTTCAACATGAAAGCAGATCATCCTTCTTCCAGCAAAGCTGAAGAAAAATAATAGAGGCTGCTCCTGCTTTTGTGATGAAATGGTTTCCAGACAGAAGCCACAACCAGAAATTATATTTTCAAGCAAGAATTTTGTAAGGGGAGGGAGGTAAGGAATGCCTTCACAGAACTCTAGAAAATTCACTCATATGACTAAAAGTGTTTTCTCACTTGTTCATAGAATCAAAATGGTTTTGGCTGGAAAGAATTTTAAAAACCATCTCGTTCCAGTCCTCCATGCCACAAGCATGGACACCTTCCACTATCCCAGGTTGCTGCAAGCCTTGTCCAACCTGGCCTTGCACACTTCCAGGGATGGGGTAGGCACAGCTTCTCTGGGATAGAGGCCTTCTGGGTTTCTACACAGCACCTCCAAGGGCAATGATATCTGTGTTTAGGCATCAGAATTACAACAAGGTAACTGAGAGCATAAAATAGTCCTTGCTAACAGCACATCCTCTTGCTGTGGTCAGTTGTCTGATCACAGAATATAAGCAGACATGACTGCAACATAAGATTTCTGGCCAGTGGAACAAACACAGCTTGCTGTAGTCCTGCAGCCTTTTAATGTCACCTCTACTATTTTCTGGGGCACAGTTCTGGCAGTAGATGCTGAGCACAGAGGCAGAACAGAAAAAAAAAAAATCCCCCTGCCCTGTAAAGTCTTAAATTCTCACCAGAGGCATGACATTTTACAAGAAATCCAGTCATAAAGCCAAACCATGTGTTGGTTCTATGTTTATCAGCTTTCATCCCCT